>NC_084611.1:21682822-22007822 GCF_033978795.1 Nerophis ophidion | reverse complement strand
GTATATGTATGTATGTATATGTATGTATATGTGTATATATATATATGTATGTATGTATATATATATATATATATATATATATGCATATATATATATATGTATATATATATGTGTGTTTATATGTGTATATTCATAAGGTTTTTTTGAAATCGGGACAGCTACGGAAACATAGATATCTGAAACAGTCATCATATGTATGCATCATAGTGTTTGTAGCCAAAGCTAATTTACAACACACTTCCCAACAACACAGATCTAACATCATTGAAATAGGAAAAAAAAAAAATGAAGCAAAGAGAGTCGATAATAATGATAATAGTAATAATACAGACAAATTGCAAACTCAGTAAAAGCCAATAATAATAATAACAGACAAAGTGCACACGAGATAAGAACCAATTAGTAAAAAATTGTAAAAACTAAACATGGGAACACAATTGCTGCTTAACTAGCCTCAATTTTGTTAGTTTTTTGAAAGTGACAAGTGCAGGTATACATTTCAAAGTGTCAGGTAGAGAGTTCCATAGTTGTGGTCCTTTTATTGAACAGGCAGTCAGGGCAAAAGATGTTCTACGGACTGGAACGCAACAGTTGCCTTTTGACGTAGCTCGGGTGGTAGATCTGGTACCACTTTGCAGTCTTGTATTTGCCTTGCAGAGCAATTGGGGAGCAGAGTTATTCAAGCATTTAAAAACCAGTTTGACTGTGTGTAACAAAATAAGATTGGTATAACTTAAAATATTGTTTTTGGTTCAAATTTGGCAATGATGATATCGTATAGTCTTCTTGTAAAGGACTTTCAAGGTGCGGTTATAAAGACATTCAATGGTCTTGATCGGTGACTGGTGTGCCTGGGACCATGTAGTTATTACGCCTTAAGATATGTGTAAAAGAATATTTGAATTCATAAAAGTAAAAGCAGTTTCTTCTCCTCTTAAAACAGCCTCAGTTTGCCTTCAGCGTTTTACACATTTTCTTAATGTGACTTTTAAATTTTTGATAAATGATAAATGGGTTGTACTTGTATTGCGCTTTTCTACCTTCAAGGTACTCAAAGCGCTTTGACACTACTTCCACATTTACACATTCACACACTGATGGAGGGAGCTGCCATGCAAGGAGCTAACCAGAACCCATCAGAAGCAAGGGTGAAGTGTCTTGCTCAGGACACAACTGACGTGACGAGGTTGGTACTAGGTGGGGATTGAACCAGGGACCCTCGGATTGCACACGGCCACTCTTCCACTGCGCCACGCTGTCTCTTAAATTCAGCTGATAGTTTATGATTATGCCCAAATATTTTTACTTCAGGTACTTGTTCAATGAGCTCCTCATTAATTTTTATATTCAGGTTTGTTTGAGGTAGCTTTTTTATGGAGAAGCAGACATTTTGTCTTTTTAGTGTTTAGAGTTAAACAAGAAGATGCCAGCCAACACAGATAGACAGGCAAGGATTCACGCTCACATTCACACACCAGCCCAGTGTTTTTCAACCTTTTTTGAGCCAAGGCACATTTTTTGGGTTGAAAAAATGCGGAGGTACACCACCAGCAGAAATCATTAAAAAAAACGAAACTTACTTGACAATAAAAAGTCGTTGTCGCAATTGATGGCTATTACTTTAAACCATAACCAACCGTGCATCAATATAGTTCTTGTCTCAAAGTAGGTGTATTGTCAGAACATGTCACATCACGCCGTGACTCATTTTGAGTTTTTTGCTGTTTTCCTGTGTGTAGTTCTTGTCTTGTGCTTCTATTTCGGTGTTTTTTCTTCCTTTGAGCGATTGTTTTAGCAATCAAGAATATTTCAGTTGATTTTATCCTTCTTTGTGGGGACATTGTTG
Organism: Nerophis ophidion; assembly: GCF_033978795.1. NCBI lineage: Eukaryota > Metazoa > Chordata > Actinopteri > Syngnathiformes > Syngnathidae > Nerophis > Nerophis ophidion. The sequence goes on along the minus strand of NC_084611.1, from coordinate 22,005,976 downwards.
ATTGTTGTGTTGGGATGTACATTGTGGATGCTGTCTTTGCTCCAGAGTAAGTCTTTGCTGTCGTCCAGCATTCTGTTTTTGTATACTTTGTAGCCAGTTCAGTTTCAGTTTCGTTCTGCAAAGCCTTCCCTTAGCTTCAATGCCTTTTCTTAGGGGCGCTTACCTTTTGTTTATTTTTGGTTTAAATATTAGACAGCTTTTTACCTGCACACCGCCTCCTGCTGTTTCCGACATCCACAAAGCAATTAGCTACCGACTAACACCTACTGATACGGGAGAGTATTACACGATTACTCTTTCGAGCTCTAGACAGCACCGATACTCAACAACACATAATTTGCAGAATATAATTACTGGTTTGCAAATAATATTTTTATCCCACATAGATGAACTCAGATAATCTCCCACGGCACACCAGACTGTATCTCACGGCACACAAGCACAGTGGTTGAAAAACATTGCTAGAGGGCAAATTCAGGGCTGCCAATCAGCCTGTCCCTAGGTGCATGTCTTTGGAGATGGGAGGACCTGTAATTTATGTACAACTATAATCCCACTGGTAAAGCACAGATATCCTGCAGGTGGCGGTAATGTGCATTACAGAAGCCTCGCTGTGCTACTGCTGGGTTTGGAGGTGGGGGGTTTGCTGCCAGACTTGGCCTTATAAGTGGATCATAACGACAAAAATATTAAAGGCCTACTGAAATGAGATGTTCTTGTTTAAACGGGGATAGCAGGTCCATTCTATGTGTCATACTTGATCATTTCGCGATATTGCCATATTTTTGCTGAAAGGATTTAGTAGAGAACATCCACGATAAAGTTCGCAACTTTTGCTTGCCAACAGAAAAGCCCTGCCTTTACCAGAAGTCGCAGACGATGACGTCACACGTGTGGGGGCTCCTCACATCTTCACATTGTTTTTAATCGCAGCCTCCAACAAAAACAGCTATTCGGACCGAGAAAACGACAATTTCCCCATTAATTTGAGCGAGGATGAAAGATTCGTGTTTGAGGATATTGATAGCGACGGACTAGAAAAGAAAAAAAAAGAAAAAACGTGATTGCATTGGGACGGATTCAGATGTTTTTAGACACATTTACTCGGATACTTCGGGGAAATCCCTTATCTTTCTATTGTGTTGCTCGTGTTTTAGTGAGTTTAACAGTACCTGATAGTCGGAGGCGTGTGACCACGGGTGTGTTGACGCGCAGTGTCTCAGCAAAGTCGACGGCAGGTTTATGGGCGTCACAAGCTCAGCTGATCTCCGGTCTGAAGCGACTTTTTACCACAATTTTCTCACCAAAACCTGCTGGTTGACATTCGGTTGGGATCCATGTTCGCTGTGATCCATAGTAAAGTTTCACCTCCGTGAATTTTAAACAATGAATCCCCGTGTGTTTGTGTGGCTAAAGGCTAAAGCTTTTCCAACTCCATCTTTCTACTTTGACTTCTCCAATATTAATTGAACAAATTGCAAAGGATTCAGCAACACAGATCTCCAAAATACTGTGTAATTATGCGGTTAGAGCAGACGACTTTTAGCTGTGTGTGTGTGCAGCGCTCATATTTCCTAACAGCCCGTGACGTCAAGCGTACACGTCATCATTACGCGACGTTTTCAAGAAAAAACTCCCGGGAAATTTAAAATTGCAATTTAGTAAACTAAAAAGGCCGTATTGGCATGTGTTGCAATGTTAATATTTCATCATTGATATATAAACTATCAGACCGCGTGGTGGGTAGTAGTGGGTTTCAGTAGGCCTTTAACCTTATTGTTTGATCCAAACTCGGATGCAGATCATATAACTACAATACATTTGGGACATTTTGCAAAATTGTCCGGGCTATAACCTGCAGAAGTGTACATGACTTGTACGGATGGCAGGTACACCATGGAGGATAAACGATGGCCTTGAAGGAGGTCTGCACTCCACTGACCAGCCTCACTATAAAAGATACGTGTTTACCAAGGTGGTCCATGTGTGAAGAACACTTCGACTTCCTGTGTGTGCAACCTGAGCACATGTTGACTCTACATGCAACCTGTGGCTTGGCTCCGTTCCACATTAAATTCAACCCTGGACTTATCTGATTCCGAACATGCAGGTCTGCTTCGCATCAACGTCCGTCTGCCACGCTCGGTGATTAGCCTGCAGGTTGAGTGGTAAAATTACCATTCAAAAATAAGTGTGCTTCAGCGTGTTTTTGAAAGAAATCAGCTAAAACTGTCTTGTCGTTTATGGCAAAGGTGTTTGAACGGGTCTTACAGCGTTGGAAAGTACAGCTGTTGGTTCCAGCTGGCCCGTTTGAGCTGTCTAGGTAATAACATCCACTCCACACCCAGGTCAAAGACAGACCATGTGGGATGGAAGACAGGAAAAGCAAGGAGTGAGCGTCCAGTTCAGGACATGACAACATACAGTTCCGGATGGGGGGGATGAGTTAGAGCAAACTTGTGGAGAAAATACCAGTCGCCACCCTTTTGGAGAAAAAAACAAGCTGTGGACCAATTTCAACGCTGGATTTGAATGGTAAAAAAAAATCCCACATTTTAAAAACACATCCATTGATTTATTTACCATGAATTGATTAACGTGGACCCTGACTTAAACAAGTTGAAAAACTTATTGGGGTGTTACCATTTAGTGGTCAATAGTACGGAATATGTACTGAACTGTGCAATCTACTAATAAAAGTATCAAACAATCAATAAAATTGATTGCAGCACGGCGGATAGTGCATGTGCTTCACAATTCAAAGGTATTGGGTTTGATCCCTGGGCTTGGGGTATTTTGTTTGTGGAGTTTGTATGTTCTCCTTCACTTCCTCCCACCTCCAAAGACATGAAATTGGGGTTAAGGCATTGTCGAAATTTGGAAAAAAATTCCTTAAGTCGCACAATAAAGTTAAGTTCAAGTTAAAGTACCAATGATTGTCACACACACACTAGGTGTGGTGACATTTATCCTCTACATTTGACCCATCCCCTTGATCACCCCCTGGGAAGTGAGGGGAGCAGTGGGCAGCAGGTAATCCTCCTTTTTCTTCCTGGGTCTTGGGCACAGTTGGGTCTTCCAAAAGGACAATGACCCCAAACACACGTCAGAAATGATAAAGGAATGGCTAAATCAGGCTAGAATTAAGGTTTTAGAATGGCCTTCCAAAGTCCTGACTTAAACGTGTGGACAATGCTGAAGAAACAAGTCCATGTCGGAAAACCAACAAATTTAGCTAAACTGCACCAATATTGTCAAGAGGAGTGGTCAAAAATTCAACCTGATGTCATGCCTGTGAATCAGGGTTATGTTTGATCGTGTTATGTTTTGTTTTTTGGACTCTTGTTTCCCGTTTTGCACTTCCTGGTTTTGTTTGTTTCCATAGTTACCCATTAATTTCCACCTGTTATCCTAGTCACGCCCCGGTCCTCAGCTCTCACACCTGTTTCCAATTATCACAGCTAGTATTTAAGCCATTTGTTTTCTGTTCCTCGGCCTGGGAACTTTACCTACTGTACCGGACTTTGTATTGAACCTGTTGCGATCCGTTACTCGGATCTTCACATATTGTTTATTGTTCCATTGTCTCATTCTTTTTTTTTTTTTTTAAAGGTTTATTTATAAATTTCAACAATTACAAACAGTAAGACAAACAACAATATACAACATTATAAAACATTATGAAAACAGTACAAAACAGCGCCAGGGGGTTGTAAGTTCAAAATAATAAAAAAGAATACAAACATATATATATATAAATAATAAACAAAATGCAAAGCCGTAGACTTATTCAGATTCATCAAACAACTTAAATTTGGAACACAGCATCATCGTTTTCACAGCTTTTTTGTTGTTAGAGGTAGAGAGCGTTTTAATGTAAAGTTCCAGATCCTTTTTAAAGGCACAAAAGACAGGACGGGTATTAAGAAACTTACATTTATGAATATAAAACTTAGCCAATAAAATAATGAGGTTGCAAAGGTAGAATTCCTTTTCAAATTTTTGTTCATACAGCGTAAAACCAAAAATCACATCTTTAAAGTAAAGCACAAATTTGTCATAAATATTGTCCAGGATGAAGCGACAGATATATACATATAAAAACTAGTCATTTAAAGGGGATTTCTGTATTAGACAGAGAAATAATTATCAGCCAACTGGCTGACGACACAACACTCTTTTTGAAAGACTCTTCTCAAATTCCCCTAGCCTTGGATGTGATTCATGTTTTTTCCTTGGCTTCTGGTCTTTGTCTAAATGTGAATAAATGTGAACTAATGGCTGTGAAGAGATGTGAAATTATGTCTGTATCTCAAATTCCAGTTAAGGATAGTATTAATTACCTAGGAATACATATCACTAAAAATCTAAACTCTAGATCGGCATTGAACTTCAATCCAATTGTAGAAAAAACAAAGAAAAGATTTAACCAATGGCTACAGAGAGATTTATCCTTAAAAGGCAGAACCTTACTTTCCAAAGCAGAAGGTATCTCCAGGCTTACGTATGCAGCTATTTCTTTAGATGTTAACCAAAAAATATGTAAAACCATTGACAAAATACTGATTGACTTTATTTGGAAAAACAAAATTCATTATATTAAGAAATCTGTTATAATGAACAATTACAATCAGGGTGGTCTAAACTTTCTTGACTTCACTACACTAAACAACATCTTTAAAATTAATTGGATAAGACACTACTTGAAAGACCCTACCTCAATTTGGAACTTTATTTCTCATCATGTATTCTCTAACCTTGGAGGCCTAAAATTTTTGCTATTGTGTAATTATAACATTGACAGGATTCCTGTTGCGCTCTCAAACTTCCACAAACAAGCCCTTCTAGAATGGTCTCTTGTATACAAGCACAATTTTTCACCTACCAAATATTTCATCTGGAACAATAAAGACATATGTTACAAAAGGAAATCTCTTTTCCTCAACAATTGGTTTAACAATAACATTATTTTAGTGAGTCAGCTTTTCAATAAGGAAGGTCAACTTTTTAATTACCAAGAATTTCTCAACCAATTTAAGATACCTGTGACTCCCAAACAATTTGCTATTGTATTTGATGCCATCCCAACAGGTGTTATTATGTTGTACAGGGCTTACACACCTCCTCTTTCTGCTGTAAAAATTCTGAATGATCCACTTGACACTCCCGTGGGGAAACTTTGCTTTGATCAAAAAAATAACAGAAAAATCCGCAGCTTATTCCAAAATGATTGTGTGTCTGTCTCCTATGTAATTTCCTTATGGAATAATGTTGTAAATGACATCTGTTGGACCAAAACGTGGTCCCTTCCTAACAGGTATTTACTTACCAACAAAGTCAAAGAGATATCATTTAAAATCATCCATCGCTATTACCCTGTAAAGACTGTGATGGTTAGATACAAAAAGGACATTGATGTTACCTGCACCTTTTGTAACATGCACCCAGAGACTGTTAACCACTTGTTTTGGACTTGTGAAAACACTCGATCACCATCGTCTCATTCTCCGTCTGACCAGCTTACTTACTGTTTAGTCAGTCACCTTGGTTACACATTGATTTCACCTGCTCCTCGTTTTCTACACACACCTGGTTCTCCTTGATTACTCCCTATATAAGCCTTCCTCTTTTCTTTGTTCAGTCTGGGTTCATAATTTGCCTTTGAGTAACAGTATCGACTGACTTCACGCATGTATATTCTCGCTAGCTTTTCACGCTAAGCCTTTGTTTTATTCCAGCTCTCACGCTGATTAATTGTTTTTCCTTTTTGTGAGCTTTTCGTGCCAGTCTTAGTTTTTCTGTTTTCCATTCCTAGCTTTTATGCTAGCGCCCTTGGTTTATGTTGTCTGTTAGCTCCAGTATTTTGTTCGTAGCCTGCTTTTGTTAAGTTTAATAAATCATTTAAACTTACCATTACTGTGTTCTTGTTGACGCATCCACGGAGGGACAAACCCGGCATTACTATGCCAATCAGTCATTACAGAACCCTCTTGACCACGTTCCTACCTATGCTGCACCTCCTTCATGCCCTTGATCACCTGCCACGCACCTATCTATTCATGCCCCTTGTTTCGGTCACAGTAAGTGTTTTGTTTTAGTTGTTCAGAGTTCTGCCACAGTGCAAGTTTTTGTTCATGTTTATAGTTAAACTGCCGTTGTGCTAGTCTTTTGTTTTATAGCCAAGTTTTCCGCCCTCGAGCCCGCCATTTGTTTGCCTTTTGTTTTAGTCTGTTTGTTTGTTAATCAATAAAGGGACGGCGTGGCGCAGTGGAAGAGTAGCCGTGTGCAACCCGAGGGTCACTGGTTCAAATCCCACCTAGAACCAACCTCGTCACGTCCGTTGTGTCCTGAGCAAGACACTTCACCCTTGCTCCTGATGGGTGCTGGTTGGCGCCTTGCATGGCAGCTCCCTCCATCAGTGTGTGAGTGTGTGTGTGAATGGGTAAATGTGGAAGTAGTGTCAAAGCGCTTTGAGTACCTTGAAGGTAGAAAAGCGCTATACAAGTACAACCCATTTATCATTTATTTATAAATATGTACTCACGTTCACGCCTTGCTCGTCCCAAATAGTTTCTGCATCGAAGAAGCAATACAAATCCAAGTCACAGTCCTGACACCTGAAGCTTGCCAGAAGTTTGTGGATGGCTACCAAAAGCGCCTAACTGCAGTGAAACTTGCCAAGAGACATGTAACCAATTAACATTGCTGTATATATACTTTTGACCCAGTTGAGTTGGTACATGTTCAGTAAAACCATAATAAATTCATAAAAGAAGCAAACATCATGAATTTTTTTGTGACCAACAAGTATGTGCTCCAATCACTCTATCACAAAAAAATAAGACTTGTAGAAACTATTGAAAACTCATGTTCTTTTCAAGTGTATGTCAACTTTTAATCGCAACTGTATATGCCGTGACATCATTGACACATAAGAGGCAAAATTATTCTCTTCATGATCTCATCTTTTATTTCTTGCATTAAAAAGTCAGGTATTTTGGAACGAGCGCATTTTAAAATAGGTAGTGGAGAATGTTTATATTTGGATCATAGAGTATTGATTATATGCTGTAAAGACACTGTCAAGGTTTTGGGATTGTATTATCTTTAGGTCGGTGTAATTGTGCAGCATCCCCCTGATGCTTAAAAGGGAACATTATCACCAGACCTATGTAAGCGTCAATATATACTTTTATGTTGCAGAAAAAAGACCATATTTTTTTTTTACCGATTTCCGAACTCTAAATGGGTGAATTTTGGCGAATTGAACGCCTTTCTATTATTCGCTCTCGGAGCGATGACGTCACGTATCCGCCATTTTCTCAAACACATTACAAACACCGAGTCAAATCAGCTCTGTTATTTTCCGTTTTTTCGACTGTTTTCCGTACCTTGGAGACATCATGCCTTGTCGGTGTGTTGTCGGAGGGCGTAACAACATGATCAGGGACGGATTCAAGTTGACTTACGTGGAGTGTGCATCGATTAGCACGGCATGCGAATCGATGCTAACATGCTATTTAGGCTAGATGTATGTACATATTGCATCATCACGCCTCATTTGTAGCTATATTTGCATCCAGCCTTTCCCTCCACCCACATTTAATGCCAAACAAACACATACCAATCGACGGATTCAAGTTGCACCAGTGCCAAAAGAGCCGAAAGTCCCTCGTTTTTTCTGCTTATTTTACCGACGATAGCGATGCTACGACAGAGATGTGTGGATATCCTGCGACACTTAAAGCAGATGCATTTCCAACGATAAAGTCAACAAAATCACACAGGTGAGTTATTGACTTATGTGCTAATCAGACATATTTGGTCGCGGCATGACTGCCAGCTAATCGATGCTAGCATGCTATTTAGGCTAGCTATTTGTAGCCATATTTGCATCCAGCCTTACCCTTCACCCATATTTAATGCCAAACAAACACTTACCAATCGACGGATTTAAGTTGTTTCAGTGGTCTGGTCAAAAGATGCAATCGTTGGTTAGAAGGCGATCGTCAAATAGCTTCAATAGCTGTTCGCTCAGTAGCTTCAGTTTCTTCTTCAATTTCGTTTTCGCTATCTGCCTCCATACTCCCACCATCCGTTTCAATACATGCGCAATCTGTTGAATCGCTTAAGCCGCTGAAATCCGAGTCTGAATCCGAGCTAATGTCTCTATATCTTGCTGTGCTATCCGCCATGTTGGCATCACTATGTGACGTCACAGGAAAATGGACGGTGGATTTACAGATAGTGAAAATCAGGCACTTTAAAGCCTTTTTTCGGGTAAAATTTTGAAAAAAACTTCAAAAAAATAAAATAAGCCACTCGGAACTGATTTTTATTGGTTTTAACCCTTCTGAAATTGTGATAATGTTCCCCTTTAAAGGCCTGACATGTCTGGTGATGGTTCTTGAACGCACCTCAAGTGCAATACAGTCTGCTAGATAGCTGTGTTTGTAGTGACTTCTTATAACAATCAATTGTTGAGTTTGTCAGGAAACATGCACATGCTAAGGTGTAGTTAGTCCTATTACCTGGCTGACATGAGACCTGCCTGATGGACCCTGACCTGACTCTTTTCATGGGTGGGAGAGGGTGCATGTTAGGGTCTGTTGTACCCCCTCCGGAGCAGCTCGACATCTGGGTCCCATCAGCCAGCAGGAGGTGTGGCCCTGAAGAGAAGGGGGTGGGAGTGTACCGAAAAAGAGACAGATGGAGGGAAAGCGCAAGGTGATTAAGGGAGAAGTAGATAAGGCAAATTATTTTGATAACGCCTTTGTCACGACACCCTAAAATAGAAACAAAATTCAGGCAAGGGTGGCAAAAAAGGTAGATAGCATCTTACATATCTCCAAGTGTGACTAGAGATTGTGCGACACGCCACTGGACAAACTCGGGGTGCACAGTCAGTGCTTTTTGCTCCATTTCATGCTGTTTGTATGAAGTTCTGCCAACAAGAAGAATTACAGGAATTGCCTCCAAGCAAGACTGTTTGTATGTACCCCTTATTAAAGAATTTAGCAAAAAACAAAACAAAACACTGTTTCCTTGTAAAGTTATTTTTTTCAAGTTATAGTGAATAACATTTGTTTTTGTTTCTGTAAAATAAAAGTAAAACAGCTGTCAGTCAGGGATAAACTGAAAGGATTTGTTTAATACAGTGGGGTAAAAAATATATTGTCAGCCACCGACTGTGCAAGTTCTCCCACTTAAAATGATGACAGAGGTCTGTAATTTTCATCATAAGTACACTTCAACTGTGAGAGACAGAATGTGAAAAAAAAATCCAGGAATTCACACTGTAGGAATTCTAAAGAATTTATTTGTAAATTATGGTGGAAAATAAGTATTTGGTCATCCATTCTAAGCTCTCACCGATGCAAGGAGGTTTTGGTTCAAAATCTCACGATACATGGCCCCATTCATTCTTTCCTTAACACGGATCAATCGTCCTGTCCCCTTAGCAGAAAAACAGCCCCATGCTTCACAGTAGGTGTGGTGTTCTTGGGATGCAACTCGGTATTCTTCTTCCTCCAAACACGACGAGTTGAGTTTATACCAAAATGGGTACATGGATGATACAGCAGAGGATTGGGAGACCAAAAACTAAAACTTCCAGTGATAAAAAAGGACTATATGTGAAAGTGTGAGGTGAAAATGTGGGTCTTGCTGGACTCTGAATAGCTTATTTAAATGGCTGAATGCAAGACAATTTGCTTAAGTGTAGTTTTTTTCTTTGTTGAGATCAAGAAAAGAGACAAACGTTAGACAACTCTGAGATCTCATGCATCGCTCTATGGGGGACGTAGTTCTCAGGAGACACTTTTGCAAAGAATGAGAAAACCACTTTAGTCTCTGATTCTATGTCTCGGACAGGGGTCAGTAACCCAAAATTTTGAAGGAGCCATTTTTGTCCAAAAAAAAAGAAAAATATGGGTTTGTACCCGCAAAAAATTAAAAGCCTTCTATAAGTGATATAATGAAGTCAACACATGATGTACGTGTCTGTATTAGTTATATTAACCTACTATCAAAATGACTTTAATAGTCTGATACAAGTGATATAATGAAGACATATTATTTAAGTGTCTATATTAGCCTACTTTTATTTTTACAACCTTGGAAAACATTAGTAAACCTTCTCAGAGGGTGAGATAACTCCTCTAAATGACTGTCTTAGAATGGCCAAAAGTATAGATCTGTGTGTCCAAGTTAAAGCAAATGGCGGGCTGTCTTCTTCTAATGAATTTATTGCAATCTATGCAAGCTGGGTAACGTTTGCTGTGGTCTGGAACAACATGGCACACAAACAACTATCAGAAATGCAGTCAATATTGTATACAGATAATGTGTCATGAGAAATTCAGATTAAAATTAAATACACAGAGGACATAGGAAATTTAACGAGCTCAAATATACCTATGAGTGAGGCATAATGATGCAATATGTACATAAAGCCAGCCTAAATAGCATGTTAGCATCGATTAGTTTGCAGTCATGCAGTGGCCAAATATGCTTGATAAACACTCCACACAAGTCAATAACATCAACAAAGCTCATCTCTGTGCATACACGCACAGTATAAAACGTTTGGTGGACAAAATGAGACAAAGAAGGAGTGGCATAAAATATGTACAGTATTTCTCTGGTATTTTGAAGAAAGTTATACATGTAAACGTCCAGAGTCGGGACCCAAGGTGGACCGCTCACCATATGTCCCGGCAAGAAATCTGCGTTCAAAGGACTCCGGCTTATTAGTGATTCCCAAAGCCCAAAAAAAGTCTGCGGGCTATAGAGCGTTTTCCATTCGGGCTCCAGTACTCTGGAATGCCCTCCCGGTAACAGTTCGAGATGCTACCTCAGTAGAAGCATTTAAGTCTCACCTTAAAACTCATTTGTATACTCTAGCCTTTAAATAGACTCCCTTTTTAGACCAGTTGATCTGCCGTTTCTTTTCTTTTACTCCTATGTCCCACTCTCCCTTGTGGAGGGGGTCCGGTCCGATGGCCATGGATGACGTACTGGCTGTCCAGAGTCGGGACCCAGGATGGACCACTCGCCTGTGTATCGGTCGGGGACATCTCTGCGCTGCTGATCCGCCTCCGCTCGGGATGGTTTCCTGCTGGCTCCACTTTGGATGGGACTCTCGCTACTATATTGGATCCACTTTGGACTTGATTCTCACGGTTACGTTAGATCCACTATGGATTGGACTTTCACAATATCATGTTAGATCCGCCCGACATCCATTGCTTTCGGTCCCCCACATATGTGGTCCTCTCCAAAGTTTCTCATAGTCATCATAGTCGACGTCCCACTGGGGTGTGTTTTTCCTTGCCCTTATGTGGGCCCTACCGAGGATGTTGTTGTGGTTTGTGCAGCCCTTTAAGACATTTGTGATTTAGAGCTATATAAATAAACATTGATTGATTGATAAACAAACTACGGTGAGTTCAAGGACCGCCAAAATGAGGACAAAACGGCGCTCGCCAAATACTCTCATCAGAGAATCATGTTTAATACAAACAGTGGGATTTCTAACAGTTAGGGAGGGCTGTGTCATGTTGTCCTCCTACAGAAACCCTATTAAAACAAACATATGTTTTTCCCCTATCTCTTTCTATTTTCATACATTTTTGAAAAAGCTCCAGGGAGCCAGTAGAGCAGCGCTTAAAGGGCTACTGAAACCCACTACTACCGACCACGCAGTCTGATAGTTTATATATCAATGATGAAATATTAACATTGCAACACATGCCAATACGGCCTTTTTAGTTTACTAAATTGCAATTTTAAATTTCCCGTGAGTTTCTTGTTGAAAACATAGCGGAATGATGACGTGTACGCGTGACGTCACGGACTGTAAATATTAGCGCTGCACACACATATAGCTAAAAGTCATCTGCTTTAACCGCATAATTACACAGTATTTTGGACATCTGTGTTGCTGAATCTTTTGCAAATTGTTCAATTAATAATGGAGAAGTTAAAGTAGAAAGATGGAGTTGGGAAGCTTTAGCCTTTGGCCACACAAACACACGGTGATTCCTTGTTTAAAATTCCCGGAGGTGAAGCTTTACTATGGATCAGAGCGGTCAAGCGAACATGGATCCCGACCAAATGTCAACCAGCAGTTTTCGGTGAAAAAATTGTGGTACAAAGTCGCCTCTTACCGGAGATCAGCTGAGCTTGAGCCGTACATACAGTTGCCGTCGACTTCCATCAGACACTAGCTTCAAGACACCCGTGGACACACCCCTCCGACTATCAGGTACTATTTAATCTCACTAAAACACTAGCAACAAAATAGAAAGATAAGGGATTTCCCAGAATTATCCTAGTAAATGTGTATAAAAACATCTGAATCCGTCCCAATGCAATCGCGTTTTTTTTCTAACTTGATTTTTTATTTTTATTTTTTTTCTAGTCCGTCGCTATCAATATCCTCAAACACGAATCTTTCATCCTCGCTCAAATTAATCGGACAATTGTCGTTTTCTCGGTCCGAATAGCTCTTTTTGTTGGAGGCTCCCATTAAAAACAATGTGAGGATGTGAGGAGCCCTCACCCTTGTGACGTCATCATCTGTGACTTACGGTAAAGGCAGGGCTTTTCTGTTAGCAACCAAAAGTTACAAACTTTATTGTCGATGTTCTCTACTAAATCCTTTCAGCAAAAATATGGCGATATCGCGAAATGATCTAGTATGACACATAGAATGGACCTGCTATCCCCGTTTGAATAAGAAAATGTCATTTCAGTAGGCCTTTAAGAGCCGCATGCAGCTCTAGAGCCGCAGATTGCAGACCCCTGGTCTAGGAGGTATAAATATGACATAAATGAGACCTCATCTTCGCTATATGAGCATGTAAGAAGACTGGAGTGCACTTTTCTTTTTATTTTAGGGTGAGGTAATGCCTCTGCCACAATTCAAACAAAAGAGAAGATAAAGTACTCAAACAAAAGTAAGGACATTGTGGCACTGTATTTGTGTTTACATTAGTTGGAGACTATGCTTCATGGAGATGATATAAATGTTAACACCGGGTGGGCAGTACTTTACCAATTTTATTTTGGGACGAGCAAAAAGATAACTCAAATGTATTGCACCATTTTTTGTTTATTTGGCATGCTGCTTATCTGTACAAACCCCGTTTCCATATGAATTGGGAAATTGTTTTAGATGTAAATATGAATGGAATAAAATGATTTGCAAATCCTTTTCAACCCATATTCAGTTGCATGCACTACAAAGACAAGATATTTGATGTTCAAACTCATAAACTCAATTTTTTTTTGCAAATAATACTTAACTTATAATTTCATGGCTGCAACACATGCCAAAGTAGTTGGGAAAGGACATGTTCACCACTGTGTTACATCACCTTTTCTTTTAACAACACAATTAACGTTTGGGAACTGAGGAAACTAATTGTTGAAGCTTTGAAAGTGTAAGTCTTTCTCATTCTTGTTTTATGTAGAGCTTTAGTCGTTCAACAGTCTGGGGTCTCCGCTGTCGTATTTTACGCTTCATAATGCGCCACACATTTTCGATGGAAGACAGGTCTGGACTGCAGGCGGGCCAGGAAAGTACCCGCACACTTTTACTACGAAACCACGCTGTTTAACACGTGGCTTGGCATTGTCTTGCTGAAATAAGCAGGGGCGTCCATGATAACGTTGCTTGGATGAAATGTTGCTCCAAAACCTGTATGAACCATTCAGCATTAATGGTGCCTTCACAGATGTGTAAGTTACCCATGCTTTAGGCACTAATACACCTCCATACCATCACAGATGCTGGCTTTTGAACTTTGTGCCTATAACAATCCGGATGTTTTTTTTCCTCTTTGTTCCGGAGGACACCACGTCCACAGTTTCCAAATATAATTTGAGATGTGGACTCGTCAGACCACAGAACACTTTTCCACTTTGGATCAGTCCATCTTAGATGAGCTCGGGCCCAGCGAGGCCAGCGGCGTTCCTTGGTGTTGTTGATAAATGGGTTTTGCTTTGCATAGTAGAGTTTTAACTTGCACTTACAGATGTAGCAACCAACTGTAGTTACTGACAATGGTTTTATGAAGTGTTCCTGAGCCCACGTGGTGATATCCTTTACACACTGATGTCAGTTTTTAATGCAGTACCGCCTGAGGGATCAGAGATCCGTAATACCATCGCTTACGTGCAGTGATTTTTCCAGATTCTCTGAACCCTTTGATGATTTTACGGACCGTAGATGGTAAAATCCCTAAATTCCTTGCAATAGCTCAATGACTAATATTGTTCTAAAACTGTTCGACAAAAGTGGTGACCCTCGCCCCATCCTTGTTTGTGAATTACTTATCATTTTTTGGGAAGCTGTTTTTATACCCAATCATGGCACCCACCTGTTCCCAATTAGCCTACACACCTGTGAGATGTTCCAAATAAGTGTTTGATGAGTATTTCTCAACTTTATCAGTATTTATTGCCACCTTTCCCAACTTCTTTGTCACGTGTTGCTGGCATCAAATTCTAAAGTTAATTATTATTTGCAAAAAAAATGTTTTATCAGTTTGAACATAAAATATGTTGTCTTTGTAGCATATTCAACTGAATATGGGTTGAAAATGATTTGCAAATCATTGTATTCCGTTCATATTTACATCTAACACAAGTTCCCAACTCATATGGAAACGGGGTTTGTATGTTTTAATGCAGTTCTGCAAATGTTAGGTAATAGAATGTTTCTGTAATACCATTTGTTTCCTCCCCTTGGGTCAGAGGTCAGAGGTGGTGGCCGGCTTTTTTTTTTTGCGACTGTGTCTGCGAGCTCAGTGGCGGGTCAGAATGTCAGCGGGCTTATCATGTGGGTGGTGGGTCTTGTCGCACTGTTGGTACCAGAAACAGAGAGCAGGACCAATTACCTTCTGACCCCTGCAGGCTTGAAGCCCTCACAGGACTCACTGCTGCTTTTTGTGTGAGGGGGTGCGGGAACTCACTGACCTTATCTATTTCATCGTGCACCCTTTTCACCAAATACCCTAATTGGACGTGTGGCAAGAAGCGTTGTGTGTGTGTGTGTGTGTGTGTGTGTGTGTGTGTGTGTGTGTGTGTGTGTGTGTGTGTGTGTGTGTGTGTGTGTGTGTGTGTGAGAGATTGTATTTCTACACTTCTTGAGACATCAACAAGGAAAAGTACCGTCCATATGAAGACCGATGAACAAGTTAGGACCGAAATAATGATCCCAATACGGAAAACCATTGCATCTAATAGAGAATGTCTCATTTGCACCCTTGGTGGTGAAATCTATCAAAATTAGGGTGGTCCCAAAAGGAAGGATTTTTTAAATTGACTGTAAGTTTTAAAAGTGGTCCCTCTCTGCTCAACATATGAAATAACAAGTGTGAGTAAGAAATTGAAATGCACCCCCTTTTAGATAGATGGATAGATAGTACTTTATTGATTCCTTCAGGAGAGTTCCTTCAGGAAAATTAAAATTCCAGCAGCAGTGTACAGAGTTGAGATCAATTTATTAAAAAAAAAAAAAAAGTAAAAAGTAAATAATGGGGGTTTAAAAGGAAACAAAATAGAGAAATATTACAAAAAGAATAAAAACAATGGGAATAACAATATAACAGTAAAATAAGAATATAACAAGACAAAGTAGGCAGTAGTGACCATGTTATGAAAACGTATTGCACTGTTAATGTTTTGCATCCCCCGTCATCCTAATACCCCCCGTCCCCCGTCCCAGAG
The DNA here is from genome assembly GCF_033978795.1 of Nerophis ophidion. NCBI lineage: Eukaryota > Metazoa > Chordata > Actinopteri > Syngnathiformes > Syngnathidae > Nerophis > Nerophis ophidion. Next base: position 21,990,238 of record NC_084611.1, on the reverse strand, counting down.
AGGAGTTGTACAGTCTAATGGCATGTGGGACAAAGGAGTTCTTGAGTCTATTAGTCCTGCACTTGGGATGAAGCAGTCTAGCACTGAACAGGCTCCTCTGGCTACTGATAACGCTATGCAGAGGGTGACTGGCATCATCCAGGATGCTCACTAGTTTGTCCACAGTCCTCTTCTCTGCCACCGTCACCAGTGAGTCCAGTTTCATTCCGATTGTAGAACCGGCCCGCCTGATAAGTTTCTCAAGTCTGGAGCAGTCCTTCTTAGATGTACTGCCCCCCCAGCACACTACCATGTAGAACAGAACACTGGCAACCACAGACTGGTAGTACATCCACAGGAGTTTTCTACAAATGTTGAAGGAGTGCAGTCTCCTGAGGAAGTACAGCCTTCTCTGTCCTTTCTTGTACTGGTGGTCCGTGTTAACAGTCCAGTCCAGCTTATTGTCCACCCAAACCCCGAGGTAGTTGAATGAGTCCACGGTCTGTACCTCAACTCCCTCGATCACAATAGGTTGTGACCGTGGACTCGACCTCCCAAAGTCAATGACCAGCTCCTTGGTCTTTGACGGATTGAGCTGCAAGACGTTCGTGTGGCACCAGACAACAAAGTCCCTCACCAGGTTCTGAAACTCCTCCTCTCTGCCGTCCCTGATGCACCCGACGATGGCTGTGTCATCCGCGTACTTCTGGATGTGACACAGCTCTGAGTTGTAGCAGAAGTCAGCGGTGTACAGGGTGAAGAGAAGAGGGGCCAGCACTGTTCCCTGCGGTGCTCCGGTGCTGCTGATCACAGTGTCAGACGTGATGTCCTTCAGTCTGACGTACTGTGGCCTGTCAGTGAGGTAGTTCGAAAGTAGCCAAAATTAATAAAATAAATACAAATAAATATGTATATAGAGACATACTGTAATAACTTGAAGTAAATAATGAAGATTAAAGGCCTACTGAAACCCACTACTACCCACCTCGCAGTCTGATAGTTTATATATCAATGATGAAATATTAACATTGCAACACATGCCAATACGGACTTTTTAGTTGACTAAATTGCAATTTTAAATTTCCCGGGAGTTTCTTGTTGAAAATGTCGCGTAATGATGACGTGTACGCGAGACGTCACGCGTTTTTAGGAAGAATGAGCGCTGCGCACTCACACAGGTAAATGTCGTCTGCTTTAACCGCATAATTACACAGTGTTTTGGACTTCTGTGTTGCTGAATCTTTTGCAATTTGTTCAATTAATATTGGAGAAGTCAAAGTAGCAAGATGGAGTTGGGAAGCTTTAGCCTTTAGCCTCACAAACACACGGTGATTCCTTGTTTAAAATCCCTGGAGGTGAAACTTTACTATGGATCAGAGCGCGGTCAAGCGAACATGAATCACGACCAAATGTCAACCAGCAGGTTTCGGTGAGAAAATTGTGGTTAAAAAGTCAGTTCTTACCGGAGAAAAGCTGAGCTTAGGCCATCCATGAAGCTGCCGTCGACTCCCCTGAGACATTGGCGTCAAGACACCCGTGGACACACCCTTCTTCCGACTATCAGATAATATTAAACTCACTAAAACACTATCAACACAATAGAAAGATAAGGGATTTCCCAGAATTATCCTAGTAAATGTGTCTAAAAACATCAGACTCTGTCCCAATGCAATCACATTTTTTTTTAAACTTTTTTTTTTTTCTAGTCCGTTGCTATCAATATCCTCAAACACAAATCTTTCATCCTCGCTCAAATTAATGGGGAAATTGTCGTTTTCTCGGTCCGAATAGCTCTTGCTGCTGGAGGCTCCCATTTTAAACAATGTGAATATATGAGGAGCCCTCAACATGTGACGTCATCCTCTGCGACTTCCGGTAGAGGCAGGGCTTTTCTCTTAGGACCGACAGTTGCGAACTTTATGGTTGATGTTCTCTACTAAATCCTTTCAGCAAAAATATGGCAATATCACAAAATGATCAAGTATGACACATAGAAGGGACCTGCTATCCCCGTTTGAATAAGAAAAGCTCATTTCAGTAGGCCTTTAAAAGCTAATTACAAATAAAGATTTAAAAAATGAACTAAAAGCTTACCTTTTTTATACTTGCATAGTATGTATATATTTTTATTGTTGTAAATACAAATATTTATATATCTAGAAATGGGGGTCCTGAAGCGGTAGGCATTTTTCGGAAGACTCAAGAAGGTAAGAAATACAATAATGCAGTGGTTCTCAACCCTTTTTCGGTGATGTACCCCCTGTGAACATTTTTATAATTCAAGTACCCCCTAATCAGAGTTAAACCATTTTTGGTTGAAAAAAAGAGATAAAGAATTAAAAGCAAGCACTATGTCATCAGTTTCCTATTTATTAAATTGTATAACAGTGCAAAATATTGATAGTCTTTCTTGAACTATTTGGAAGAAAAGATATAAAAATAACTAAAAACTTGTTGAAAAATAAACAAGGTATTCAATTATAAATAAAGATTTCTACACATAGAAGTAATAATCAACTTAAAGTGCCCTCTTTGGGGATTGTAATAGAGATCCATCTGGATTCATGAACTTAATTCTAAACATTTCGTCACAAAAAAATAAATCTTTAACATCAATATTTATGGAACATGTCCACAAACCAATCTAGCTGTCAACACTGAATATTGCATCGTTGTATTTCTTTTCACAGTGTATGAACTTACATTCATATTCTGTGGAAGTATCATTCGATAAATATATTTATAAAGGATTTTTGAATTGTTGCTAATTTTGGAATGTTTAAAAAAAATCTAGCGTACCCCTTGGCATACCTTCAAGTGCCCTCAGGGGTACGCGTACCCCCATTTGAGAACCACTGCAATGGTGTGTGTGCGTGTGTGTGTATGTGTGTGTGTGTGGCGAAAGCAGGAAGTTGGCTTCAGATGAATTCGAAAAAAAAAGCCACAAAAAGTCACAGTGATGACTGGAAATGGAACAAACCCAAGTGGGTCATTTTATCCGACTTTATCTGACAAGTGAGTGTGTGTGTGTGTGTGTGTGTGTGTGTGTGTGTGTGTGTGTGTGTGTGTGTGTGTGTGTGTGTGTGTGTGTGCGCGTGCGTGCATGTGACTGTGTCCGGCGATCTGGGAAAGGCGGGTGTCAGGTGGGCAGCACTAATGTGTAGGAATGCAGAGATTCCACAGTGGCTTTGTGGACTGGTTGTGTCACTCAGACAGCCGTCCCCCACAACCCACCCTGACAAGTCCATGGGAATGAACAGAGCGGGCGGTACCTTGAGAGCGTTCTTTCTCTTGCATTCTTTTCCCCGCACAAGCATCGGCAAACACGCACAAAGTTTTGTAAATAAATACAGTAATGAGAATGGGGTAAAATGGTAAATGGGTTGTACTTGTATAGCGCTTTTCTACCCCTTTTTAAGGAGCCCAAAGCGCTTTGACAGTATTTCCACATTCACACCCTAAAGGCGGGAGCTGCCATGCAAGGCGCTCACCAGGACCCCTCAGGAGCAAGGGTGACGTGTCTTGCCCAAGGACACAACGGACATGACTAGGATGGTAGAAGGTGGGGATTGAACCAGTAACCCTCAGATTGCAGCCACTCTACCAACTTCGCCACGCCGTCCATGGGTGACATGCAGTAGATTAAATAACCATGCAAGGAGGATGTTAGTCCATTTTTAGTTATTGGCTGTCAATGCCATCCTTCCGAGTCTAATCGTGTATCATAACTTAATTTTTGTTTTTTTAAATAAAACCAAAACTAAAAAAACAGGAAATAACAGCTTGTTTTTTCAATATTTGTTTCCAGACCCAAAACAAAAAAATGTGTAAACTTATCACTTGCCTGTTTTAAAATGTTGTGTACAATTGGAAAATGGAGACAACCGATACCACGCATTTAAAATAGTTTTTTGCTGAATCCATTTGATACAAGTTTACCTGGAAGTCGATATACGTGGCTTTTGGGCTTGCAGGTATACAAAACATATAAGAAGACAGGAGGACAAGGGGGGCCTAAATCTAATTGAATTTATTGAATGTCGAAAAAATATACCGTATTTCCTTGAATTGCCGCCGGGGCGCTAATTGATTTAAAACCTCTTCTCCCTCCTGCGCTTACCAAAGGCATGCGGTAAAAGTAAGCATGCCCTAATTATTTTAAAACCTCTTCTCACTCTGGCACTTACCAAAGGCATGCAGTAAACATTTGAGTGTGATGTAAGCTTGGACCTTAAATCCTACTGAATAGCTATTAATCTTCTTCCCTTTATGCGATTTCAAATGACCGGTATTGAATTCAGCCTCCTCCATTTTGAAAATGATGACAGGGGAAGTGTCACCCATGACGTCACGAGTTTGACCAGGTGGTAATACTAAGCATGCGCTAATTATTTTGCAAAGCGAGTTTGACCCTGCAGTAATTCAAAGCAGGCACATACTATATGCCCTGCGGCAATTTAAAGAAATACAATATATGTTTTTTTCGTTTTGGGTCTGGAAACAAGTATTGAAAAAAAAAAACAAGTAATTTTTTTTAGTTTTGGTGTTACATCTTGATAATGATAATAATACACAAAATTTGTCATGTTTTTAGATAAGTGCAATTCAGTGTGTGCCCAGCAGGCCAACTTCACTCAAAAGAAGATACCAAACTGCACCAGAAGTGTATTTACTTTATTTGTACTCTGACCAGAGGAGTGCAGCACGGTGGAACAGGGGTTAGTGTGTGTGCCTCACTACAAGAAGGTCCCGGGTTGCATCTTTCTGTGTGGATTTTGCATGTTCTCTTCCAACTCCAAATACATGCACCTGGGGATAGGTTGATTGGCAAGACTATATTGGCCCTAGTGTGTGAATGTGAGTGTGAATGTTGTCTGTCTATCTGTGTTGGCCCTGGGACGAGGTGGGTAGTAATCCGTTAAGGAATCATATATAAGAATTACATGTCAAGTCATCATTAAATGGCATTACAAAGGCATTAAAAAATCATGTTCTTTTCCACTACCTCTATAACTGATAACAGTAGTTAAACCGGGATATGCTCAGTTCAAAATTAGATGTACGGCGCCGAAATCTTGTTATTGTTTTCATTTCGATGTCCCGCCCGCTACCGTTTGACCAATTAGAAAGTCTGTGAGTGTGTCACATCCAGGTTGCCAGTTGCGCACCACCACCTTCGTCTAGCTACTGCCACTGGTAAAGTTACTAAACATGTCAGACCTCAGAAAATCTAAAAGGCGTCCCTACGATTCTCAACTCATTCATGACAAAGCGCGGAACAAAACAAGGATTTGTATCGGGGATGCCTTTGAAAGATAAAGACGACTGAAGGCGGAGAAGATTTTTAATTTCCTCCTTGATAGGTAAGTAAGGCATTTATTTACATTTTCTTATTACTTGTAATAAATGCAGATGGACATTTCGCACGTAAACTATATTGTCCAATACAGTCTATGATCTTGTCTAACAAAGTTAGTATGTCCGTGCAACGAATGCTTAGCATGCTAGCCCGGTCAATGGGAGCATAGGTATAGCCTGGTTCGATGACATATAGGCTAACAGGGCAAATATATGCCCGTTAGCCTGTATGTCGATGTGTAATCGAACTGACGGGGCAAAATATATTTACCACAAATATGGGTAGTGTCAATGCCTATTTCGTTCTCTAAATACTGATACGCTCAGAAAATGGGTTCCGACAATAGCACGGCTGTTATGGCAATGTGTGACGTATGGAGACAGCCGAATCACATGATAAAGTTATTCTTAATTTGTGTTTGCATATTGTGGACTACATGTACCAAATCATATAGCAATCTGAAACGTTTGAAACAGTAGCCTATATGGGCATACATTTGTACAAACCCTGTTTCCATATGAGTTGGGAAATTGTGTAAGATGTAAATATAAACGGAATACAATGATTTGCAAATCATTTTCAACCCATATTCAGTTGAATATGCTACAAAGACAGCATATTTGATCTTCAAAGTGATAAACAAAAATCTTTTGTGCAAATAATCATTAACTTTAGAATTTGGTGCCAGCAACACGTGACAAAGAAGCTGGGAAAGGTGGCAATAAATACTGACAAAGTTAAGGAATTCTCATCAAACACTTATTTTGAACATCCCACAGGTGTGCAGGCTAAATGGGAACAGGTGGAAGCATTTCAGCTTCCGTGAAATGCTCAGTCATTCACAAACAAGGATTGGGAAACGGCCACCACTTTGTGAACAAATGCATGAGCAAACAGTTTAAAAACAACATTTCTCAACGGGCTATTGCAAGGAATTTAGAAATTTCACTATCTATGGTCCGTAATACCATCAAAAGATTCAGAGAATCTGGAGAAATCACTGCACGTAAGCGATGATATAACGGACTTTTGTTCCCTCAGGCGGTACCTCATCAAAAAGCGACATCAGTGTGTAAAGGATATCACCACATGGGCTAAGGAACACTTCAGAAAACTACTGTCAGTAACTACAGTTTTTCGCTACATCTGTAAGTGCAATTTAAAACTCTACCATGCAAAGCCAAAGCCATTTATCAACGATACCCAGAAACACCGCCGGCTTCGCTGGGCCCGAGCTCATCTAAGATGGACTGATGCAAAGTGGAAAAGTGTTCTGTGGTCTGACAAGTCCCCATTTCAAATAGTTTTTTGGAAACGGTGAACGTTGTGTCTTTCGGACCAAAGAGGAAAAGAACCATCAGGACTGTTCTAGGTGCAAAGTTGAAAAGTCAGCATCTGTGATGGTATGGGGGTGTATTAGTGCCCAAGGCATGGGTAACTTACACATCTGTGAAGGCACCATTAATGCTGAAAGGTACATACAGGTTTTGGAGCAACATATGTTGTCATCCAAGCAACGTTATCATGGACGCCCCTGCTTATTTCAGCAAGACATTGCCAAGTCACTTGTTACAACAGCGTGGTTTCATAGTAAACGACTGCGCATGTTGCAAGTAAGACAGGTCGGAAGTATAGAACGCTGACCAGATCCACATCTCAAATCATGGTTAATCATCTACAAATGTATGTGCATTTCTGTACAATGTGTAGCTCCTCTTGCCTTCTTTGAAAGTGTTGATGAAGTGTGTAGTACTTCCTCTCTCTCCAAAGGAGGCCGGCTGTCGGATGTCTGCTGCCATTAAATCTTAAAGTCTGATTACCGCTAGGAGTCGCCTCGCTTTGATCAGAGCCACCATTTAACTAATACAACTTCCTCTTTAGTTAGATTGATGTCATTAGCTATTTCGGCCGCCTCAATTGGATGACTGATTGCTGTGTGTGTGTGTGTGTGTGTGTGTGTGTGTGTGTGTGTGTGTGTGTGTGTGTGTGTGTGTGTGTGTGTGTGTGTGTGTGTGTTGAAGTGTGACGCTGAGCGAAACCAGAGTTCACCAGTTTTTCTTTAAGTGGGGGCCACTTGTGTGACGGCTTGCAGACTTCCTAAGTATGATCTTGACATTAGTGGAAGTTAATGAGCCATTTGTTGACTTGGTCACCACCCTCTTACCTGAGGCCATGCTGTCCCCGTCGCGACAGCGTTTTTACGAATCCGCATGATGTTTGTTTGACTTTTCCAACTAAATCTGCAAATCTTCCTCCTTTGATCTTCAGAGTCCCTTTGACTTTCACATTATTTTGAGTATTGGTTCGTCTGCCGTGCTGTGCTGTAAAAACATTATTCTAGAAACTAACATCTGCAGTCAATCATAATTATGGATGATAAGTTAATAGGACTTGGCCTTGTCAAGTTACAATACATTCTGGAACCTTCAAGGGGAACATTATCACCAGACCTTAAGCGTCAATATATACCTTGATGTTGCAGAAAAAAGAACATATGGTTTTTTTAACCGATTTCCCAACTCTAAAAGGGTGAATTTGGCAATCGAAACGCCTTTCAATTGTTCGCTGTCAGAGCAATGACCTTTCACCTGTGTCGTCACAAGAGGAAGCAATCCGCCATTTTCTCAAACACATTACACACACCAAGTCAAATCAGCTCTGTTATTTTCGACTGTTTTCCGTACCTTGGAGATATCATGCCTCGTCGGTGTGTTGTCGGAGGGTGTAACAACACCAATACATATATATATATATATATATATATATATATATATAGGTGTGAGAAAAATCACAAGACTACTTCATCTCTACAGAACTGTTTCATGAGGGGTTCCATCAATCATCAGGAGATGAGAAAATCATCTCATGAAAACAGTTCTGTAGAGATGAAGTACTCTTGTGATTTTTCCCATACCTACATATTGCGCTCTACCACGGTATCGAACACTATTCTCTGGATAATCCAATCAAGACATATATATATATATATATATATATATATATATATATGTATTAGGGTTGTGAATCTTTGGGTGTCCCACGATTCGATTCAATATCGATTCTTGGGGTCACGATTCGATAATATATCGATTTTTTCGATTCGATTCGATTCTCAATTCAAAAACTATATTTTTCCGATTCAAAACGATTCTGTATTTATTCAATACATAGGATTTCAGCAGGATCTACCCCAGTCTGCTGACATGCTAGCAGAGTAGTATATTTAAAAAAAAAAAAGCTTTTATAATTGTAAAGGACAATGTTTTATCAACTGATTGCAATAATGTAAATTGGTTTTAACTATTAAACAAACCAAAAATATGACTTATTTTATCTTTGTGAAAACATTGGACACAGTGTGTTGTCAAGCTTATGAGATGCGATGCAAGTGTAAGCCACTGTGACACTATTGTTCTTTTTTATTATTTTTATAAATGTCTAATGATAATGTCAGTGAGGGATTTTTAATCACTGCTATGCTGAAATTGTAATTAATACTGATACTGTTGTTGATAATATTCATTTTTGTGTCATTACTTTTGGTTTGTTCTGTGTCGTGTTTGTGTCTCCTCTCAATTGCTCTGTTTATTGCAGTTCTGAGTGTTGCTGGGTCAGGTTTGGTTTTGGAATTGGATTGCATTGTTATGGTATTGCTGTGTAGTGGTTTGTTGGATTGAAAAAAAAAAAGAAATAAATAAAATAAAATTAAAAAAATAAAAATCGATTTTTTTTTAAAACGAGAACCGATTATGAATCGCACAACGTAAACGATTGGATTCTTATTCTAATCGATTTTTTCCCACACCCCTAATATATATGTATGTAAAAAAAAAAAAAAAAAAAAAATATATATATATATATATATATATATATATATATATATATATATATATATATATATATGGCACTAAGCAATTAAATCTGTCAGGCTTGCCCCTGACAGTTTGTCTATGTTTTAGTTTTTTCCTCTGCATTTGTCTGTTTCCTGTGTTTAGTATTTCCTGTCTTTTAGTTCCTGTCAAGTGCTCTTAATTTGTCAGCTTCCTGTCTTGTTCCCTGAGTGCTGTGTTCCTCCCCAGCGTGTTTAGTATTTCCTGTCCTTAGTTCCTGTCTAGTGCTCTTATTTTGTCAGCTTCCTGTCTTGTTCCCTGAGTGCTGTGTTCCCCCTCAGCTGCGGCTGATTGGCATCTGGCCACACCCGTTGCCAATCAGCCGGCTCCTATTTGTACCTCCTTTGTCTTGTGTCAGTTGCTGGATTATTGTATTGTATTGTCGTTGCCTCATGTCACTCTTGTGTCTTTGCCACCTGTCGAGCTACATCTTGTCCTGGTCGTCGTAGCGGTAAGCTGTTTTTGTTAGCCATTAGCTATTTCCAGTTTTTCTGTTTGTTATCCTCTAGCTTCCATGCTAAAGTTCCTTTTTTGTTTTTCTAGTTCCCAGTGCTAGCTCTCTTAGTTTGTTATTCCGCCCACGTGCGTGCTTTTTGTTTGCTCTTGTGTAGTTTTAATTAAATCAGGTTTTCATATACCATACCTGCCTCCATCTCTGCATCTTGGGGTTCAACAACAAACACCCCTGACAAAATCACCAAATGATTCCCGAGTGTGGCACACGCTGCTGCTCCCAGGGGGTGAAATTGGGGATGGGTAAATTGCAGAGGAAAAATGTCACCACATCCAGTGTGTGTGAGACAATTGTTGGGACTTTAACTTTAACTTTATATTTGGTGGCACATGATTAGTTATACATTTAAAAAACTATTTCACTATTATAAAATGTACAACATTTTCAAAAGTAAACATCTTGTGTTTCTTAATGACATCACAGTGATGCAACCTTACAGGTTTTCTGTCAAATACCTTAATTGCCTGGTTGTACAGGGATATGACTGAAGTTAGCGACCATCAGCTCAGACAATAAGAGAAATGAGAGAATATCATTGCGGGGAAATACAACAGAGCAGCTTGACGAGACAGTTCTCTTCTAATTAAAAGAAAGCAGTTCGAACTTGACTCAACCTTTGTACACACAGTATTTTATTATTGGATCAAGAATTATTCCTAAATACTTTGTCTCTTTAACTTCTTGGATGATTTCATTATCTATACCGACTGCGTGCGGCTCTTTAACACCACCCGAGTGGCTCCCTGGAGCTTTTTCAAAAATGGAAAAAGATGGGGGAAAATATGTTGTTTTAATAATGTTTCCGTAGGAGGACAGACATAACACAAACCTTCCTAATTGTTAGAAAGCCCACTAATAATATGTTTGTGTTTATGCTTCACTTATGGCAGTATTTGGCCATCGCCGTTTTGTCCTACTAATTTTGGTGGTCCTTGAACTTACCATAGTTGGTTCACGTGTAAAACTTTCTCCGTCGCCGCCACAGAAAGATGTGTGTTATGCCACTCTGTCTTTTTCTCATTTTGTCCACCAAACTTTTTATTCTGTGCCTACATATTGCATTATTATGCCTCGTTTGTAGGTATATTTGAGTTAATTTAATCTCCTTTACTTATGTCCTCTATATATTGAATTTATATTTGCATGCTTCATGACACCTTATCCGTGTGTAATATTGGCCGCTTTTCTGATTGTGTGCCATGTTGTTCCACACCACAGCAAACGTTACCCAGCTCACAAAGATTGTGATAAATCCATTACAAGAAGACAGCCTGTCCTTTCCTTTAACTTGGGCACACACATCTAAACCTTTGGCAGTTTTTAGGCCAGGAATTTACAGGAGTCATCTAACCCTCTGAGACACTTGTTGCCTTCATTATAACTTTTAACTTTTTGCGGCTCCAGATGGACTAGTTTTGTGTATTTTTGTTCCAATACGGCTCTTTCAACATGTTGGATTGCCAACACCTTAAATAACTTGTTTGAAGGTTGTGCTTTAATTGTCGTGTTGTTCCTGATTTTTTGTCTATATGTGCTTCCCTAGCAGCCATTGACTGTGTGGTGGGCTCCTGGGGTCTCTGGTCCTCATGCACGTCTCCATGCGGGGTGGGCAGCACCGAAAGAAGCCGCCAAGTGTCCGTCCCTCCTCGAAACGGAGGCACCCCCTGCCCGGACCTCAAACAGCGCCGAGGGTGCTTCGGAAACAATGAAATATGCAGCACAGCGAAAGGTAAGAAAAACAAGACCGTTTTTCCTCCCCTGCTAGGACATCTCTGTTACGTATTAAAGGGGAACATTATCACGATTTCAGAAGGGTTAAAACCAATAAAAATCAGTTCCCAGTGGCTTATTTTATTTTTCTAAGTTTTTTTCAAAATTTTACCCATAATGGAATATCCCGAAAACAGGCTTTAAAGTGCCTGATTTTCGCTATCTGTAAATCCACCCGTCCATTTTCCTGTGACGTCACATAGTGATGCCAATACAAACAAACATGGCGGATAGAACAGCAACATATAGCGACATTAGCTCGGATTCAGACTCGGATTTCAGCGGCTTCCGCGATTCAACAGATTACGCATGTATTGAAATGGATGGTTGGAGTGTGGAGGCAGATAGCGAAAAAGAAATTGAAGAAGAAAGTGAAGCTATTGAGCGAATAGCTATTGAGGCTATTCGGCGATCGCCTTCTAACCAACGATTGCATCTTTTGACCACTGGAGCAACTTAAATCCGTCAAATGGTAAGTTTTTGTTTGGCATTAAATGTGGGTGGAGGGAAAGGCTGGATGCAAATATAGCTACAAATGTACATACAGCTAGCCTGAATAGCATGTTAGCATCGATTAGCTGGCAGTAATGCCGTGACCAACTATGTCTGATTAGCACATAAGTCAATAACATCAACAAAACTCACCTTTGTGGTTTTGTTGACTTTATCGTTGGAAATGCATCTGCTTTGAGTGTCGCAGGATATCCACACATCTCTGTCGTAGCATCGCTATCGTCGGTAAAATAAGCAGAACAAACGAATGACTTTCGCATCTTTTGAAACTGGTGCAACTTGAATCCGTCGATTGGTATGTGTTTGTTTGGCATTAAATGTGGATGGAAGGAAAGGCTGGATGCAAATATAGCTACAAATGAGGCATAACGATGCAATACGTACATACAGCTGGCCTAAATTGCATGTTAGCATCGATGCACACTCCACGTAAGTCAACTTGAATCCGTTTATCGTGTTGTTACATCCGCCGACAACACACCGACGAGGCATGACGTCTCCAAGGTACCGGAAAACAGTCGAAAAAACGGAAAATAACAGAGATGATTTGACTATGTGTTTGTGAAAATTGCGGATTGCTTCCCATTGTAACGTCACGGGTAAAAGGTCATCGCTCCGACAGCGAACAATTGAAAGGCGTTTAAATCGCCAAATTCACCCTTTTAGAGTTGGGAAATCGGTTAAAAAAACATATGGTCTTTTTTCTGCAACATCAAGGTATATATTGACGCTTACTTAGGTCTGGTAATAATGTTCCCCTTTAAAGCCCTCTGTTGTCGCCTTGCTCCGGGCCACTTTGAGATCTATTACAGCTTGTATACAGTGTAATAAGCAACACGTCCGCTTCTGAGGCCCCGTCTGCAGCTGTGTTGCATCATTTGCCCAGGAACTAAACACCACTCCGCAGACAAACACTCTCAGGGCAGATTCATAGGCAAACTTAACTTGACATCCCTTCCTCTTTTGGGCCACATGATAAAGGATTTTTTTTTTACTCCCTTAATGCCATCATGCAATTTGATTTGCGATGCAAGCTAACTTGTTTCCTTTGACCGGCAGAGGTGGCAAAGATCCTTCCAGATTCCTTCCAGAGGAACTTTAAGGACCCTTGGAGGAGGCCTCACATGCTGATAAAGGAGGCGAAGGCCAGGTAAGATATACAAATTGCACTTCTTTCTATACCAGCCTTTTGTTTTTTACAGCAGACACTGTGAGGGCCAGTGTTGTTTAAAAATAGAAAAAAGTAATATATAAACTCTATTGCCAAAAGTATTTGGCTACCCATTGTAAACTGACAGACAGGCGTCAGCGGATGCTGAAGCGCACAGTGCGAAGAGGTCGCCGACTTTCTGCACACTCAGTTGCTACAGAGCTCCAAACTTTATGTGGCCTTCCAATTAGTCCACGTACAGTACGCAGAGAGCTTCATGGAATGGGTTTTCACGGCCGGACAGCTGCATCTAAGCCAGGGGTGTCAAACTCAAATACAGAGCGGGCCAAAATTTAAAACTGAACAAAGCCGCGGGCCCAGGTTGAACAAATTAACCTTTTGATAGGGACCCAAACAGGTTTTTCATTGAATATTGAACAAGCAATGCTTATATAACTTTATAGTGACATGCAAAATCAAGTTTCAAATAATAATAATAATAATTAAAAAATATCAATGGCATAACAAATACAATTTAAACAAAAATGGAATGCCTAATTTCTAAATATCAAAATAAACTTTTTGTCCACAGGCTAATAATACATTTGAAAATAAAATAACAATGAATGAATCAAACATTCAAGCCTTGACATAGCAAGAGAAAGTGCGTGAATAAAACGTTAATTAGGGCTCAATTTGCGACACTGATTTGCTTTAACACTAAATATGGAACATGCGACGCTTATATAACTTAATAGTGCAAAATGCACTTTCAAAAAAGAAACAAAAAAAACATCAATAGTATATTAAATAACATATGAATGAACAATGTTATGCCTCTTTTCTACTTGCAGCTTTCTGAGGTAAATATCAACATTAACTTTTTCCACAGGCTAATAAATTTGAAAATAAAATAACAATGAGGTGGGCAGGGTTTGGGGGGGTAGGGTATCGTGGTAGCGGGGGTTTATATTGTAGCGTCCCGTAAGAGTTAGTGCTGCAAGGGATCCTGGATATTTGTTCAGTTGTGTTACAGTGTGGATGTTCTGCCGAAATGTGTTTGTCATTCTTATTTGGTGTGGGTTTGCAGTGTGGAGCATATTTGATACAGTGTTCAAGTTGTTTATACGGCCACCCTCAGTGTGACCTGTATGGCTGTTGACCAAGTATTAATTGCGATCACTTGTGTGTGTCTGTGAAAGCCATATATATTTTGTGATACACGCAAATTCAGTGCCTTTAAGGCACGCCCCGAGTATTGTTGTCCGGGTGGAAATCGGGAGAAAGGTTGCCCGGGAGATTTTCAGGAGGGGCACTGAACTTCAGGAGTCATCCAGGGAAATCGGGAGGGTTGGCAAGTATGAGTATTAGCGGTGAATGTGGTGTTATAATATGTTATATTGTCATTATACCGGCGGGCCAGCTCTAATGTTAATTTGATTTTGCCTCAAGGGCCAAATTAAATTACACGGCTGGCCAAAATTGGCTCGCGGGCCAGAGTTTGACACTCATGATCTAAGCCATACATCACCAAGTCCAATGCAAAGCGTGGGATGCAGTGGTGTAAAGCACGTCGCCACTGGACACTCGAGCAGTGGAGACGCCTTCTCTGAGTGATGAATCCCGCTTTTCCATCTGACAATCTGATGGACAAGTCTGGGTTTGGAGGTTGCCAGGAGAACGGGACATTTCGGACTCCATTGTGCCGAGTGTGAAATTTGGTGGAGGAGAAATAATGGTGTGGGGTTGTTTTTCAGGCTTTAGGCTTGGCCCCTTAGTTACAGTTAAATAAACTTTAAATGCTCCAGGATATTAAATTTTTCCATGCTCCCATCCTTGTGGGAACAGTTTGGAGCGGGCCCCTTCCTCTTCCAATATGACTGTGCACCAGTGCACAAAACAAGGTCCATTAAGACATGGATGAGTTTGGTGTGGATGAACTTGACTGGCCTGCACAGAGTCCTGACCTGAACCCGATATAACACCTTTGGGATGAATTAGAACGGAGACTGAGAGCCAAATATATATATATATATATATATATATATATATATATATATATATATATATATATATATATATATATATATATATAGTCCTCTTGGCCAGGACTCCCTTGAAAAAGGGGATTTTAATCTCAATGGGATTTTTTTCCTGGTTAAATAAAGGTTAAAAAAAATATATATATATGTATATATATTTATATATATATAAATGCA
This sequence comes from Nerophis ophidion, assembly GCF_033978795.1. Lineage (NCBI taxonomy): Eukaryota > Metazoa > Chordata > Actinopteri > Syngnathiformes > Syngnathidae > Nerophis > Nerophis ophidion. The sequence goes on along the minus strand of NC_084611.1, from coordinate 21,974,844 downwards.
TATATATCGATCATATATATATATATATATATGTATATATATATATATATATATATATATATATATATATATGTATATATATATATATATATATATATATGTATATATATATATATATATATATATGTATATATATATATATATATATATATATATATATATATTTTTTTTTTTTTTTTTTTTTAACCTTTATTTAACCAGGAAAAAAATCCCATTGAGATTAAAATCCCCTTTTTCAAGGGAGTCCTGGCCAAGAGGCAGCGAAGATACACATACAATTACATTCACATTACACATTAAAATGAAAGGATGGACATCAAGTAAAACAGTTACAGATAACTGAAGCTCCTTGAAATGCTGTAGGTTTAACTCATGCTCACTGACATAAGGCACATGTCCAGCGCTGGCAAGGAGCAACAGGTGATCCTAAATAGACTTGATTGACCAATAGAAAACAGGTGTGCTGGCAAGGAAACTAATCAGAAAGTGAAGGTGCAGCAAGTCAAAAAGTTTGGGGACCCCTGATTTACAACTTTATACTTTTAAAGCTGCGACTGTGTTGGATCCATTGTGGATTGAACTTTCACAGTATCATGTTAGATCCGCTCGACATCCATTGCTTTCCTCCTCTCTAAGGTTCTCATAGTCATCATTGTCACCGACGTCCCACTGGGTGTGAGTTTTCCTTGCCCTTATGTGGGCCTACCGAGGATGTCGTGGTGGTTTGTGCAGCCCTTTGAGACACTAGTGATTTAGGGCTATATAAGCAAACATTGATTGATTGATTGAAATATACTGCTGCATATAGAAGCAAGCACGGAGGAAGAGTGAGACCTTGGAGCAGATGGAAAAGCCAAGAGAGGGGGATGAAAGCAATTTTGGCGCTATAAATATGGAACTTGGAGCCAAACTATTTTGACATAAATGGATTGCTTACCCAAAATCAACAGGAAACGTCCCCGGCTAGCTGGACCAGACCAACAGTCCATCGAGTGAGTCACTATAATATCGATCATGATACACACAGCCCGCCATGCCTGTTAGTACAATTACAGTAAGTCTGGCTAGCTCAGCTTTGTACAAACAAAACATGAAATGTAAGCTAATACTTTACAGATACTGTAATATGACTGTTCATATTTTTTCAGTCAGTTCAAATTGGTCTCTTATCTCAGCGTTATACATTACAAACTCAAATTGTTTTAGAAGCTATCTTACCTCTTGCTGTAGTTAGCTTTTACAGCTAATACCGAAGCATGCCGATGTGTTACTACGATAGAAAAAGAGTTTCTCAATGTTTGGTCTTACAGTAACAATGTCGCTACAGCTTGGTTATTATACAGGTTACGGAACATAAATGAAGTATTTTTGGCGGTTTTTGACTGCATTTTAATTGGGTTTAGAAGTAAGCAATCAATCAATCAATCAAAGTTTACTTATATAGCCCTAAAAACGAGTGTCTCAAAGGGCTGCACAAGCCACAACATACATTTATATATTTGTATTTGCTGTTCTCACTCATGACTGGTCGGTATCGGAATTGGCAGCATAAAACCTTGATCGGAACATTCCAAGTGAGCACCTTCCATCCATCTATTTCCTACCGCTTGTCCCTCTCGGGATCGCTGGGGACGCTAAAGTCGATTCCAGCTGCACTCAGTCGAAAAAGGCAGGGCACAAGTTGCTGTTATGAGCCACTGCCCGGATCATAGTCTGTTTACGTTTTTGTGACACTTTTGTTTTTAGCATCTCTTGAGTTTGTTTGTTTCAGTTGCCATGACAGCATATTGCACTCACCTGCCTCTGGTTAGTGTTCGGGACGCTCACCATTTGCTCGGGCACTAATCAAAGGGCTATTTAGTCTATGCCCTGGCCTCATTCGGTCTGGCTTCTTAATTTGCTTTATGCAACAGTTGACGACAGTTTTTTCCGGCTCTTTACCTGCCAGCTTCCACGCTAGGCTCTTTTACTTGCTAGCTCCCACACTAGCCCCTTTAGTTTTGCCTTCCGTGCTATGAGCACGTTTTCTTTGTTCCGGTCTGATTTCAATCAATCAATCAGTCAATGTTTATTTATATAGCCCTAAATCACAAGTGCCTCAAACGGCTGCACAAACCACAACGACATCCTCGGTAGGGCCCACATAAGGGCAAGGAAAAACTCAACCCAGTGGGACGTCGACCATGATGACTATGGGAAACCTTGGATAGGACCACATATGTGGGCAACCCCCCCCCCCCCCCCCCCTCCTCCCTACCCTAGGGGACCGAACGCAATGGATGTCGAGCGGATCCAACATAATATTGTGAAAGTCCAATCCATAACGGATCTAACGTAACTGTGGGAATCAAGTCCAAAGTGGAACCAATATAGTAGCGAGAGTCCCATCCAAAGTGGAGCCAGCAGGGAACCATCCCAAGCAGAGGCGGATCAGCAGCGCAGAGATGTCCCCAACCGATACACAGGCGAGCGGTCCATCTTGGTTCCCGACTCTGGACGAGCAGTCCATCCTGGATCCCGATTTTGGACAGTCAGTACTTCTTCCATGGCCACCGGACCGGACCCCCTCCACAAGGGAGGGGGGGACATAGGAGAAAAAGAAAAGAAACGGCAGATCAACTGGTGTCAAAAAAGGGGGTCTATTTAAAGGCTAGAGTATACAAATACATGTTAGGATGGGACTTTACTGCTTCTATCGACATAGCATCTCGAACTGTGACCAGGAGGGCATTCCAGAGTACTGGAGCCCGAACGGAAAACACTCTTTAGCCTGCAGACTTTTTTTGGGCTCTGGGAATCACTAATAAGCCGGAGTCCTTTGAACGCAGATTTCTTGCCGGGACATATGGTACAATACAATCAGCAAGATAGGATGGAGCTAGACCGTGTAGTATTTTATACGTAAATAGTAAAACCTCAAAGTCACATCTTAAGTGCACAGGAAGCCAGTGCAGGTGAGCCAGTACAGGCGTAATGTGATCAAACTTTCTTGTTCTCGTCAAAAGTTTAGCCGCCGCATTTTGTACCAACTGTAATCTTTTAATGCTAGGGATGGGGAGACCCGAAAATAATACGTTACAGTAATCGAGACGAGACGTTACAAACGCATGGATAATGATCTCAGCATTGTTAGTGGACAAAATGGAGCGAATTTTAGCGATATTACGGAGATGAAAGAAGGCCGTTTTAGTATATAATAAATCATTTCCTACCTGCATGCTGTGTCCGAAGTCCGTTTGCATCCTGGGAGAACAAACCCCGCATCACCATGCGACCTGGTCGTCACATTTGCCACCTCATCACACATTCATGCTCACATTCACACACTAGGGCCACCTGTTACCACAAAAAGCTTCAAAAAAAGGGAAAACTAATTTTTAAACACTCATGCATAACAGTGGTAGAAAGTCTTTAATTGTATGTGGATGACAACTGTCACAATGTTCTTTTTGGTGGCCAGCAATGTTTATTTTTTATGGTCTTCTTACCTTGAGTCTAAAGACAACCAAAACAGTGCAACAAAATTTTTTAATGAGACACATCAAGGCCAAGTTTGCCACGGACTGCTTTATTTTGTAACAGGAACCAGAGTGTCCGTGTGTAGCGTGCACACTTGACCTTTGCTGATAAAGCAGCTGTAATCCAAGTAAATAAACGCACCATAGTCATATTCTTGGAAGTGGTCCTTGGAGTCTGATTGCCTATGTTCTCAGAGCTGGAAAGACGAGGATTCAAAGTCATGGCTGCTTTCCAAAATGACCCATACAGCCTTTCTCACTGATTAAAAGTGACATTGGATGCCTGTGTTTTGACTGAGTATCAGCGGCTTGGACACACATTACTCAAAAAATAAGACTAATGGATAAGGATGAGGATTAAAAAGGTCCCTGATGTGGTCATGAAACCGAACACAGACAATAAACTCAGTGAAAACAAAGTTTTGGAAGACGGGAATTTGCTTCCCACTTTGGGACATAAAGTACCGGTCAAAAGTTTTGAGACACTTGCTCATGCTATTGAACTGTCAGGTGTTTCCAAACTTTGAACTCATACTGCAGTGTTGGCAACATTTTACAACAACACATGACATACTTGCCAACCTTGAGACCTCCGATTTCGGGAGGTGGTGTGTGGGGGGCGTGGTCGGGAGCGGGGCGTGGTTGGGGGCGTGGTTAAGAGGTGAGGAATATATTTACCGCTAGATTAATATTCACCAAGTCAAGTTTTTCATATATATATATATATATATATATATAAAATAAATATTTGAATTTCAATGTTCATTTATTTACACATTTACACACACATAACACTTGTTTACTCATTGTTGAGTTGAGGGTTGAATATTTATTTTTTTTCTAACCATATGCATGTACACTAGATAAAGTTAAAGTACCAATGATTGTCACACACATACTAGATGTGGCGAAATTATTCTCTGGATTTGACCCATCACCCTTGATCACCCCCTGGGAGGTGAGGGGAGGAGTGGGCAGCAGCGGTGGCCGCGCCCGGTAGTCATTTATGGTGATTTAACCCCCAATTCCAACCCTTGATGCTGAGTTCCAAGCAGGGAGGTAATGAGTCCCATTTTTATAGTCTTTAGTATGACTCAGCCGGGATTTGAACTCACGACGCACACTCTAACCACTGGGCCACTGAGTAGATGGCCGAATTGTCCTGTTTAAGAGTGTCACAATACATTGCTGTTTGGCAGACAAACTGTTTTAGGTAGACAAATTCGGACTGTTGTTGTTGTGTGACGATAATGAAACTGCCTAACAATAAACCTACATAAGAAACCAAGAATTTGCCCTCGATCATTCTACAGTTATAACGTCATTGGGCAGACGCGCTCTTTGTACACGTCACTCAGGTCCGCATTGAGCTGGAGGAGGCGTGGCCTCCAGCTTCGCCTGAATTTCGGGAGATTTTCGGGAGAAAATGTGTCCGGGAGGTTTTCGGGAGAGGCGCTGAATTTCGGGAGTCTACCAGGAAATCCGGGAGGGTTGGCAAGTATGACACATGATCATCTATTAAAGTAAAAGGGGCTGTTTGCAACATTTACGCTTATGCTTGGAGGGCGCTAACCTTCCAATGTATTTGATGCGTTATTATACCGAACTCTCGCGGCTTCGAGGAAATAACGACGTACATACAAAAATATAAATAAAAGCAGAATACAATGATTTGCAAATCCTTTTCGATTTATATTGATTTGAATAGACTGAAAAGACAATATATTTAATGTTCAAACTGAAAAACATTTTTTTTTTGCAAATAATCATTAACTTAGAATTTGATGGCAATAACACATTGAAAAATGTAGGCACAGGGGCATTTTCAATCAATCAATCAATCAATCAATATTTACTTATATAGCCCTAAATCACTAGTGTCTCAAAGGGCTGCACAAACCACTACGACATCCTCGGTAGGCCCACATAAGGGCAAGGAAAACTCACACCCAGTGGGACGTCGGTGACAATGATGACTATGAGAACCTTGGAGAGGAGGAAAGCAATGGATGTCGAGCGGGTCTAACATGATACTGTGAAAGTTCAATCCATAATGGATCCAACACAGTCGCGAGAGTCCAGTCCAAAGCGGATCCAACACAGCAGCGAGAGTCCCGTTCACAGCGGAGCCAGCAGGAAACCATCCCAAGCGGAGGCGGATCAGCAGCGCAGAGATGTCCCCAGCCGATACACAGGCAAGCAGTACTTGGCCACCGGATCGGACCAGACCCCCTCCACAAGGGAGAGTGGGACATAGGAGAAAAAGAAAAGAAACGGCAGATCAACTGGTCTAAAAAGGGAGTCTATTTAAAGGCTAGAGTATACAAATGAGTTTTAAGGTGAGACTTTAATGCTTCTATTGATTTTACATGGCCTTTCCTTTTAACAACACTCAGTAAACTTTTGGGACCTGAGGAGACCAATTTTTGAAGCTTTTCAGGTGGAATTATTTCCCATTCTTGCTTGATGTTCTGCTTAAGTTGTTCAACAGTCCGGGGTGTCCGTTGTGGTATTTTAGGCTTCTAATTGCGCCACGCATTTTCAATGGGTCTGGACTACAAACAGGCCAGTCTAGTACCCACACTCTTTTACTATGAAGCCACGCTGTTGTAACACGTGGCTTGGCATTATCTTGCTGAAATAAGCAGGGGCGTCCATGATAACATGGCTTGGATGGCAACAAATGTTGCTACAAAACCCGTATGTACCTTTCAATGTTAATGGTGCCTTCACAGATGTGTAAGTTACCCATGCCTTGGGCCATACTTGCCAACCCTCCCGGATTTTCCGGGAGACTCCCGAAATTCAGCGCCTCTCCCGAAAACCTCCCGGGACAAATTTTCTCCCGAAAATTTCCGGAAATCAGGCGCAGCTGGAGGCCACGCCGCCTCCAGCTCCATGCGGACCCGAGTGACGTGTCGACCACCTGTTTTCACGTCCGCTTTCCCACAATATAAACAGAGTGCCTGCCCAATGACGTTATAACTGTAATCGAGGGTGAGTTTTTGGTTTCTTATGTGGGTTCATTGTTAGGCAGTCTCATTAATGTCAACACACAACAGTAGTCACGTTTTCGTTGACCGTAAAGCAGTTAGTCTGCCGTAAACAGCAATGTTGTGACACTCTTAAACAGGACAATACTGTCATCAACTGTGCATGCATATGTGACAATAACATCTATGGCTTTTAGAGCAGTGGTTCTCAACCTTTTTACAGAGATGTACCCCCTGTGAACATTTTTTTAATTCAAATACCCCCTAATCAGAGCAAAGCATTTTTGGTTGAAAAAAAAAGATACAGTTTTAAAATACAGAACAATGTCATCAGTTTCTGATTTATTAAATTGTATAACAGTGCAAAATATTGCTCATTTGTAGTGGTCTTTCTTGAACTATTTGGAAAAAAAGATATAAAAATAACTAAAAACTTGTTGAAAAATAAACAAGTGATTCAATTATAAATAAAAATTCCTACACATACTGCGATGAGGGGGAAACTTGTCCAGGGTGTACGCGCCTTCCGCCCGATTGTAGCTGAGATAGGCACCAGCGCCCCCCTTGACCCCAAAGGGAATAAGCGGTAGAAAATGGATGGATGGATGGATAGCTGTAAATATACTCCTCCCCTCTTAACCACGCCCCCAACCACGCCCCCACCCCTCGAAATCGGAGGTCTCAGGTTGGCAAGTATGCCTTGGGCACTAAAACACCCCCATACCAATACATGCACATTGTTCACAAAGTGGTGAACAATTGCATTAGCTCTTGCTAGTGCAGGATAAAAGAGCAATAAGGTGCAGATATTAATAAATAGAATACTGTACAGATATATATATATATATATATATATATATATATATATATATATATATATATATATATATATATATATATATATATATATATATATATATATATATTGCACTTTTGCATATGCATCCACGTTTATGGATGTATGTTTTATTGTCTTTAAATTTCAGCAAGTTAATCCATTTTGGGGGAAATTAAGGGGAATATTATGATCCGTTCAAGAGTCTTACGGCCTGAGGGAAGAAGCTGTTACAGAACCTGGAGGTTCTGCTACGGAGGCTGCGGAACCTCTTTCTAGAGTCCATCAGTGAAAACAGTCCTTGGTGGGGGTGGGAGGAGTCTCTGCAGATTTTCTGAGCCCTGGTCAGGCAGCGGCTTGTTGCGATCTCCTGAATAGGAGGAAGAGGAGTCCTGATGATCTTTTCTGCTGTCCTCACCACTCCCTGCAGAGACTACCAGTCCGAGGCACTGCAGGTTCCAGTCCAGACAGAGATGCAGTTGGTCAGTGGGCTCACCATAGTGCCTCTGATTAGCATCCCTCAACTTTGTCAGTCTCTTTTGCCATTTGTGCCAACTTTTTTTAAAACGTGTAGGAGTCATCAATTTCCAAATGAGCTAATATTTGCAAAAATAACTACATTTTCCCGTTTGAGTGTTAAGTATCTTGTCTTTGCAGTCTATTCAATTGAATATAGGTTGAAAAGGATTTGCAAATCATTGTATTCTGTTTGTCATTCACACATTTTTTACATCCGTACATAACACAGTATTTTGTATTTCTATAGTGTTTTGTATATTGTACAGGAGTGCTTATTATTTTTATTGGATAGTAGTCTGTTAGTTTCTTCCTTTATTACCTCTTGTGTTATTTATTTCACCCCATATTCGTTCCCACTACCGCACCTTAAGTTGGAGTCTTTAATCTCGTTATATGCAAATATAATGACAATAAAGTCCATTCTATTCCATTCTCTATTCTAACATGTGCATGCGCATTAGTATTGGGTGTAGTTACCTAATGACAGTGATTTGGATATTTAGCATAAGCTATCATTAAATATATATTCCATCATAACGACAATAATCAAGTTGCCTCCCTTCGACTGTTTTTGTATATGTGCACGCGCTTCCTGCGCGCACCTGTGGACGGGACAGGGTGAGTGACCACCATGAACACCAATCATTATTTGCAGGCCTCCGAAAAATTGCATTACATAAACTTTGAAAAAATATAAACAGTTTTAAAACTAATGTGTTATATTCAACTAGTCAACTGTGTTCATGTCGTATTTTTTTGCTTTGAAAAATGTAACTTTTAAGCGTTTTTTTTTTTTTCACAATTGAGTGCCAGAAATATACTTTAATACTGCTTATGCGAAATAAAGTGAACGAGAATGACAATTATGACAGTGAACAAGGATATGTTAATTATTATGTTTTGGTATTATATTTAATATCCATCCATCCATCCATTTTCTACCGCTTATTCCCTTTAGGGGTCGCGGGGGGCGCTGGCGCCTATCTCAGCTACAATCGGGCGGAAGGCGGTGTACACCCTGGACAAGTCGCCAACTTATCGCAGAAGTTTAATTTTCCATCCATCCATTTTCTACCGCTTATTCCCTTTTGGGGTCGCGGGGGGCACTGGCGCCTATCTCCGCTACAATCGGGCGGAAGGCGGTGTACACCCTAGACAAGTCGCCACCTCATCGCATAAGTTTAATTTTAGCATGAATAATTATACTTTTTCTATTCTAAGTCGCCACCTCATCGCAGAAGTTTAATTTTAGCATGGATAATTATACTTTTTCTATTCTAGTTTAAAAATTGAGAAAATACCTACACACACAATTTTGTTTCCATGATACTAAAGTTAAAATATATTGTAATTTTACAAGAATACAAAAAAGTCACGATGATACTGTATTATGATATTAATAATAATGTAAATATCCATCCATCCATTTTCTACCGCTTATTGCCTTTTTGGGTCGCGGGGGGCGCTGGCGCCTATCTCCGCTACAATCGGGCGGAAGGCGGTGTACACCCTGGACAAGTCGCCACCTCATCGCATAAGTTTAATTTTAGCATGAATAATTCTACTTGTTCTATTCTAAGTCGCCACCTCATCGCAGAAGTTTAATTTTAGCATGGATAATTATACTTTTTCTATTCTAGTTTAAAAATTGAGAAAATACCTACACACACAATTTTGTTTCCATGATACTAAAGTTAAAATATATTGTAATTTTACAAGAATACAAAAAAGTCACAATGAGACTGTATTATGATATTAATAATAATGTAAATATCCATCCATCCATTTTCTACCGCTTATTCCCTTTTGAGGTCGCGGGGGGCGCTGGCGCCGATCTCCGCTACAATCGGGCGGAAGGCGGTGTACACCCTGGACAAGTCCCCAACTTATCGCAGAAGTTTAATTTTCCATCCATCCATTTCCTACCGCGTATTCCCTTTTGGGGTGGCGGGGGGCGCTGGCGCCTATCTCCGCTACAATCGGGCGGAAGGCGGTGTACACCCTGGACAAGTCGCCATCTCATCGCATAAGTTTAATTTTAGCATGAATAATTATACTTTTTCTATTCTAAGTCGCCACCTCATCGAAGAAGTTTAATTTTAGCACGGATAATTATACTTTTTCTATTCTAGTTTAAAAATTGAGAAAATACCTACACACACAATGTTGTTTCCATGATACTAAAGTTAAAATATATTGTAATTTTACAAGAACACAAAAAAGTCACAATGATACTGTATTATGATATTAATAATAATGTAAATATTCTGAGAATATTTGTATACCTATGGTCATGGCAAGTTACACTTTTACATAGCTTTTTAGCAATAGCAGTAGAAATATTATTCGAATAAAGTCATTATACGAACAGAACAACGTTTTTATCTGTATTTAAATGTAATGGCAAGAAAAAATAGGTTCACGCTTTAAGGACGTTCATCAAAAATGTTGCCTTTTTGAACATAATACAGTGGTAGCATGGGATGCGAGTTGAATTGCTTCTTCAATGACCAGCTGCACTGAAGCGGACAAACAGGCGATTCAGAGGGTCATAAAGTCTGCACAAAAAATCATCGGCTGCCCCCTCCTCTCCCTGAAGGATTTACATAACGCTCGTTGCCTCGAGAAAGCAAAAACCATCACCAAAGACAGCACACACCCTGGCTACCACCTGTTTGACCTGCTACCATCGGGCAGGCGCTACAGGTGCATCAGAGCCAGTACAAACAGGCTCAGAGACAGCTTTTTTCCCAGAGCTGTCACCATGTTGAACTGTAACTTTTAATAATAATATTTCACCTCTGTACAATGTCATGCCCTAATACCCTACTCCATCTTTCAACTTTGACTTCTCCATTATTAATTGAACAAATTGCTAAAAATTCAGCACCACAGATGTCCAGAATACTGTTTGATTGCGCGATGAAAAGAGACGACTTTTAGCCACAAATAGTGCTGCACAAATATTTCCTGACAGTCCGTGACATCACGCGCCAAGTCATCATTCCGCGACGTTTTCAACAAGAAACTCTGCGGGAAATTTAAAATTGCAATTCAGTAAACTAAAAAAAAAAAAGGCCGTATTGGCATGTGTTGCAATGTTAATATTTCATAATTGATATATAAACTAGGGCTTCACGGTGGCTGAGGGGTTAGTGCGTCTGCCTCACAATACAGAGGTCCTGCAGTCCTGGGTTCAAATCCAGGCTCGGGATCTTTCTGTGTGGAGTTTGCATGTTCTCCCCGTGAATGCGTGGGTTCCCTACGGGTACTCCGGCTTCTTCCCACTTCCAAAGACATGCACCTGGGGATAGGTTGATTGGCAACACTAAAATTGGCCCTAGTGTGTGAATGTGAGTGTGAATGTTGTCTGTCTATCTGTGTTGGCCCTGCGATGAGGTGGTGACTTGTCCAGGGTGTACCCCGCCTTCCGCCCGATTGTAGCTGAGATAGGCGCCAGCGCCCCCCGCGACCCCGAACAGGAATAAGCGGCAGAAAATGGATGGATGGATATATAAACTATCAGACTGCGTGGTCGGTAGTAGTGGGTTCCAGTAGGTCTTTAAGCTGCATGCAAACACTAGGAATAAGAGCTAAATATTTATATTGTGTGTCCTTGCAAAAAAAAAAAGAATACAATCTACTGTACTGGTTCAGCAATGAAGAAAAATAAAATGGATGTAGTTTCACAGATCAAACACCCAATGGGGATGGTGTTTTTGTCACAGATGACTGAATGAGAGACAAAACAAATATTTTGGAAGTACAAAGCATCTGCCGGAGACAATGTTATTATTGTCTGTGGAGCGCAGTCGGAGCTGTGTTGATATTAAGATATGCTGCAGGTGACATGACACTGCTGGATCGTCTTCAAATGAGGCTGCTCGTGTTATCTGAGCCTTGATTGGTCTTTTGTCTGGCTCCAGGCGCTATTCAACACAGTTTGATTCCCCCATCTGTAGAGCCGAGTTCACCTCAAGCTCACGTTGGTCGGTGGCTTTAGTCGGCATTTGTTCAAACACGACTGATCTCAGTGGTCCTTTTTTTATTTTTTTGCAGCTACTGCGTGTATTTGAGGGTGAAACAAGCAAGCGCGCCGTGCAAACTCCAACTGTGGAGTGCTCAGCTGGTGAGAGAGAGGCTGGTGTGTGCCGAGTGCCAGAGTGACGCCATGTCCAAGTCAGACCGATGTGGAGGAGGCGGCTTTGAAGGCACCAGGTAATCTAAAACAATTTAATCAAACCATGACAAGAAATGGGACATCTTTTTGTCTAATTACATACACACGTATACAATGTTGCTCCTGGAGTGACCACACAATGAATGGTAAATGGGTTATACTTGTATAGCGCTTTTCTACCTTCAAGGTACTCAAAGCCCTTTGACACTATTTCCACATTCACCCATTCACACACACATTCACACACTGATGGCTGGAGCTGCCATGCAAGACCCAAACCACGACCCATCAGGAGCAAGGGTGAAGTGTCTTGTTCAGGGCCACAACGGACGTGACAAGATTGGTAGAAGGTGGGGATTGAACCAGGAACCCTCAGGTTGCTGGTACGGCCACTCTCCCAACTGCGCCACGCTGTGCCAATGAAATAAGTAATTAAAGCACCTTGGATATTAAACAGGAGTCATGTTATTTTCTTGTATGTACTGCAAGACATACTGTATTTGGTCGTCTTCTTTCTACAAACCCCGTTTCCATATGAGTTGGGAAATTGTGTTTGATGTAAATATCAACAGAATACAATGATTTGCAAATCCTTTTCAACCCATATTCAGTTAAATATGCTACAAAGACAACATATTTGATGTTCAAACTCATAAACATTTTTTTGTGCAAATAATCATTAACTTCAGAATTTGATGCCAGCAACACGTGACAAAGAAGTTGGGAAAGGTGGCAAGAAATACTGATAAAAGTTGAGGAATGCTCATCAAACATTTATTTGGAACATCCCACAGGTGTGCAGGCTAATTGGGAACAGGTGGGTGCCATGATTGGGTATAAAAACAGCTTCCCAAAAAATGCTCAGTCTTTCACAAGAGAGGTTGGGGCGAGGTACACCCCTTTGTCCACAACTGCGTGAGCAAATAGTCAAAGAGTTTAAGAACAACGTTTCTCAAAGTGCAATTGCAAGGAATTTAGGGATTTCAACATCTACGGTCCATAATATCATCAAAAGGTTCAGAGAATATGGAGAAATCCCTCCACGTAAGCGGCATGGCCGGAACCAACATTGAATGACCGTGACCTTCGATACCCGCACTGTATCAAAAACCGACATCAGTTCGTCGCTACATCTGCAAGTGCAAGTTAAAGCTCTACTATGCAAAGCGAAAGCCATTTATCAACAACATCCAGAAACGCCGCCGGCTTCTCTGGGCCCGAGATCATCTTAGATTGACTGATGCAAAGTGGAAAAGTGATCCATGGTCTGACGAGTCCACATTTCAAATTGTTTTTGGAAATATTCGACATTCTGTCATCCGGACCAAAGGGTAAGCGAACCATCCAGACTGTTATCCACGCAAAGTTCAAAAGCCAGCATCTGTGATGGTATGGGGGTGCATTAGTGCCCAAGGCATGGGTAACTTACACATCTGTGAAGGCACCATTAATGCTGAAAGGTACATACAGGTTTTGGAACAACATACGCTGCCATCTAAGCGCCGTCTTTTTCCTGGACGCCCCTGTTTATTTCAGCAAGACAATGCCAAGCCACATTCAGCACGTGTTACAACAGCGTGGCTTCGTAAAAAAAGAGTGCGGGTACTTTCCTGGCCCGCCTGCAGTCCAGACCTGTCTCTTATCGAAAATGTGTGGCCCATTATGAAGCGTAAAATACGACAGCAGAGACCCCGGACTGTTGAACGACTGAAGCTCTACATAAAACAAGAATGGGAAGAATTCCACTTTCAAAGCTTCAACAATTAGTTTCCTCAGTTCCCAGACGTTTATTGAGTGTTGTTAAAAGAAAAGGTGATGTAACACAGTGGTGAACATGCCCTTTCTCAACTACTTTGACACAAGTTGCAGTCATGATTTAAATATTTCACCTTTGAATTTAATTGTATACCCTCTTTGTTGAATTACAAGCCATCCTGCTGCCACATGGAAAATTATTTGTCCAAGTAGATGCCTCGAGATACGGCATATATTACAAACCCCGTTTCCGTATGAGTTGGGAAATTGTGTTAGAGGTAAATAAAAACAGATCACAATGATTTGGAAAACCTTTTCAACCCATATTCAATTGAATGCACTACAAAGACAAGATATTTGATGTTCAAACTCACAATTTTTTTTTTTTTTTTGCAACTAATAAGTAACTTGATTTTCATGGCTGCAACACGTGCCAAAGTAGTTGGGAAAGGGCATGTTCACCACTGTGTTACATCACCTTTTCTTTTAACAACACTCAATAAACGTTTGGGAACTGAGGAAACTAATTGTTGAAGCTTTGAAAGTGGAATTCTTTCCCATTCTTGTTTTATGTAGAGCTTCAGTCGTTCAACAGTCCGGGGTCTCCGCTGTCGTATTTTACGCTTCGTAATGCGCCACACATTTTTGATGGGAGACAGGTCTGGACTGCAGGCGGGCCAGGAAAGTACACGCACTCTTTTTTTACGAAGCCACGCTGTTGTAACATGTGCTGAATGTGGCTTGGCATTGTCTTGTTGAAATAAGCAGCAATAATAACCATGAAAAAGACGGCACTTAGATGGCAGCATATGTTGTTCCAAAATCTGTATGTACCTTTCAGCATTAATGGTGCCTTCACAGATGTGTAAGTTACCCATGCCTTGGGTAACTTAACTTTGAATATTTCCAAAAATAATTTGAAATGTGGACTCGACCGGGATCTTCAGCTCTCGCTGGATCGGTTCGCAGCCGAGTGTGAAGCGACCGGAATGAGAATCAGCACCTCCAAGTCCGAGTCCATGGTTCTCGCCCGGAAAAGGGTGGAATGCCATCTCTGGGTTGGGGAGGAGACCCTGCCCCAAGTGGAGGAGTTCAAGTACCTAGGAGTCTTGTTCACGAGTGAGGGAAGAGTGGATCGTGAGATCGACAGGCGGATCGGTGGGGCGTCTTCAGTAATGCGGACGTTGTACCGATCCGTTGTGGTGAAGAAGGAGCTGAGCCGGAAGACAAAGCTCTCAATTTACCGGTCGATCTACGTTCCCATCCTCACCTATGGTCATGAGCTTTGGGTCATGACCGAAAGGATAAAATCACGGGTACAAGCGGCCAAAATGAGTTTCCTCCGCCGTGTGGCGGGGCTCTCCCTTAGAGATAGGGTGAGAAGCTCTGCCATCCGGGAGGAACTCAAAGTAAAGCTGCTCCTCCTTCACATCGAGAGGAGCCAGATGAGGTGGTTCGGGCATCTGGTCAGGATGCCACCCGAACGCCTCCCTAGGGAGGTGTTTAGGGCACGTCCAGCTGGTAGGAGGCCACGGGGAAGACCCAGGACACGTTGAGAAGATTATGTCTCCCGGCTGGCCTGGGAACGCCTCGGGATCCCCCGGGAAGAGCTAGACGAAGTGGCTGGGGAGAGGGAAGTCTGGGTTTCCCTGCTGAGGCTGTTGCCCCCGCGACATCGACCCCGGATAAGCGGAAGATGATGGATGGATGGATGGATGGACTCATCAGACCACAGAACACTTTTCCACTTTGCATCAGTCCATCTTAGATGATCTTGTGCCAAGAGAAGCCGGCGTCGTTTCTGGATGTTGTTGATAAATGGCTTTCGCTTTGCATAGTAGAGCTTTAACTTGCACTTGCAGATGTAGCGACGAACTGTATTTTGTGACAGTGGTTTTCTGAATTGTTCCTGAGCCCATATCCTTTAGAGATTGATGTCGGTTTTTGATACAGTGCCGTCTGAGGGATCGAAGGTCACAGTCATTCAATGTTACTTTCCGGCCATGCCGCTTACGTGGAGTGATTTCTCCATATTCTCTGAACCTTTTGATGATATTATGGACCGTAGATGTTGAAATCCCTAAATTTCTTGCAATTGCACTTTGAGAAACTTTGTTATTAAACTGTTTGACTATTTGCTCCTGCGATGAGGTGGCGACTTGTCCAGGGTGTACCCCGCCTTCCGCCCAATTGTAGCTGAGATAAGCGCCAGCGCCCCCCGCGATCCCAAAAAGGGAATAAGCGGTAGAAAATGGATGGATGGATGGACTATTTGCTCACGCAGTTGTGGACAAAGGGGTGTACCTCGCCCCATCCTTTTTTGTGAAAGACTGAGCATTTTTTGGGAAGCTGTTTTTATACCCAATGATGGCACCCACCTGTTCCCAATTAGCCTGCACACCTGTAGGATGTTCCAAATAAGTGTTTAAAGAGCATTCCTCAACTTTATCAGTATTTATTGCCACCTTTGCCAACTTTTTTGTCACGTGTTGCTGAAATCAAATTCTAAAGTGAATGATTATATTGTCTTTGTAGCATTCAACTGAATATGGGTTGAAAATGATTTGCAAATCATTGTATTCCATTTATATTTACATCCAACACAATTTCCCAACTATATGGAAACCGGTTTTGTATGTAAAAACACTGTTTAAACATCTCAAAATGCCACAAATTCAGTCAGCCATTTTGAATATTCCGCTCCGAATACTTTCGTCTATTTTTGGAGATTGACATCACGGTTGTTACATTTCTCCGACCATGTTATCAGATCTGTCAGTCTAAAATATGCAAAAATTTTAAAAAGATCTGGTAGTGTTTATTATTCAGAATCCCTATTTAAAACAAGAACACACATGCTTGGCTTTTTTTATGCATTAGAAATCGAAAATGAATGATTGAGTAAACAGATCGAGGGTCCTCTTTTGCGCTCATCAATACTCTCTCTAAAAACATTCAGAAAGCGCTAACAATACTCCATTTACATGTCATGACTAAAAATCTAACCAAATATGAGTGATATTGTTATTATAAGCACAAATGCAGACAAACTATTGTAGCCGCGCAGCGATAGCCGTGAGCTAATGCGAGCTGTGGCTGCTATTGTTGACACACGACTGCTTCTGCTTGGTCTCAAACTTGCCAAAAATAAATTCAAGATTAAAATTCATGCATCTCTCGCCTGGTAGTAGACAAATGTGGCCATGGATCAACAGGCAAGACGACTTGCCTGTCCCTAAGATGGTGAAATAGACTTCAAAAGACGTTTCCTACAGGAAAAAATGTTAACCCTCCGTGAGGATTGTGATTGATCTGGAATTATGTGATTGTCCCGTCGGTCGGCAACTCAGCGCGAGTGGACATATTACAGTGTTTGTTTTATTTTGGTTTGTTATGCTTATTTTGTATGTTTAACACTTGCAATGCTGCGGATGCTATAGTGTCACAAGGGAACTGCCTCCATCACTCGGTTTATAAAACATATTGCTCGTCCTCATTGTGTTCGCGCTCAAAAATATAAGGTCCTGGATCATAGAATAAAATTCCTTTTATTACCCTATACACAGGTACAATGAGATTAAAATAAACTCCAATATCAGTGCGCCAGTCTACAAAATATGCAAAACATAAGACCCAGGACACGTTGGGAAGACTATGTCTCCCGGCTGGCCTGGGAACGCCTCGGGATCCCCCGGGAAGAGCTAGACGAAGTGGCTGGAGAGAGGGAAGTCTGGGCTTCCCTGCTTAGGCTGCTGCCCCCGCGACCCGACCTTAGATAAGCGGAAGATGATGGATGGATGGATGGATGGATGGAAAATAAAAATAAAAATAGTGCAAAAGAAGGTAAGGTGCACAGTCCAGTCCTGAGAATGATTTATGTTCAATGTGTTGTTTACAGGAAATAAATATTATATTATATACACGGCGTGGCACAGTGGGAGAGTGACCGTGCCGAACCAGAGGGTCCCTGGTTCAATCCCCACCAAGTACCAGCCTCGTCACGTCCGTTGTGTCCTTGAGCAAGACACTTCACCCTTGCTCCTGATGGGTACTGGTTAGCGCCTTGCATGGCAGCTCCCTCCATCAGTGTGTGAATGTGTGTGTGAATGGGTAAATGTGGAAGTAATGTAAAAGCGCTTTGAGTACCTTGAAGGTAGAAAGCGCTATACAAATACAACCCATTTATCATTTATATATACAGAAGCATTGAGATTGTGGGTGGAAAGTAAAAATTGCACACATGATCATAATTTTTCCAGACGTAATGGTTGTTGTGTTATGTTTAGACTAAGGTGAGGTGACGGCAACTGACACCAGAGGACTGTATGTTCAATAATTTATTATATGTATAGTCAATATATATATAATAATAATCAATACTATCCAATAAACTAAGGAAATGAAGTGTGACAAAACTTAAGAGTGTGTGGTGTAAGACTATGTGTAGAATTTAACTGAAGTGTATGTTACCAAGTGTTGTGTTGGGCGAGAGGAGGAACAAGGCAGGAAGACAGTCCGTTGAGCAGGCAGATGATCCAGGGCAGGAGCGAAAAGACAAGATCAGTTTCCAAGCGGGAGGTCAAGATCCCAGGGGGCAGTCCAAGTAGCAGGGGAACGACGACGAGGAATGACAAGACACACATAGACGTCAAACACGGGAACGGAGGGAGAATGGAAACTGAATACTATACTCCGGCGAGCGATGGCAGGTTGCCCAGGCTTAAGAAGAAAAGCATGATAATCCCCGGCAGGTGTGCTGATTATCGGTGAATGCTTGCAGCTGGTGGATGCTACAGGGCGGAGACGCGCGGCTGCGGACATGTCCCGAGGTGCTTTCACTTGAGCGCACAAAAAGATGAGCAGCGTTGGCAGGAGTCTGAGCCGTAACATGTTGTCTCTCACAAAGTCTGCTTGATTAGCATTGTTGTTGTTGGGTAAGTGCTCTATGGTTCCTAGCGCGATGTCCCGCGATCACGTGACCGGCTTCGTCATTATCTCTCAAAATGGCCCGGGAATCTCCGTGAGATTGACTTTGTAAGACTTGTGGTGTCATAAATCAAAAATACATGATCATAGCTTCAATATAGAGGAAACTTGTTTTTCCGC
This sequence comes from Nerophis ophidion, assembly GCF_033978795.1. Taxonomy (NCBI): domain Eukaryota; kingdom Metazoa; phylum Chordata; class Actinopteri; order Syngnathiformes; family Syngnathidae; genus Nerophis; species Nerophis ophidion. The sequence continues at coordinate 21,955,938 of NC_084611.1, read as the reverse complement.
TCTACTGGTACTTTAAAGGGTACTGAAACCCACTACTACCGACCGACCACGCAGTCTGATAGTTTATATATCAATGATGAAATATTAACATTGCAACACTTGCCAATACGGCCTTTTTAGTTTACTAAAGTGTAATTTTAAATTTCCCGCGAGTTTCTTGTTGAAAACGTTGCGGAATGATGACGTGTATGCGTGATGTCACGGACTGTAAGGAAATATTAGCGCTGCACCAAACACGGCTAAAAGTCGTCTCGGTTCATGGCGTAATTACACAGTATTTTGAACATCTGTGTTGCTGAATCTTTTGCAATTTGTTCATTTAATAATGGAGACTATAAAGAACAATGCTGTTGGTGGAAAAAGGTGGATTGCAGCTGTCTTTAGCACCGAGACACAGCCGGTGTTTCTTTGTTTGTTGTGAAGCGGAGCGCTCAAGCGAGCATGTTTTCTCTACGTCAACCAGCATGTTTTTGGATGGGGAAATTGTGATGTATATATCTTACCGGAGACATCAATAGATTATTCGTCGTCCTGCAGCAGCTGTCATTACAAAAAAGACAGCTGTGAGCTTGGCTCCTCGGCTTCTCTCTGAGACACTTCGTGTTCACCCCAGCCATCCGACCTCGAGGTATGTCTTTACAATCTTTAAAATCTCACTAAAACACTATTGAAACAATAAGCAGATAAGGGATCTTCCAGAATTATCCTAGTAAATGTGCCTAAAAACATCTGAATCGCTTACAATGCAATCGCCTTTTTTTTTTTTTACTTTATTGAATTTTTTTTTTTTTTCTAGTCCTTCGCTATCAATATCCTCAGCCACGAATCTTTCATCCTCGCTCAAATTAATGGGGGAATTGTCGTTTTCTCTGTCCGAATAGCTCTTTTTGTTGGATGCTCCCATTATAAACAATGTGAGGACGTGAGGAGCCCTCACACGGGTGACGTCATCGTCTGTGACTTCCGGTACAGGCAGGGCTTTTTTATTAGCGACCAAAAGTTGCGAACTTTATCGTCGATGTTCTCTACTAAATCCTTTCAGCAAAAATATGGCAATATTGCGAAATGATCAAGTATGACACATAGAATGGACCTGCTATCCCCGTTTGAATAAGAAAATCAAATTTCAGTAGGCCTTTATCCTTAGTGATATTTTAACCAAAATGTCATTGACGTGGGCTAAAAAAAACACAAATCACCTAATTGATTACAGTCGTGTGGCAAGTAAGAGGCTGGAGACGTGAGGGTGCAGCTCACATATTAATCAGTGTGATGATTAAAAAAAATGCCTCATATTTTGTTTACTACAGTTAACTTCCGATACAAAATGTCCCCGCAGTTCCTTTCAATGCCTTACAACGCATCGTACTCTCTGCAGCTACAGTGGGGCAAAAAAGTATTTAGTCAGCCACCGATTGTGCAAGTTCTCCCACTTAAAATGATTACAGAGGTCTGTAATTTTCATCATAGGTACACTTCAACTGTGAGAGACAGAATGTGAAGAAAAAATATAGGAATTCACATTGTAGGAATTTTAAATAATTTATTTATAAATTATGGTGGAAAATAAGTATTTTGTCACTTCAAACAAGGAAGATCTCTGGCTCTCACAGACCTGTAACTTCTTCTTCAAGAAGGTCTTCTGTCCTCCACTCGTTACCTGTATTAATGACACCTGTTTGAACTTATCTGTACAAAAGACACCTGTCCACAGCCTCAAACAGTCAGACTCCAAACTCCACTATGGCCAAGACCAAAGAGCTGTCGAAGGACACCAGGGAAAGAATTGTAGACCTGCACCAGACTGGAAAGAGTGAATCTACAATAGGCAAGCAGCTTGGCGTGAAAAAAGCAACTGTGGGAGCAATTATCAGAAAATGGAAGACATACAAGACCACTGATAATCTTCCTCGATCTGGGGCTCCACGCAAGATCTCATCCCGTGGGGTCAAAATGATCATGAGAACGGTGAGCAAAAATCCCAGAACCACACGGGGGGAACTGGTGAATGACCTGCAGAGAGCTGGGACCAAAGTCATAAAGGTTACCATCAGTAACACACTACGCCGACAGGGAATCAAATCCTGCAGTGCCAGACGTGTCAGTGCATGTCCAGGCCCATCTGAAGTTTGCCAGAGAGCACATGGATGATACAGCAGAGGATTGGGATATTGTCATGTGGTCAGATGAAACCAAAATAGAACTTTTTGGTATAAACTCAACTTGTCGTGTTTGGAGGAAGAAGAATACTGAGTTGCATCCCAAGAACACCATACCTACTGTGAAGCATGGGGGTGAAAACATCATACTTTGGGGCTGTTTTTCTGCTAAGGGGACAGGACAATTGATCCGTGTAAAGGAAAGAATGAATGGGGCCATGTATCGTGAGATTTTGAGCCAAAACCTCCTTCCATCAGTGAGAGCTTTGAATGGTTGACCAAATACTTATTTTCCACCATAATTTACAAATAAATTCTTTAAAATTCCTACAATGTGAATTCCTGGGTTTTTTCACATTCTGTCTCTCACAGTTGAAGTGTACCTATGATGACAATTTCAGACCTCTGTCATCATTTTAAGTGGGAGAACTTGCACAATGGTGGCTGACTAAATACTTTTTTGCCCCACTGTAAGTGACTTAAAGCCCCTCATTCTTAGCCACAGTAAATAATTGGTGCCTCACCTCTGTTTTATCCCTTGTTCTAGAACTTTCTGGGCAGCAGCTTCAGTCATAGGCTGCCATGGCTCGTGGGTGCGAGAGTCGTCGTCCGAAGGCTGCCGATGTCCACCTTACTCTGTCCTCTTTGTGTGATCGGCCACACGGCCTAAGCACATCACCACTTCGAAGGACCAGTTTGTCCACAATCAGCTCCTGCAAAACTCTTGCAGGGCCTTTGTCAGTCAAGCCCCCAGATCCAGAATCTCTGGATGGATGGCTTCACTCAAGGAGATCAGCAGCATCCTGCCACTTGTATTCGTATTTTTCAGCTCATACTCGATTGTACTGCATTACTTAGTACGCACGCAGCGACCCGTGGTTCAGTTTTGACTGACACCTTGTTGTTACTTTCTTTCCTCCAAGCACAGCAAGCTTCATATGCATTGTTACCTCTTCTGCTATCTACCTCTATAAACGACATTGCCTAATATGCAAAAACAACAAAAAAAGATTTTGCTTTATGCATTTTCTACCCTTGATCGTTATGTTTATTGTGATATAGCTACAGTATATGTTTTTGTATCCTCACCTTTTTTACAGTTTAAGGCCTGATTGAAAGTTGTTTTTGTTTTTTATTACAAATGGGACACAGTCTGGTCCTTTTTTTGTCCATTTTAAACAGTGGAACCTCTAAAGTTTATTTCAAAGAAGCTACACCAGAATCCACAGACTTTCACCTCGACAATGACAATAGAACAAGAAATGAACCTTAAAGGGAAACATTATCACCAAACCTATGCAAGCGGCAATATATACCTTGATGTTGCAGAAAAAAGACCATGTATTTTTTTTAAACTGATTTCTGAACTCTAAAGGGGTGAATTTTGGCAAATTAAACACCTTTCTGTTTATCGGTCTTTTAGCGATGACGTCAGAACGTGACGTTACCGAGGTAATACAGCCGCCATTTTCATTTTCACATTACAAACACCGGGTCTCTGCTCTGTAATTTTCTGTTTTTTCGACTTTTTTGGAACCTTGGAGACATCATGCCTCGTCGGTGTGTTGTCGGAGGGTGTAACAACACTAACAGGGAGGGATTCAAGTTGCACCATTGGCAAGAAATCTGCTGCCAGACCCCCATTGAATTTGCCAGAGTGTCTGCACATTTTACCGGCGATGCTAAGACAGACATGGCACAGAGATGTATGGATAACCTGCAGATGCATTTGCAACGATTAAGTCAACGAAATCACAAAGGTGAGTTTTGTTAATGTTGTTGACTTATGTGCTAATCAGACATATTTGGTCGCAGCATGACTGCCAGCTAATCGATGCTAACATGCTACGCTAATCGATGCTAACATGCTATTTACGCTAGCTATAGGTACATTTGAAACTAGATACCCACATTTAATGCGAAACAAACACTTACCAATCAACGGATTCAAGTTGATCCAGTGTCACAAGATGCGAAAGTCCTGATCGTTTGGTCCGCACATTTTACCGGCGATGCTAATATTGCAGCCATGCTATGGGCCACTTCATTAGGTACACCCATGCTATGGCCGAATAGCGTCAATAGCTATTCGCTCAATAGCTTCAATTTCTTCTTCAATTTCGTTTTCGCTATCTGCCTCCATATTCCGACTATCTGTTTCAATACATGCGTAATCTGTTGAATCGCTTAAGCAGCTGAAATCCGAGTCTGAATCCGAGCTAATGTCGCTATATCTTGCTGTGGTAACCGCCATGTTGTTTGTATTGGCAGCCCTGTATGACGTCACAGGGAAATGGACAGTCGCATTGCAAATAGCGAAAATCAAGAACTTTAAAGCTTTTTTAGGGATATTCCGGGAGGTGTAAAATTTTGAAAAAAACTTTGAAAGATAAATCAAGCCACTGGTATCTGATTTTTATTATTTTTAAGCCTTTTGAAATTGTGATAATGTTCCCCTTTAAGAGACGCCGTAGAAAAGCGGTACACGCTGCTCAGTACAATATAGCTAAGTCGACACTTGTAGAAAAGAACGGAACAAAGTGCGATAGTTTTAAGTGAAGACACCAGCATGTTAGCATGTCTGTCATCAGTGGTCATCAAGGGTGGTTTTTATTGATTGGAAACTGTTAACTTCTTTTTACACATGTATGATAACGTCAAACAAAAAAATCTATGGCATTTTTATGACAATAATGGGTACTTCAACTTTAACTTTTTAAGCAGTCATCCTTTCTACCTCCATAAGCACGCGTACCGATTGCAATATTTTTCCTTTAATATTACAATCTAGTCATATTATAATATTGTTTTGAGCAAAATGTAAACTTTTTGGCAAAATTGATCTTTATTCATACTGTTATAGTTTGGCCCAAATGCTGTATTGACCTGAATATAAGACAACCACTTTTTCAAGCCCTATCTTGAATAGATTGAAGATTATTCTTTATGACAAAAATCAAATACTTTTTTTACAATCATATTTGTATATCAGTGAAATAACAGTATTCAAAATGGTTGTATTTCATATCATCCCTCCCCCATTTTGCTAACTTGCGTACAGCGGGCATCTCTCCAAGTTGTTGGGGTGTGCGTGAGTGCCAGTAAGAAAAGCTTCGCCTGGCTTTGTTGTTTGGTACTACCTGTTGGGTTCCATATTTACATATATACAGTAAACACAAAACTCAAAACCAGTGAAGTGGGCACGTTGTGTAAATCGTAAATACAAACATAATACAATAATTTGCAAATCCTTTTTAACCCATTTTCAATTGAATAGACTTCAAAGACAAAATATTTAACATTCGAACTTGAAAACGTAGTTATTTTTTGCAAATATTAGTTCATTTGTAATTTGATTCCTGCAACAAAAGCTGGCACAAGTGGCAAAAAAAGACTGACAAAGTGGAGGAATGCGCATCAAACACTCATTTGAAAGATCCCACAGGTGAACTGGCTAATTGGGAACAGGTGGGACCCATGATTGGGTATAAAAGCAGCTTCCATGAAATGCTCAGTCATTCACAAACAAGGATGGGGCGAGGGTCACCACTTTGAACAAACACTTTGAAATTGTTTAAGAACAACATTTCTCTACCAGCAAGGAATTTAGGGATTGCACCATCTACGGTCCGTAGTATCATCAAAATGTTCAGAGAATGTGGAGAAATCACTGCACTTAAGCACCAAGGCTGAAAACCAACATTGAATGCCTGCGACCTTCGATCCCTCAGGCGGTACTGCATCAAAAAGCCACATCAGTGTGTAAAGCCACATGGGCTGAGAAACACTTCAGAAAACCACTGTCAGTGACTACAGTTTTTTGCTACATTTGTAAGTGCAAGTTAAGACTATATGCAAAGCGGAAAGCCATTTATCAACAACACCCAGAAACGCAGCCGGCTTCGCTGGACCCGAGCTCATCTAAAATGGACTGATGCAAAGTTTAAAGGTGCTCTGTAGTTTGACGAGTTCACATTTTATATTGTTTTTAGAAGCTGTGGACATTGTGAACTCTGGACCAAAGAGGAAAAGAACCATCGGGATTGTTAGACGTGCAAAGTTTAAAAGCTGTGATGGTATGGGGGTGTATTAGTTGCCAGGGCATGGGAAACCTGCACATCTGTGGAGGCACCATTAATGCTAAAAGGAACATACAGGTTTTGGAGCAACATATCATGGACGCCCCTGCTTATTTCAGCCAGACAATGCCAAGCCAAGTGTTACAACAGCGTGCCTTCATAGTAAAAGAGTGCGGGTACCAGACTGGCCTACCTGTAGTCCAGACCTGTCTCCCATTGAAAATGTGTGGCACAATATGAAGCTTAAAACACCACAATGGAAACCCCGGACTGTTGAACAAATTAAGCTGTACATCAAGCAAGAATGGGAAAGAATTCCACCTAAAAAGCTTAAAAAAATTTGGTCTCTTCAGCTCCAAAACGTTTACTAATTGTTGTTTGAAGGAAAGGCCATGTCCCAACTTTTTTGCAATGTGTTGCTGCCATTAAATTCTAAGTTAATGATTATTTGCATAAAAAATAAATAAGTTTCTCAGTTTGAAAATTAAATAGTTTGTCTTTGTGGTCTATTCAATTGAATATAAGTTGTATTCTGTTTTATTTACGAATTACACATTGTGCCAACTTCACTGGTTTTAGGTTTTGTAAATGTATTATTATATTGAAATATCTGTTCTGTTTATAAGACGTTTTATCTTCGAAAACAATATTACATTTAGGTCAATACAGTACTTCTTTGTATTTCAAAAGTTAGGTTTGAGAACACGCCCTGCGATGAGGTGGCGACTTGTCCAGGGTGTACCCCGCCTTCCGCCCGATTGTAGCTGAGATAGGCGCCAGCGCCCCCCGCGACCCCAAAAGGGAATAAGTGGTAGAAAATGGATGGATGGGTTTGAGAACACTTTTTTTTTTTTACATCGAAAACGTGTGGCGCATAAAGAAGCATAAAATACGACAGCGGAGACCCCGGACGGTTGAACGACTAAAGCTCTACATAAAACAAGAATGAGAAAGAATTCCACTTTCAAAGCTTCAACAATTAGTTTCCTCAGTTCCCAAACATTTATTGAGTGTTGTTAAAAGAACAGGTGATGTAACACAGTGGTGAACATGCCCTTTCCCAACTACTTTAGCACATGTTGCAGCCATGAAATTCTAAGTTAATTATTATTTGCAAAAAAAAATTAAGTTTATGAGTTTTAACATAAAGTATATTGTCTTTGTAGTGCATTCAACTGAGTATATGTGTTGAAAAGGATTTGCAAATCATCGTTTACATTTACATCTAACACAATTTCCCAACTCATATGGAAACGCGGTTTGTACATTTCATATCGGCGGTAACTTCTTTTTACACATGTTGATTGTTAAAACTTTACTTAAAATACATGTCTGTACAGTTAATCCACTTTTTATGATGGTGACAGCTTGACCCTGAAATAAGTTATTTTTAATAACATTATTGCCCATGAGAAAATGTTGTTTTAAATAACCAAATATTTGATCTTAGAGGTTCCACAAGTGTTTCCGTTCAGTTAAATCCCATTATCAGGAATAATCGACTACTCAGGAGCTTACAGTAGATTTATTAGTCTTGGCTAAAATAAATCCAACAACTTTTTAGGCAGAATCTTGTAGGAGTGGGGAAAAAAAAGCCATTTAAAGGGGAACATTATCACCAGACCTATGTAAGCGCCAATATATACCTTGATGTTGCAGAAAAAAGACCAAATGTTTTTTTTAACCGATTTCCGAACTATAAAAGGGTGAATTTGGCGATGTAAACGCCTTTCAATTGTTTGCTGTCAGAGCAATGACCTTTCACCCGTGACGTCACATCATGAAGCGACCCGCCATTTTCTCAAACACATTACACACACCAAGTCAAATCAGCTCTGTTATTTTCCGTTTTATCGACTATTTTCCATACCTTGGAGAAATCATGCCTCGTCGGTGTGTTGTCGGAGGGTGTAACAACACGAACAGAAACAGATTCAAGTTGCACCAGTGGTTAAAAGATGCGGAAGTCCCTCGTTTGTTCTGCACACTGTACCGACGACAGCTATGCTACGACAGAAATGGCAAGAATGTGTGGATATCCTGCGACACTCAAAGCAGATGCATTTCCAACGATAAAGTCAACGAAATCACAAAGGTGAGTTTTGTTGATGTTATTGACTTATGTGGAGTGTGCTAATCAGACATATTTGGTCACGGCATTACTGCAAGCTAATCGATGCTAACATGTATTGAGGCTAGCTGTATGTACATATTGCATCATTATGCCTCATTTGTAGCTATATTTGCATCCAACCTTTCCCTCCACCCACATTTAATGCCAAACAAACACATACCAATCGTTGGTTAGAAGGCGATCGCCGAATTCGTCCGGCCTTCCTCACGTGCCACTGTCTGTCGTGATATGGCACAAAAGCTTCTGTTTCTTCTTTAATTTCGTTTTCTGTACCTGCCTCCACACTCCAACCATCCATGTCAATACATGCGTAATCCGTTGAATCGCTTACGGCGCTGAAATCCGAGTTACTATGCTATACATTTCTGTGTTAGTTTCTGGTGGCTTCACGCAGTGACGTCACAGAACAATAGACGGGTGGATATAGCGATGGTGTAAATCAGGCACTTTGAAGCAGTTTTTCGGGATATTGCGTGATGGGTAAAATTTTTGGAAAAACTTCGAAAAATTAAATAAGCCACTGGGAACTGATTTTTATTGGTTTTAACCCTTCAGAAATTGTGATAATTTTCCCCTTTAACAAAATGTCAACATCCTTAAAGGGGAACATTATCACCAGACCTATGTAAGCGTCAATATATACCATGATGTTGCAGAAAAAAGACCATATGTTTTTTTAACCGATTTCCGAACTCTAAAAGGGTGAATTTGGCGATTTAAACACCTTTCAATTGTTTGCTGTCAGAGCAATGACCTTTCACCCGTGACGTTACAACGGGAAGCAATCCGCCATTTTCTCGAACACATTACACACACAAGTCAAATCAGATTTGTTATTTTCCGTTTTTTCGACTGTTTTCTGTAGCTTGGAGACATCATGCCTCGTCGGTGTGTTGTCGGAGGCTGTTTCAAGTTGACTTACGTGGAGTGTGCTAATCAGACATATCAATGGTCACGACATGCTAGTCGATGCTAACATGCTATTTAGGCTAGCTCTATGTACATATTGGATCATTATGCCTCATTTGTAGCTATATTTGCAACCAGCCTTTCCCTCCACCCACATTTAATGCCAAACAAACACATACCAATCGACAGATTCAAGTACACCAGTGATCAAAAGATGCGAAAGTCCCTCGTTTGTTCTGCACATTTTACCGACGACAGCTATGTTATGACAGATGGCACAGAGATGTGTGGATATCCCGCGACACTCAAAGCAGATGCATTTCCAACGATAAAGTCAACAAAATCACGAAGGTGAGTTTTGTTGATGTTATTGACTTATGTGCTAATCAGACATATTTGGTCACGGCATGACTGCCAGCTAATCGATGCTAACATGCTATTTAGGCTAGCTGTATGTACATTTGTAGCTATTTCCCTCCACCCACATTGAATGCCAAACAAACACTTACCAATCGACGGATTCAAGTTGCACCAGTGGTCAAAAGATGCAATCGTTGGTTAGAAGGCGATCGTTGACTTCGTCCTCGTTACCATTGTATGTCGTGATATGGCTCAATAGCTATCAGTTTTTTCTTCAATTTCGTTTTCGCTATCTGCCTCCACACTCCAACCATCCGTTTCAATACATGCGTAATCTGTTCAATCGCTTAAGCCACTGAAATCCGAGTCTGAATCCGAGCTAATGTCACTATATCTTTCTGTTCTATCCGCCATGTTTGTTTGTATTGGCATCACTATGTGACGTCACAGGAAAATGGACGGGTGGAAATACAGATAGCGAAAATCAGGCACTTCATAGCCTTTTTTCGGGATATTCCACGATGGGTAAAATTTTGAAAAAAATTTTAAAAAATAAAATAAGCCACTGGGAACTGATTTTTATTGGTTTTAACCCTTCAGAAATTGTGATAATGTTCCCCTTTGAAGAATTTTCCCTCCCTTCCTCATTACACATTCAGTTACCGTCACATGGGACTTTTATCAATAACAATCCTGTTTTTTTTGTCCCTTTTTACTCCCAGTTTGTATTCATTAATGGCCCAAAAAGGTCAGACACGGCACTTCTTCATGTGTGTTTCTTCCTGCCAAAAAACAGCAGATTAACGTAACATTCTTGACTTGGACAACACAGCTCATTCAAGCGCACGAATCCCAGATACCACACACACATACCAGAACGTTCCTTTAAGTGCCAAAGCCGTGACTTGTTATCCCCCTCCCCACCACATGTCTGTGTTTGTGTGTATATATTATTATTAAACATTGCATTTATTGGTGCCGAGCATAATCCTCATGTTCACTCTCCATTAGTGAAAAAATAAACTATTTTATTGTCAACCCTCCTCTTCCTGTCATATTTTCTGATATCAGAGATAAAGTCTTCTAATTGAGGATTACAATGACTATTCTTTTTTATTTGTCACACACCACTGGCCAAGAACGATGTTGATTATATCCCTTACTTTGTGTTTACTTGCAGCAGTTAAAAAAAGAATGCAGTGGAGTGAATGTGTGGAAACATAGAGCCATCAATATGATTTTACTGCATTCTCTGCATTCTGGTTCCTAGCGTAAATGGAATGATGACAGGCCAAATGACACACTTGATTATATAATCATGTTTTAAAGGCCTACTAAAACCCACTACTACCGAGCACGCAGTCTGATAGTTTATATATCAATGATGAAATATTAACATTGCAACACATGCCAATATGGCCGGTTTAGTTTACAAAATTGCAATTTTAAATTTCCCGCGGAGTTTCTTATTGGAAACGTCGCGACATGATGACGCGTGCACGTGACGTCACGGACTGTGAGGAAATATTAGCCAGCACCATTTGCGGCTAAAAGTCGTCTCTTTTCATTGCGCAATTCTGGACATCTGTGTTGCTGAATCTTTTGCAATTTGTTCAATTAATAATGGAGAAGTCAAATTAGAAAGATGGAGTTGGGAAGCTTTAGCCTTTAGCCACACAAACACACGGTGATTCCTTGTTTAAAATTCCCGGAGGTGAAGCTTTACTATGAACCAGAGCAGTCAAGCGAACATGGCTCCCGACCACTTGTCAACCGGCAGGTTTCAGTGAGAAAATTGTGGTAAAAAGTCGCCTCTTACTGGAGATCAGCTGAGCTTGCGCCGTTCATGCAGCTGCAGTCGACTTCCCTCAGAGACTGGCCTCAAGACACCCGTGGACACACCCCTCCGACTATCAGGTACTATTTAATCTCACTAAAACACTAGCAACGCAATGTGTCTAAAAACACCTGAATCCGTCCCAACGCAGTCGCCTTTTTTTTTTTCTTTCTTTCTAGTCATTCGCTATCAATATCATCATCCACGAATCTTTCATCCTCGCTCAAATTAATGAAGAAATTGTCGTTTTCTCGGTCCGAATAGCTGTTTTTGTTGGAGGCTCCCATTATAAACAATGTGAGGACGTGAGGAGCCCTCACCCTTGTGACATCATCGTCTGCGACTTCCGGTAAAGGCAAGGCTTTTTTATTAGCGACCAAAAGTTGCGAACTTTATCGTCGATGTTCTCTACTAAATCCTTTCAGCAAAAATATGGCAATATCTCAAAATGATCGAGTGTGACACATAGAATGGACCTGCTATCCCCGTTTAAATAAGAAAAATCTCATTTCAGTAGGCTTTTAACAAATTATAGGAACTGTTTTAACAACCAAAGACATCATGTACCCCGCCTTCCGCCCGATTGTAGCTGAGATAGGCGCCAGCGTTCCGCCCAATTGTAGCTGAGATAGGCGCCAGCGCCCCCCGCGACCCCGAAAGGGAATAAGCGGTAGAAAATGGATGGATGGACAACATGAGGAAAGCACAGGCTAATTTAACACAAATTAAAAATGTTTTACGTGACAGGAAACTGGCCTATGTAACGCAAAATGATATTGTCCCATCCAACATATCCCAAAGTCTCATAACTGCTATTAATGTCTGTTCTGTTTAGTTTTGAATTCCCTAAGTTCCTGTCTTGAGCACCCCTTGGTTTGTGTTTTGGTTACCATGGGTGCTGATTAGTTTCACCTGCCTCTGATTGGTGTTCAGCATGCTCACCTGCTGCCGGGCACTAATCACAGAGCTACTTATTCACGTTGTTTGCCACACACTGTCTGGCTTCCCTATTTGCTTTCATGCATTTGGATTTCTGAGCTAAGCTTTGTCATGTGCTAAGCGTTTTTTATTTCTATTCCGTTAGCTTCCTGTGCTATCGGCACGCTGGTGCTCCTTATAGTCTTTGGTATGACTCGGCCGGGGTTTGAACTCCCAACCTACCGATCTCAAGGCGGACACTCAAACCACTACGCCACTAAGTAGGTGAGTAAATGCCAAAACGCCACCAGTTCATTACAATAAAAAAAGTACTGTGTTTTTTATTTAAAGAAAAATGCTGTAAAAACCACAGTTAATTTCACTATTTTGCCATCAAATCTATTGCTGCTTGTCAAGTCAAAAGACAGAGCAGAAAAAACTCCACTGATTTGCAAAGCACACTCCAGGCCTGAAGGGGCAACAGTGAGAGCTGAGGGCTGAACATCTCCTACTGCTTCCACCAGATTGGCTTGATTGAGTTCACCGGTTCACCTGCCCAGAGCACACGCTTAAAATGTTTGAGCTTCAGTCAGTCACCCCTTTTAGACATCCTGATAAGAGGAAGGAAGACATTTCTTGTGTGGACTCAGAAGACGCAACTGGTTAGAAAACCAAAGGAAAGAAGTGTTGGTTTGGACTGAGGGGAATGTTTAAAGAAAATAATTTCACTGGGGAAAATGTTTAAAGGAAATAATTTCACTGATGTTTACAAATTGTTTAAGTTGCTGAAAGTACATTTAAAAGTTATCAGTGATGTTTAAGTTTATTCTTGGATAGTTTGAATTTAATTTCATTCATATTATTGGAAATGTTTAAGTTTATTCTTAAACCTAGTCCCTATCAGTGGAAATTAATTGTTTGGATTGACGTTGTATCGATCCGTTGTGGTGGAGGAGCTGAGCCGGAAGGCAAAGCTCTCAATTTACCGGTCGATCTACGTTCCCATCCTCACCTGTGGTCATGAGCTTTGGGTCATGACCGAAAGGATAAGATCACGGGTACAAGCGGCCGAAATGAGTTTCCTCCGCCGTGTGGCGGGGCTCTCCCTTAGAGATAGGGTGAGAAGCTCTTCCATCCGGGAGGAGCTCAACGTAAATCCGCTGCTCCTCCACATCGAGAGGAGCCAGATGAGGTGGTTCGGGCATCTGGTCAGGATGCCACCCGAACGCCTCCCTAGGGATGTGTTTAGGGCACGTCCAGCTGGTAAGAGGCCACGGGGAAGACCCAGGACACGTTGGGAAGACTATGTCTCCCGGCTGGCCTGGGAACGCCTCGGGATCCCCCGGGAAGAGCTAGACGAAGTGGCTGGAGATAGGGAAGTCTGGGCTTCCCTGCTTAGGCTGCTCCCCCCGCGACCCGACCTCGGATAAGCGGAAGATGATGGATGGATGGATGGATGGATGGATTGATTTAAAAAGAAAGCAAAGCATGTATTTTGATGTTTATGAAACACTAATGTGTTTTTTTTTTCTGTTTGATTAAGGTTATCAACCTAATCGCCTAATCAACCCACCACTAATCGGCGATTTTAATCGGCTAATCAACCCACCACTAATCAACTATTCTACTATTTAACTACCGACTATTCGTTCGTTTCATCCATTCATTTACGCCGATAACCCAGTTTATTTGATTGCTTCAAATCAAATATCAATAAATCACAAGGAAAGAGGATTGAGTTGTCCCTTTGTGTCCTTTTTGAGTCCCACTGGCCCTTTCAAGTTTGGGCAGAGCTGCGAAAAAACCTGAAGAACTTGACACTGCTCTTACATTGCACAACTTGATGGATAACTTGCTTTGAAATCATTATTATTAGTATTTTATTTCCATTTTAAAAAATAGCTTCAATGTGTGATAATATATTTTTGCATAATTAGACAATATTTAAGTTCACATAATTTGCGACTACATGGAGTACATTTTTTTTCTCCTAAAATTATAAGGAAGAATAATTTTAGTAAGAAAAGTTACAGTAGTTTGATACATATTTGTGACGGATCTCCTGCCGTCCTTGTGCGGGTTGCAGTGACGATCGATACATGACGCATCATAGCAGGTTTGACTATGATTGATTATTTCAATACACCTTTCGTCTGGCCAGTCTGTCGCGCCAATTTCTGGCTTGCTGGCTCTTCCTGCTGGTCGCGGCACACCTTTCGGTGTCCGATAGTTGCGTCTGTTGCGGGGACTCATCTTGCTCGGGGTCGTTCGTGTCGGGTTGTTATTCTCCTACCTCTGCCCCGAATGTTCCTCCTTCGCCCCTTTTTATGCTGCAGCAGAAGGTGATGGGATTGAGCGCAGGTGTGTGGTATACGCACCTGACGCTGATGGCTGCAGTGTCGCTCCAGGCGTGCCCCGCCTCTCTGCTTCGCTGCATGCTCCGCCTTCTAGCCGCCATCTTGGGCCGGACTATTGTTTGTCCGAGTCCGCTGTCTGCTCCGTCTCTCCACAATATTATTTCCAGGCGTTTGAGGGCCAAATAAAATGAAGTGGCAGACCACATCAGGCCCCCAGGCCTTGAGTTTGACACCATGTTCTAAATGAATGTTTTCTACTTTTGCTTGTTTTGATGTTCATCTTGAACTTCACCTCCATCAATCTATTCAGCTGTCCTCCCCTCTTTTCCTCACATCCTCCCTCCCCTTACACAACTCCCCTCAGTCAGCACATCCTTTTCTTTTTTTCCCACTACAGTATATGCCGTTGTCCCAACTGTCTGTTTTCTCTGAAGCACCCTCTCCCCGCCCGAGCCAACTCCCCTGCTACTGCTGCTAACCTGATTTTCAAAGGAGCAGGAAGGCCCGTGTCTCTGGCATGGTGCCTAATGGGACTGACAACAGTGTGTTCTAGGATTAGGCCCAGTGAAAGGGGGGGCATACCAGTAGCGGCGGCTTTTGTCACAGGCGAGCCACTGTTTTCTTTCAACAAGACAGCTGTTCACAACCCTACCGCCAACTCCCGTAAAGGGATCGGACCCAAGGGTAACTTCCGTTTTTTGCTTTTGTTGCTGGTGGATAAGCAAGGAAGCTTCTGTACCTGACAAATTATTTGTCTCACCTCGGCTTCCAATGTGTAGTTTTAGAAAAAACACTTCTTGTTTAAAGTGGAATGTTGAGCCCCCCCCAGAGAAGTATATAATGTAAAAATATTAGGGTTGTTAAAGGCCTATTGAAATGAGATTTTCTTATTAAAACTGGGAAAGCAGGTCCATTCTATGTGTCATACTTGATCATTTTGCGATATTGCCATATTTTTGCTGAAAGGATTTAGTAGAAAACATCGACGATAACGTTCGCAACTTTTGTTGCTGATAAAAAAGCCTTGCCTTTACCGGAAGTCGCAGGCGATGACGTCACATGGGTGAGAGCTCCTCACGTCCTCACATTGTTTATAATGGGAGCCTCCAGCAGCAAGAGCTATTCGGACCGAGAAAACGACATTTTCCCCATTTAATTTGAGCGAGGATGAAAGATTCATGGATGATATTGGTAGCAAAGGACTAGAAAAAAAAAAAAAGGGCGATTGCATTGGGACGGATTCAGATGTTTTTAGACACATTTACTAGGATAATTCTGGGAGATCCCTTATCTATCTATTCTGTTGCTAGTGTTTTAGTGAGATTAAATAGTACCTGATAGTCGGAGGGGTGTGTCCACGGGTGTCTTGAGGCCAGTTTCTGAGGGAAGTGGACGGCAGACACAAGGACGGCGCAAACTCCACAGAGCTCCGGTAAGAGGCGACTTTTTACCACAATTTTCTCACCGAAAACTGCCAGTTCACAAGTGGTGGGGATCCATGTTCGCTTGACCGCTCTGATCCATAGTAAAGCTTCAGCTCCGGGAATTTTTAAACAAGGAATCACCGTGTGTTTGTGTGGCTGAAGCCTAAAGCTTCCCACCTCCATCTTTCTACTTTGACTTCTCCATTATTAATTGAACAAATTGCAAAAGATTCAGCAACACAGATGTCCAGAATACTGTTTAATTGCGCGATGAAAAGAGACGACTCTTAGCCGCAAATGGTGCTGCGCTTATATGTCCCCTGCAACCCGGACGTCATCATTCCGCGACGTTTTCAACAAGAAACCCAGCGGGAAATTTAAAATAGTAAGTTAGTAAACTAAACCGGCCGTATTGGCATGTGTTGCAATGTTAATATTTCATCATTGATATATAAACTATCAGACTGCGTGGTCGGTAGTAGTGGGTTTCAGTAGGCCTTTAAGTAAGGACCAGCGATCAATATCTCCCTGGATTCTGGACAACAGTGGAACAAACTTGGCTTTATAAAGCTCTGCAAGCATATGTGTCACTTGGACGCCCAAGTATTTGAAACTTTGCGAGGCAATTTTAAAGGAAACATTGTGCAGAGGAAATATTTCACTTTTATATAAGTTTAATTTGGGACCAGACACATGTCCAAAAGCTTGAATAATAATACTTAAAACAGCCGGGACTGAGATAGGGTTGTCCAAGACACATAAAAGGAGGTGATCTGCATGGAGTAAGGTTTTCACCTGCACATTGGGTCTACATATTACTGTAATATGCGGGTTAGTACAATTTGATATTGACAGAAACTCAATGGCAAAAACAAACATCAATGGGCTAAGGGGGCAGCCCTGCTGCTTTGAACGGTAAAGGCGAAAATATTTCAATTGAACTCTATGTCCTCATCAAGGCCTCAAGGGAATCCCTCTAGTACAGGGGTCACCAACCTTTTTGAAACCAAGAGCTACTTCTTGGGTACTGATTAATGTGAAGGGCTACCAGTTTGATACACACTTAAATTGCCAGAAATAGCCAATTTGCTCAATTTACCTTTAATAAAGAAATATATATTTAATAAAAGGGTATTTCTGTCTGTCATTCCGTCGTACATTTTTTTTCCTTTTATGGAAGGTTTTTTGTACAGAATAAATGATGAAAAAAACACTTAATTGCACAATTTAAAAGACTAAACACGAAAAAATTAAAATTTAATTTTGAAACATAGTTTATCTTCAATTTCGACTCTTTTTAAAATTCTAACTTCTACCGAAAAAAAATGAAAGGAAAAACTAGCTAATTCGAATCGTTTTGAAAAAATTAAAAAAAATAATTTTTGGAACATTAGTAATTTTTCCTGATTAAGATTAATTTTAGAATTTTGATGACATGTTTTAAATAGGTTAAAATCCAATCTGCACTTTGTTAGAATATATGACAAATTGGACCAAGCTATATTTCTAACAAAGACAAATCATTATTTCTTCTAAATTTTCCAGAACAAAAATTTTAAAAGAAACTCAAAAGACTTTTTGAAATAAGATTTAAATTTGATTCTACATATTTTCTAGATTTGCCAGAATAATTTTAATCATAAGTTTGAAGAAATATTTCACAAATATTCATCGAAAAAACAGAAGCTAAAATGAAGAATTAAATTAAAATGTATTTATTATTCTTTACAATAAAAAATAAATAAAAATACTTGAACATTGATGTGAATTGTCAGGAAAGAAGAGGAAGGAATTTAAAAGGTAAAAAGCTATGTGTTTAAAAATCCTAAAATCATTTTAAGGTTGTAATTTTTTTCTCTAAAATTGTCTTTCTGAAAGTTATAAGAAGCAAAGTAAAAAAATTTATGAATTTATTTAAACAATTGGAAGACCAAGTCTTTAAAATATTTTCTTGGATTTTCAAATTGTATTTGAGTTTTGTCTCTCTTAGAATTAAAAATGTCAAGCAAAGCGAGACCAGCTTGCTAGTAAGTACATTTTTTTTTTAAAAAGAGGCAGCTCACTGGTAAGTGCTGCAATTTGAGCTATTTTTAGAACAGGCCAGCGGGCGGCGACTCTGGTCCTTACAGGCTACCTGGTGCCCGTGGGCACCGCGTTGGAGACCCCTGCTCTGGGATATAACATTGAATATCCATTTGACTCAGTCAAATACCTTTTCAACATCCATAAATATCACTGCCTCTTCGATGTTAAGAGTTGCATCCCAAGAACACCAAACCTAGTGTGAAGCATGGGGGTGGAAACATCATGCTTTGGGGCTGTTTTTCTGCTAAGGGGACAGGACGATTGATCCGTGTTGAGGAAAGAATGAATGGGGCCATGTATCGTGAGATTTTGAGCCAAAACCTCCTTCAATCAGTGAGAGCTTTGAATGGTTGACCAAATACTTGTTTTCCACCATAATTTACAAATAAATTCTATAAAATTCCTACAATGTGAATTCCTGGATGTTTTTTTCACATTCTGTCTCTCACAGTTGAAGTGTACCTATGATGAAAATTACAGACCTCGGTCAACATTTTAAGTGGGAGAACTTGCACACTTTTTTGCCCCACTGTATGTATGTAAAACGCCGTGTTTTGATGTCCAATACACTTTTTTTCCTCAGAGACAATAAAGCTAAATATTATTATTATTATTAAAGTAAGGTGAGAACACCGTCCCTTGGGGAGCTCCTGTGATGCAAACTACTAGGATTAAGAGCGTAAAATCCACTCCATCCCATTTTAAGTATTGTTTTCATAATCGCTTATATAATTGCCTCTAAACCTTTTAAAACAAGCTTAAAACTGCACGGAGTCAGGTAAATAAACAGTAGCCTAATGTAGCTTGGCCATCGCCTGAAACTCTGAGGTGCCTCTAGGTCAGGTGATTGCAATCCACCAAATAAATAATCTGATCTAATACCATGTTACTATCGATGTGGTTTTCAAGCAAAAGGCTTGATTTAGATTACATAACATCAGAATTTTCTCTTTTTTTCGTGCAGCTCCATGCTCCACTCTGTTGGGTCTATGTGTGTTTGGGGAGTACTCAGCTGTAATTAAAGTAATTATGATGAAGGCTGCAACCTCTTGTTGCCAGCTGCTCCCAACACCCAAGAATGATAATGAATAGATGCCTGCATCAGGACTTAACATGACACAGCTGTTATATACACTTATCTTTCTTGTGGGGTGTGTTTGTCTTTAAAGTGCAAATGTTTTTCTACAAATAGGGCTGTAAATAAAGCAGCATCATTTGATGCATTATAAACCAAGCAAGTTGACACTGATTTAAAGCCAGAGCAGGGGTCGCCAAACTACGACCCACGGGCTGGATACGGCCCGCCAGCCTCCAAAATCCGGCCCACGGGAAGTCCCAAGTTAAAAATATATATATATATATATATATATTGAATTGTTTATCCTGTCATTTCTAATTAATTTTCTACCGCTTGTGACTTTTGGTGTCTCCTAGCCGCTCAGGCAAATCATGACATCATCATGCTTGGTGTGTGTGTGTGTGTGTGTGTGTGTGTATATATATTAGGGCTGCGAATCTTTGGGTGTCCCACGATTCGATTCAATATCGATTCTTGGGGTCACGATTCGATTCAAAATCGATTTATTCGATTCGAAAACGATATTTTTCCGATTCAAAACGATTCTGTATTCATTCAATACATAGGATTTCAGCAGGATCTACCCCAGTCTGCTGACATGCAAGCAGAGTAGTAGATTTAAAAAAAAAAAAAAAAAAAAAAGCTTTTATAGTTGTAAAGGTCAATGTTTTATCAACTGATTGCAATGATGTAAATTTGTTTTAACTATAAACAAACCAAAAATATGAATATATATTTTGAAAGAATTGGACACATTGAGTTGTCAAGCTTATGAGATGCGATGCAAGTGTAAGCCACTGACACTATTGTTCTTTTTTTATATAAATGTCTAATGATAATGTCAATGACAGATTTTTAATCACTGCTATGCTGAAATTATAACTAATATTGATACTGTTGATGATGATATTCATTTTTGATTCACTACTTTTGTTTTTATTCTGTGTCGTGCTTGTGTCTCCTCTCAATTGCTCTGTTTATTGCAGTTCTGAGTGTTGACGGGTAAGGTTTGGTTTTGGAATTGGATTGCATTGTTATGGTATTGCTGTGTAGTGCTTTGGATAAAAAAAGAAAAAAAAAAAAGAATCGATTCTGAATCGCACAACGTATTCGAATCAATTTTTTCCCACACCCCTGATATATATATTTATTGCAACACACTCATGCAAAGTATATTTAACATTTTGGCGCTATCTGGTGGGATTGCATTGTTATGGTATTGCTGCGTAGTGGTTTGTTGGATTGATTAAAAAAAAAAAAAGAATCGATTCTGAATCGCACAACTTATCCGAATCGATTTTTTTCCCACACCCCTAATATATGTGTGTGTGTGTGTGTGTGTGTGTGTATGTATATGTATATGTATATGTATATATATATATATATATATATATATATATATATATCTCACACAAAGTGTATATATAACACTTTGGCGCTATCTGGTGGCGTTTACCTCCTGCTGCATAAGCCTTGCCTTTGACCCATAGTGGTTTCGACTAGCTCGCCTTATTTAAAGGATGACAAATACAGTAAAGGTGTTTCTATGTTGTACCTTAGGGGCGGCATGGCGTAGTGGGTAGAGCGGCCGTGCCAGAAACCTGAGGGTTGCAGGTTCGCCCCCCACCTATTTACATCCAAATCGCTGCCGTTGTGTCCTTGGGCAGGACACTTCACCCTTGCCCCCGGTGCCTCTCACACTGGTGAATGAATGATTGGTGGTGGTCGGAGGGGCCATAGACGCAAACTGGCAGCCACGCTTCCGTCAGTCTACCCCAGGGCAGATGTGGCTACAGATGTAGCTTACCACCACCAGGTGTGAATGAATGATGGGTTCCCGCTTCTGTGAGCGAAGCGCGATATAAATCTAATCCATTATTATTATTAGATTACAACATATATATTTGATGCTTGTCATTCATGCAATTTTACATTCGATCATGTCATGTTGATCAAAACATTAAAAGCATACAAGGAGATCATGTTTTGAGACTCAAAATGCTTTATAAAACCTATGTACAAAGCAGTAAGGCAATGTGCTTTTGTACACATGTTGGTCTCACAATGTATTATAGAAGAGAAACATTGGGTCAAATATGGTGCCAAGAAATACAGGTGCAAGTGGTGAAAAGCGAACACATTTTAAAAGGAATATAACATTTTTAAAAAGATTCAAGAATAGGTTAGTGAGATGACTACTCATTAGATCACCGTGAGACCTCCAAGAAGTTTGTTCTACTTGAGCTTCTTAATCTGCTGGTTTGTGTTGTTGATCTTCATGTCCATCTTGTCCACCTTGTTCATCAAAGAATCAATGGAATCGTCCTGGCTGTCAATCTCAGACTGGAGACCCAATCCAAGATTCTTCAGCCTACTCAAACCACCTGCCATTTCATCTGGACAACGTAAGCACAGTAGTTAGATGGGCTAGACTATGTACATCTGCAGATATACATATATACATTAACAGTATAACCTCTTTAATCAAACAATCGGTTCTGTGATAGCTAACTTTTTTTTAATTTTCCATAATCACCGATTAGAATAAGAACAATCTGTTTCAGTACATGTGTAAATGTATTTCAACCAACCATATATTTGATAACCTGCGGGTATCAAAGTCACTTCATATCCATGCAGTTTATTAACGTTATTATTATTATTATTGACTTAGTCCAGAGGTGTCGAACTCAAATACAGAGTGGGCCGAAATTTTAAACTGAACAAAGCCGCGGGCCAAGGTTGAACAAATTAACCTTTTTAATAGGGACCCAAACAAGTTTTGCATTGAATATCGAACAAGCAAGGCTTATATAATATAGTGACATGCAAAATCCAGTTTCAAATAATAATTAAAAAATTTCAATGGCATATCAAATAAAATTTAAATAAAAATAGAGTGCCTCTTTTTTTATTTGCAGCCTTCTGAGGTGAATATCAAAATAAACTTTTTCCACAGGCTACTAATACATTTGAAAATAAAATAACAACAATAATGAATGAATCAAACATTCAAGCCTTGAAGTAGCAAGAGTGCATGAATAAATTAATTATTGCTCAGTTTGCTACACTGATTTGCTCTAACAATGAATATGCAACAAGCAATACTTATACAAATTAATAGTGCAAAAATCAACTTTCAAAAAACAAACGAAAAAAATCAATGGTCAAATAAATACAATTTAATTAAAACATTTGATGCCTATTTTCTATTTGCAGCCTTCTGAGGTAAATATCAACATTACATTTTTTCACAGGCTAATAACTCTTAAAATAAAATAACGAGATGGTTGGGGTGTGGGGCGGGGTTTGGTGGTAGCGGGGGGTTTATATTGTAGCGTCCCAGAACAGTTAGTGCTGTAAGGGGTTCTGGGTATTTGTTCTGTTGTGTTACGGTGCAGATGTTCTTCCAAAATATGTTTGTCATTCTTGTTTGGTGTGGGTTCACAGTGTGGCGCATATTTGTAGCAGTGATAAAGTTGTTTATACGGCCACCCTCAGTCTGACCTGTATGGCTGTTGAGCAAGTATGCATGGCATTCACTTAAGTGTATGTACAAGTCGCATATATCATGTGACTTGGCCGGCACGCTGTTTGTATGGAGTAAAAGCGGACAGACAACATATTGTAGTATGTTATTGTAGTAACGGCGGGCCAGCTCTGTTAATTTGATATTGCCTCAAAGGCCAAATAAAATTGTACGGTGGGCCAAATTTGGCCCGCGGGCCAGAGTTTGACACATGACTTAGTCGCTAATGTGCTTAGTCAGTTTGCAATGGATCCTATGGGAGTAGCTCTATTCTGCCTACAAACATTTAAACATCTGTAGATATAGAAACAGTAGTTTCTATATATACACACATGTTGCAAGTATGGATGCAATGTTGTATCGTGCACATTTATGATAACAATTCATATTTACATAGTTTGATCATTTTAAAATGCATCACAACATTCGCTGTTTTTTCCCCACTACATAACCGATTTCTACTCACTGCAGACTTCATGAGAGCCAACAAACCTAGAAAAACATCACTTACTGTATTACACAATGTCTGCTGTCTATAGGATGCCAACTGATACAATCTTATTATATTCCTATTTTATATTAAATCGTCATCGCAAAGAAAATGGGGGGTCTAACAAAGCGTCTTTTGGTGTTGTTCTTGCTATTTCCGGATCTAAATTGTCTAAGTGTACCAACATGTTGGATTACATCCTCGTCCTTTTACTATCCAGGTTAGAGGCATGATTTATGATCTACAAAATACAGATTCCTTTCTTTCATGAACACAATAATAGAAGTTGGTGTTTTACTTTATTCTGATGACTTGCATTGATTGGAGTCAGACAGGATTCGAAGTCGTGCTGATCACATTCACATTTTCGAATTTACATTTTGGAGGAAAAAAAAGTCCCCCTTTCTGTCCGATACCACATAAAATAGGTTGGTTTTTGGCATCTTTTTTCCCCCGCTTAATATTCATTCTTATACACTTTAAAATAAATACACTGATGACAAACTCCGTAGCTTGCAAACCTGCATGCGCTAGCTTTCTGAGACTCCTATTTAGTAGCACAGCCAGGATGGAGTAGCATTTTCATTCTGAAATTAGGAACTGTGCAGTTGGTCGTTAGGCTTTTGACAGCAGATAAGGCACAAGAGTCTGTTGAAATAAAAAAGAAATGTTCTTGCCTTCCTGACTATTTGTATTTTTCTTAATAGTGAGCTTAAAGCAGCTTGCATCTTCTCACAAGATCCTTGGGTGCCATGAATGTCCATCAAGTGACGAAAGTGACGTCACAGTGAATATTGACAATCGCAAATTTTTAGGCTAATTTTTTAATGCCTGACCAGCAAAAAAGGTTTTTTAACCATTTATTTTTTTTTTTTGCATTTTAGGGGAAGCTGAGCTTTTATTGCAGTCTTAAAGGGTTCATATTTGTTTTAACGCTTCTTTGTGGTCCACATAACCTGTAATGGGGGTGCGTTGCGTGCGGCGGTCCAAACTTGGCATAGATTTAATTTTACAAACCATCTTCAAGCCGCTTTTTGATTGTCTCTTCAGTGTGCGCTATTTTGTGGGTGTTCTTATTTACGAAGCGAAACCCTCTACCAGGCCAAGCCCCATTCAACTTTGCCCTAGCCTGTCAACCAAGTTGTAGTTTTTAGGATATTTCAGTATATGGAGTCTACTGACAGATATAACTTAAAACTATACATTGGGCTGAGCGATATGGCTCAAAACTGTATCGCGATATACGTTTTTTTTATATTGAATGATATCAGTAATTATTGACAGTTTTATGACCTTTTTAAGTCTGCCAATAAATACAGTTATACAATTTCCAACTTACTAGGGTGTTATCAGTGGAGAAGGTGTCTGGTAGACAGGTAGTAAAATAGCTGCAGTAAATTTGAAGGTAGTTTCAGTTTCGAGACAGTGGATGGTTGTCTGTAGTTTATAAGCTATTGAACACTGCACGATGTAGTTTAGGAAGCTGCTCATTAAACCGACACATTGGAAGTGTCAGGATGTTGCCACACCGTCTGTATAAAAACAAACAATACTAAAGACTAGGGATGGGAATCGAAAACCGGTTCCCCAGAGATAAAATCCTTGCCAGTTTGTCGAGCGATTATCTTAACAATTCTTCCGGGTGGGGATGATGTCATTACACAACGTGCTTAAAGACGTCAGCAACATGGCGGTGCCCAGGTGAAAAAGGATATTGATATCGTTCTATAGGCCCAGCCCTACTATATACTACTTTTTATTAGAAATGACAACAGCATAGCATGCATGTGCACGTACCAGCCAGCAAAAACAGGATAGCAAAATATTATAATCTATTGCCTACAACTGAATGAATAAAAGTGAATGAAAATGGCGGAGACACGCAAAGCTTTTTTGGGTGGGCTTCTACAATATATGGAGCTATCCGCTGACGTAACTAAGAAAATATGTCAAAAATATGTCATTAAATATAAAAATGTCACTAAAGTCTCAAATTCCAAACGGCTCGTTTGAAGCACGTTTGGAAGAAGGCAAGATTGTTTTGTAAATATCTCTGCCATACCTACATGGTTTGATTTCAGATGTTGGGACTTATGGGGATCCCAAGTACACAAAAACAGGTGCCAACAGGCTGTGTTAATTTTGTTGACGAAAAATTTTCTCCATAGTTATCGTCAACAACCTTTTTTTTTCTGACTAAAACGAGACAATTTACGTGGACTAAGACGATGACAAGGTGTATTGACATATTTGTCAACGAATAAAAACGAGAGGAAAATGTCTGCCAGAGACGAGATCCAATTGGAACTCATTTCGTTAGGAAGAGACGGGAGGAGTTGGGAAGAGAACCAATCAGAGCGACGTGGTGAGGCAGTTACGTAAACGTAGTTTGCGTTTGAGACTGACCCGGGAATGCGCTGCGGAAGACAACATGTCAACGCCGGGGAGGAATAGGAGAGAGGACATATGGGGAAATTTTATATTTGACGTCAAAGATAACAAGACGCAGTGTAAGAAATGTAGCGCGAGGATTACGGGGAAAAACAACAACTTGAAGCGACATTTACAGTTGAATCACCCTGAAATCCACACAAAGGTAAGCATTTTCCACAACATACAACTCACTCGACGTTATCCCGTTTATTACATGGCTTACTCGTGAATTACTAAATTTGAGACATGATTTTCATCAAAATACGACTTGTATCGGTGATTTTTCCGCTGTTTTGCTTTGACTTTCAGAAATTGAAGGGAAAGTTTACATATTACCCTTAAGTTGACTAAATCTACTGTAGTTTTCGTCGACTATAATCTTATATTTCGTCAACTAAACTAAAACTATTAACTAAATTATGACTAAAACTAAATTACATTTTAGTCAAAAAACTATGACTAAAACTAAATCAAATTTTGCTGTCAAAATTAACACTGCCAACAGGTATGTTGGTTTTGCATAATACTGCAGAACCCTTTTGAGACGGCAATCATATTTCTCCTCTTTGGCATAATTGATACCTTTTCAATGAAAAACAATTTTGTGGCGTCAATATTTCATGATTTGAACGTCACAAACACACAGTATTGGGTGTTGTGTGACTTTCAAAGGATATTTTCCCAGAGAACTAATAGACTTTGGAGGTTTTACTATATGGTAACAACATTATACCTAAGTTTCTGTCCAACGTCTGGTGTGCTTCCCGAAGGTGTTTGTTCTGATTATGTCCATTCTGTCTGGATGAGCCTCCGTTTTCTGATGCTGTGGCTCCAAACCCTAAAAAGTAGATGTCAAAGTACACTTAGTGAATTTGAGCCATAAATCACATTTATTCTTAGGTCCCCAGCAATTTGTACCTTCTGTCTCCAACTTTCTTAGGTTGGGATGACTTGCTTGGTATTTGTCTTCCTGCTCTTTACTAGTGGCCAATGCACTCTGTAATCTGAATAAAAAGAACATTTTCAGTGCATACAGTACGATCTGAATAAATTGGCTAAAAAACACTTCATCAGGGTATCAAGTGCATGCCAAAGCAACAGGTGGTGCCAGAGCCGCCTTAACCTAGGAGCCCACGCAAAAATAGCACCCATTTTAAAAATTATTTTGTTCATTAATACATCTCTTTTGCAACGGGCGCATGCACATTCTGTGCGGATGTAATAGAAGCCAGTCAACTTCATTTTAGGTCCTGGCAATCCAGGAGACTGCTTTTGTTTTTAGTTGAGCAGTAGTATGCTGGTCTCTCACACAGGCGACGTGGGTTCGAGCCCCGCACGGAGCAGTAGGAAGAAAACAAAGCAGTCGAGAGAGAGAGAGAGACAAAGCTGAGCAGTCTGTGATTGACAGATTTGAACACCAATCATTGCATTCCACCTCCAAAATTGGGGTCCATGATTGGGTGAGACCCAGCGTTTTTACCCGAGGTAAGCCTGTGCATTAAGACGGTCTTGGGTGATGCCATCACTCTACTGTAAGGTAGTTTTAGCCAACCATGATAAAGTAATTTTGGGAAAAAGACTGATAACACTGAGCAGCAAACTGAGGAAATAAGTGGCTGTATGGAGCAGCAATGGGCGCTATTTTGAATACAAAAGCAATACTACAAGAGATAACATTAAAAATGTCTCAGGTGAAAAACAGGGCAATATAGAGGAAAAAATCAAAAATGAAATGTTTTTAAGTGCAAATAATTGTTTGGAAACATCATCAGTCTCTCTTTTTGAAAAGCTGTGTCCGCTACAGTTTACTTTTTTTTTTATCAGTTTGGAAAATGCAGTTTCCTAGAAAACTTAACATACATTTTAACTTTTAAAATGTAAATACCTCACAAACTGATGTTTAACTTGGCTGGCTTCATCTTTTTTGAGGAATTGTAGACAGTATCAAATAGGTTTGGTGTGCAGCACATGATTTCTGTAGGCGCGGCGTGCCTTGACTGAGTCTTGGTTGGCTTGGAATACTCGAGAAGAACGTGGCCAGCTTTATTACCCCCGCCACAGAGGTTATGTTTTCGCCATGGTTTGTCTATCTTTGTTTTAGCAACATACCTCAAACAGTTATTGGGATTACAAAAATCAAACAATCACTCTTTTCTACTACAAAGTGAGGCAGCACGGTGGTAGAGGAGTTAGTGCGTCTGCCTCACAATACGAAGGTCCTGAGTAGTCCTGGGTTCAATCGCGGGCTCGGGATCTCTCTGTGTGGAGTTTGCATGTCCTCCCCGTGACTGCGTGGGTTCCCCCCGGGTACGCCGGCTCCCTCCCACTTCCAAAGACATGCACCTGGGGATAGGTTGATTGGCAACACTAAATTGGCCCTAGAGTGTGAATGTTGTATGTCTATCTGTGTTGGCCCTATGATGAGGTGGCGACTTGTCCAGGGTGTACCCCGCCTACCGCCCGATTGTAGCTGAGATAGGCTTTAGCGCCCCCCGCGACCCAGAAAAGAATTAGCGGTAGAAAATATATGGATGGATACTATGAAGTGGAACAGATTTAACTTCCCACTTTTATTCACATGTAATTGTGCTAAAATGTTCACCTGTCATTGGCCTCATAGGACTTAGGCTTTTCCAGTGGGGGTTTAGTCTCAGGTTTTCCCTTGAAGTAACTGACCAGTCCCCCCCAAACACTCTTGATACTGTTGATGTGCTTCTGGCTAGTCTTCAGGTCCTGCTCCATGTTGTCCAACATTTTGTCCGTTCTTTTTAGAACTTCTCCTTGACGCATCAGTTCCTATACAAACAACAGTGAGGAAGACGAGTCATTCATGACAATATAATTTTGTGCATGACTGAACAAATCTGATTAACGTGACATTACCTCTGCTGTTTCCACACCCATCTTCTCGGATTCATAGATCAGGCCAACAGAGCGGTAGCTGCTATCTACGGCAGATTGAGCTGTACGCATCACTTCCCGCTGGAGGTATCGCTGTCTCCTCTCCTCTTCACTCATACCGGGAGAATTGAAGTCTTCTTCGTCGTCATCGTCTTCAAATGGGTTGTGCGAATTCGGGTAGGCCATCTGAGTGGCACACAAGCTCTTTTCACCAAAAATGTCTAGCTTTCATGATACTTCCTGAATGAACTTTGTGTGACACACTATTCTGAATGGATTAAGCTCTTTATTGTCATTGCTTCAGCAGACAATGAAACAATAGAAGCACCGGCGATCAACAGAATCATGACAAATGATCATTTAAAAAAATAATAAAGAAAAACTGGAGAACACAATATAAAAATATAAACATGCAATATAAAAGATAAGTGGGATACTGTATACATACAATGTTAAGAGGTCATATAATATTCACACATTCCTAGTTTATTTTTACCTTTCTCCTTTTTAGCACGTACAAACCCCGTTTCCATATGAGTTGGGAAATTGTGTCAGATGTAAATATAAACGGAATACAATGAGTTGCAAATCATTTTCAACCCATTTTCAGTTGAATATGCTACAAAGACAACATATTTGATGTTAAATCTGATAAACATTTTTTGGGGGGGAAAATAATCATTAACTTTCGAATTTGATGCCAGCAACACGTGACAAATAAGTTGGGAAAGGTGGCAATACATACTGATAAAGTTGAGAAATGCTCATCAAACACTTATATGGAACATCCCACAGGTGTGCAGGCTAATTGGGAACAGTTGGGTGCCATGATTGGGTATAAAAACAGCTTCCATGAAATGCTCAGTAATTCACAAACAAGGATGGGGTGAGGGTCACCACTTTGTAAGCAAATTGTCAAACAGTTTTAGAACAATATTTTTCAACGAGCTATTGCAAGGAATTTAGGGATTTTACCATCTACGGGCCGTAAAATCATCAAAAAGTTCAGAGAATCTGGAGAAATCACTGAACGTGAGCAATGATATTACAGACTTTTGATCCCTCAGGCGGTACTGCATCAAAAACCGACAGAGTGTAAAGGATATCACCACATGGGCTCAGGAACACTTCCTAAAACCACTGTCAGTAACTACAGTTAGTCGCTACATCTGTAAGTGCAAGTTAAAACTCTACTATGCACAGCCAAACCCATGTATAAACAAAATCCTGATACGCCACCGGCTTGGCTGGGCCCGAGATCACCTAAGATGGACTGATGCAAAGTGGAAAGGTGTTCTGTGGTCTGACGAGTACACATTTATATTTGGAAACATGGATCCCGACCACATGTCAACCAGCAGGTTTCGGTGAGAAAATTGTGGTTAAAAAGTCAGTTCTTACCGGAGAAAAGTTGAGCTTGTGCCGTCCATAGCTGCCGTCGACTCCCCTGAGACACTGCGCGTCAAGACACCCTTCCGACTATCAGGTAATATTAAACTCACTAAAACACTAGCAACACAATAGAGGGATAAGGGATTTCCCTGAATTAACCAAGTATTTTTTTTATTTTTTTCCAGTCCGTTGCTATCAATAGCCTCAAACACGAATCTTTCATCCTCGCTCAAATTAATGGGGGAAATTGTCATTTTCTCGATCCTAATAGCTCTTACTGCTGGAGGCTCCCATTATAAACAATGTGAATATGTGAGGAGCCATCAAACATGTGACGTCATCGTCTGCTACTTCCGGTAGAGGCAGGGCATTTCTCTTAGCACCAAAAATTGCGAACTTTATCGTCGATGTTCTCTACAAAATTCTTTCAGGAAAAATATGGCAATATCGCGAAATGATCAAGTATGACACAAAGAATAGACCTGCTATCCCCGTTTGAATATGAAAATCTCATGTCAGTAGGCCTTTGTTTGATATTATGATAGTATTTTTTTTCCTGAGGTGGTACTCAGAGAAACAAGTTTGAGATCCATTGCTGTACATGCTTGTTATGAAGTAGCGACTTGTCCAGGGTGTACCTCGCCTTCCACCCGATTGTAGCTGATAGGCGCCAGCGCCCCCAAAGAGGAATAAGCGGTAGAAATTGGATGGATGGATGCTGTACATGCTAGCTACAACATTTCACGAAAAATAAAATTTGTCTCAAACATATTCTTTATGTAAAAGTCTATCCTATAAGATAAATAACAACAAAATCATTGCTGCTCTCATGTGCGAAAGTTGAAAACATAATTTGCATGCCCGTCAAACTAATTAACGAAAACAACCACACCCGAAGAACGGAAATAATTATCAATGTGACCAACCGATCCCCGTATTCATTAGAATAGATCATACCAAACATAACTCATTCAAACGATGAATAAGAATCATTAAAAAGATACCAACCTTTAACCGACGAGCTGCGGGAGTTAACTGCTGCTGCTCAGTCAGCTGACTTGACAGCGACTCAACACTTCCTGCCTTGTCGTGTGACGTCATCACGCAAAACCCACGCCGCGCAACTAAAACGCGATAATGAGAAAAAAATAGAAAATACATTTTACCTGTGTAACCTGAATATACTATTGGCTAAGTGTTATATTTATAAATGTATGTTTCTCAATACCCGACCTGTTTTTTGTGCCCTAAACAATAATTAGAAAAGTACTTTAAAACGCTTTCCACCTCTAACAACCCAAAAAACTGAAAACTATTATGCTGTGCTCCAAATATGGATTATTTACGGAACTTGTGTGAGTATATGGTTTTTACACATACCGTATTTCCTTGAATTGCCGCAGGGCATACAGCAGGGGTCACCAACGGCGGTGCCCGCTGGCACCAGGTAGCCAGATGATAGCCGCTGGCCTGTTCTATAAATAGCTCAAATAGCAGCGCTTACCAGTGAGCTGCCTCTATTTTTTAAATTGTATTTATGTACTAGCAAGCTGGTCTCACTTTGCTCGACATTTTTAATTTTAAGAGAGACAAAACTCAAATACAATTTGAAAATCCAAGAAAATATTTCAAAGACTTGGTCTTCACTTGCTTAAATAAATTCATTTATTTTTTTACTTTGCTTCTTATAACTTTCAGAAAGAAAATTTTAGAAAAAAAATACAACCTTAAAAATGATTTGGGGATTTTTAAACAAACATACCTTTTACCTTTAAATTCCTTCCTCTACTTTCCTGACAATTTAAATCAATGTACAAGTATTTTTTTATTTTTTTTGTAAGAATAATAAATACATTTTCATTTAATTCTTCATTTTAGCTTCTGTTTTTTCGACGAAGAATATTTGTGAAATATTTCTTCAAACTTATTAAGATTATAATTTAAAAAATGATTCTGGCAAATCCAGAAAATCTGTAGAATCAGATTTAAATTTTATTTCAAAGTGGATTTTAACTTATTTAAAAACATGTCATCAACATTCTAAAATAAATCTTAATCAGGAAAAATTACTAATGATGTTCCATAAATTATTTTTTTAATTTTTTCAAAAATATTTTTAATTAGCTATTTTTTCTCTTCATTTTTTGGTTGAATTTTGAATTTTAAAGAGTCAAAATTGAAGATAAACTATGTTTCAAAATTAAATTTTCATTTTTTTCATGTTTTCCTCTTTTAAACCGTTCAATTAAGTGTTTTTTTCATCATTTATTCTCTACAAAAAAAACCTTCCGTAAAGGAAAAAAAAATGTACGACTGAATGACAGACAGAAATACCCATTTTTTATACATATATAGAGATTTATTTATCAAAGGTAAATTGGGCAAATTGGCTATTTCTAGCAATTTATTTAAGTGTGTATAAAAAATGGTAGCCCTTCGCATTAATCAGTACCCAAGAAGTAGCTCTTGGTTTCAAAAAGGTGGTGACCCCTGGCATATAGTATGCACCTGTCTTGAATTACTGCCGGGTCAAACTCTCTTCCCAAAATAATTAGCGCATGCTTACTATTACCGCCTGGTCAAACTCGTGATGTCACGAGTGACACTTCCCCTGTCATCATTTTCAAAATGGAGGAAGCTGATTTCAATACCGGTAATTTGAAACCGCATAAAGGGAAGAAGATTAAGAGCTATTCAGTAGGATTTAAGGTCCAAGCTTACATCACACTCAAATTTTCACTGCATACCTTTGGTAAGTGCCAGAATGAGAAGAAGGTTTTAAAATAATCAGCGCATGCTTACTTTTACCGCATGCCTTTGGTAAGCGCAGGAGTGAGAAGAGGTTTTAAATTAATTAGCGCCCCGGTGGCAATTCAAGGAAATACGGTATATGTATTTTGCATTCTTCCCTGGCGCTGTTTTGTATACTGTTTCTGTACTTGATTTGATTACATGCTATAGTATGATTTTATTGCGAGATTTCTGTATCCCTTTAATTTAGGTAGCCAGGGACTGCAGAGGGGAAATTAGCTGTCATATTTGTCTTTAAACTTAATGTTTCTGTGCATTGTCCTCTTCAAATAAATATAAATGATAAATGGGTTGTACTTGTATAACGCTTTTCTACCTTCAAGGTACTCAGCGCTTTGACACTACTTCCACATTTACTAGGGGTGTAACGGTACGTGTATTTGTATTGAACTGTTTCGGTACGGGGGTTTTGGTTCGGTACGAGGGTGTATCGAACGAGTTTGTAACCTAAAGTCTAAACAAGCTGCTCTGCTTTCTGCCTCTGTCTAAGCAGTGAGCACCCAGCATTGTCCCGCCCACACAACCATCTGATTGGTTACATACAAAGCCAATCAGCAGTGCGTATTCAGAGCGATGTAACAGCCAATCAGCAGTGCGTATTCAGAAAGCATGGAGTCAGTGCTCCAGCGTCGAGATTAGCAGATATGTGTTTAGCAGGTGAGCAGCTGACATCGTACACTTCCCAAATTATGAAAAACACTTCCCAGTCACAACTATTACAAACATCACTATGAGCCCGTTGACCTTCTAGAAACTTAACTGGAGCTCAGCTCGCTCATAGTTCTGGGTTAAGCTGAAGGCTAATTAGCTTTTAGCGTTACGTTAGCTCATTTTGCTGTGTGCGTGTGTGTGTGTGTGTGTGTGTGTGTGTGTGTGTGTGTATAATAATAGTCAACTACAAGCTTCCCAAATGCTGTAATAAATTAAGCATGATGAGTTGACTTGAAACTGTTTAATGTTGCACTTTTTTATACGTAGAAAAAAGGTTTTGTCATTTTATTTAATCAAAGCAACAACTTGAGGCAGTTTAATGTGGATTAACGTGGGGTAGAATTATTATAGTGTTCCCAATGTTAAAAGGATAAAGCCATTGTTTACACATTTGGTAAATAAATTAAAAAAAAAGTGTATTTTGTTGTTTTCTTAATGTACCGAAAATGAACCGAACCGTGACCTCTAAACCGAGGTACGTACCGAACTGAAATTTTTGTGTACCGTTATACCCCTAACATTTACGCCATTCACACACTGATGGAGGGAGCTGCCATGCAAGGCGTTAACCAACACCCATCAGGAGCAAGGGTGAAGTGTTTTGCTCAGGACACAACGGACGTGACAAGGTTTGTGATATGTGGGATTGAACCAGGGACCTTGGGTTGTGCACGGCCACTCTTTCACTGCGCCACGCCATCCCGATAAATATCTTATAATAAATAAATATAATGAAGACTAACTAAAAAAATATATTATTAGTAGTATTTATTTACTATTATTAGTAGTATTTATTTGATTGATTGCATTCATTGTAATGATGCATATTATAAATACAGGCGACAAAATTGTTGCAACTAAGACCATCCATCCATTTTCTACCGCTTATTCCCTTTTTGGGGGCGCTGGCGCCTATCTCAGGCTACAATCGGGCGGAAGGCGGGGTACACCCTGGACAAGTCGCCACCTCATCGCAGGGCCAACACAGATAGACCAGACAACATTCACACTCACACACTAGGGCCAATTTGTTGTTGCCAATCAACCTATCCCCAGGTGCATGTCTTTGGAGGTGGGAGGAAGCCGGAGTACCCGGAGGGAACCCACGCATTCACGGGGAGAACATGCAAACTCCACACAGAAAGATCCCGAGCCTGGATTTGAACCAGGACTACTCAGGACCTTCGTTTTGTGAGGCAGACGCACTAACTCCTCTGCCACCGTGAAGCCCACTAAGACCATGTGTCAATTTAAAATATAATCATACTTTTAGTAAAACAAAAAAACTTTAAATACGAGGCCAACCAGACTCTTCATTCCACGAAAGGCGTATTTTTGACAAAACTGACCCTCCCGGCTTTCCGTAGAAGCTTAAACGAGGCTGTCGGTTGCTGGCTTGCTTTCTGTTTTTTCTTCCGCTGAGCGTCGCCTGACGTGGAGGTAAACATGTCGGTGACAGGAGGTGGTCAGAGAGGCTTTTATTTCAACACAGTCCTGTCACTGGCACGCTCCTTGGCCGCTCACCAACCCCGCACCAGTGGAGAAGGTGAGACAAATAACGCCCTTGTTTCGCTACAACTGACAATAATGTACACATGAGCAACAGCTTATATATGTCCGCTTCCGCACAGGGCGGCGGTGGCTTTATTTAGATGACTGACGTGACAGCCAAAGCCTACTTTGAACCTAATCTTATATAATGAAAAAAGAACTATTGAGCGTGATCACAACAGAAATATATACAATATAATTACAGGTCGAATAGCTGCTGCTGCTGGTTTCTGCGCCATGCGCACTGAATATAGTCCACTGCAGTCAAACTGTTTTCTGATCGAAGTGAAATTCTAACTTCTTTAACCACTTGTAATTATCTTCTAAAGCAGTGGGTTTTAACCTTGTTGGAGGTTCCAAACCCCAACAGTTTCATACGCGCATTCACCGAACCCTTCTTTTGTGATTTTTTTTTATTTTATTTTTTTTAATTCAAGACAAAGTTACCTGTATGTTTTTTTCCCTAGTGTACAAAATAACCGTTCATGAAACACAACATGCCCTGGGCTTCGCGGTGGAAGAGGGGTTAGTGCGTCTGCCTCACAATACGAAGGTCCTGCAGTCCCGGGTTCAATCCCGGCTCTGGATATTTCTGTGTGGAGTTTGTATGTCCTCCCCGTGAATGCGTGGGTTCCCTCCGGTACTCCGGCTTCCTCCTGCTTCCAAAGACATGC
The DNA here is from genome assembly GCF_033978795.1 of Nerophis ophidion. Taxonomy (NCBI): domain Eukaryota; kingdom Metazoa; phylum Chordata; class Actinopteri; order Syngnathiformes; family Syngnathidae; genus Nerophis; species Nerophis ophidion. The sequence goes on along the minus strand of NC_084611.1, from coordinate 21,920,106 downwards.
ACCTGGGGATAGGTTCATTGGCAACACTAAATTGGGCCCTAGTGTGTGAATGTGAATGTTGTCTATCTGTGTTGGCCCTGCGATGAGGTGGCGACTTGTCCAGGGTGTACCCCGCCTTCCGCCCGATTGTAGCTGAGATAGGCGCCAGCGCCCCCGCGACCCTGAACGGGAATAAGCGGCAGAAAATGGAATGGATGGATGGAACTCACAACAAATTACACACCTGCAAATCAGTGTGACTTCTGCTGTAATACGCCGATATGGAGAAGTTTTTCATTTACACGATGAGTCCATACTTGGCTTCACGGTGGCAGAGGGGGTTAGTGCATCTGCCTCACAATACGAAGGTCCTGCAGTCCTGGGTTCAAATCCAGGCTCGGGATCTTTCTGTGTGGAGTTTGCATGTCCTCCACCCGTGAATGCGTGGGTTCCCTCCGGGTACTCCGGCTTCCCTCCCACTTCCAAAGACATGCACCTGGGGATAGGTTGATTGGCAACACTAAATTGGCCCTAGTGTGTGAATGTGAGTGGGAATGTTGTCTGTCTATCTGTGTTGGCCCTGCGATGAGGTGGCGACTTGTCCAGGTGTACCCCGCCTTCCGCCCGATTGTAGCTGAGATAGGCGCCAGCGCCCCCCGCGACCCCGACGGGAATAAGCGGCAGAAAATGGATGGATGGATGGAACTCACAACAAATTACACACCTGTAAATCAGTGTGACTTCTGCTGTAATACGCCGATATGGAGAAGTTTTTATTTACACGATGAGTCCATACTTGGCTCACGGTGGCAGAGGGGTTAGTGCATCTGCCTCACAATACGAAGGTCCTGCAGTCCTGGGTTCAAATCCAGGCTCGGGATCTTTCTGTGTGGAGTTTGCATGTTCTCCCGTGAATGCGGGGTTCCCTCGGGTACTCCGGCTTCCTCCCACTTCCAAAGACATGCACCTGGGGATAGGTTGATGGCAACACTAAAATTGGCCCTAGTGTTTGAATGTGAGTGTGAATGTTGTCTATCTGTGTTGACCCTGCGATGAGGTGGCGACTTGTCCAGGGTGTACCCCGCCTTCCACCCGATTGTAGCTGAGATAGGCGCTAGCGCCCCCCGCGACTCCGAAGGGGAATAAGCGGTAGAAAATGGATGGATGGATGGAGTCCATACTTGCTAACCCTCTCGATTTTTCCAGTAGAATCCCGGATTACTGTGCCCCTCCCGAAAATCTCACGGGGCAACCATTCTTCTTTATCGTCCTCTACAACCTGTCGTCACGTCCGATTTTCCTCCATACAAAACGGCGTGTCTGCACATTCACATCATTTTTGTAGCTTTTACACACACATAAATGAATGCAAGCATACTTGGTCAACAGCCATACAGGTCACGCTGAGGGCGGCCGTATAAACAACTTTAACACAAATATGCGCCACACTGTGAACCACACCAAACAAGAATGACAAACACATTTGGGGAGAACATTCGTACCGTAACATAACGTAACAAATACCCAGAACCCCCTTGCGGCACTAACTCTTCTGGAATCTACAATATACACCCACGCTACCACCTCACCCCCCACTTCCCCATCTCCCGAATTTGGAGGTCTCAAGGCTGGCAAGTATGGATCAGTCGGGTATGTCTTGACTGGCTCCGCCGAACCCCTGAGGCCAAATCACCGAACCCCTAGGGTTCGATCGAACCCAGGTCAAGTACCACTGTTCTAAAGTAAAGGTTAGAAGATAATTAAAACAATAAAGATCATATTTAATTGTATGGTTTATCTTTGTACTGTAACTATCAAGCAATGTCACGTGTGTATATATACGCTATATTGCCAAAAGTATTTGGCCACCTGCCTTGACTCACATACAGTGGGGCAAAACATTATTTAGTCAGCCACCAATTGTGCAAGTTCTCCCACTTAAAATGATGACAGAGGTCTGTAATTTTCACCATAGGTACACTTCAACTGTGAGAGACAGAATGTGTTTTTTTTCCCCCCAGGAATTCACATTGTAGGAATTTTAAAGAATTGATTTGTAAATTATGGTGGAAAATAAGTATTTGGTTAAGGACGTTTTGGCTCAAAATCTCACTACACATGGCCCCATTCATTCTTGCCTTAACACGGATCAATCGTCCTGTCCCCTTAGCAGAAAAACAGCCCCAAAGCATGATGTTTCCACCCCCATGCTTCACAGTAGGTTGGTGTTCTTGGGATGCAACTCAGTATTGTTCTTCCTCCAAACACGACGAGTTGAGTTTATACCAAAATGGATACATGGATGATACAGCAGAGGATTGGGAGAATGTCATGTGGTCAGATGAAACCAAAATAGAAATTTTTGCTATAAACTCAACTCGTCGTGTTTAGAGGAAGAAGAATACTGAGTTGAACACCATACCTACTGTGAATCATGGGGGTGGAAACATCATGCTTTGGGGCTGTTTTTCTACTAAGGGGACAGGACAATTGATCCGTGTTAAGTAAAGAATGAATGGGGTCATGTATCGTGAAATTTTGAGCCAAAACCTCCTTCCATCAGTGAGAGCTTTGAATGGTTGACCAAATATTTATTTTCCACCATAATTTACAAATACATTCTTTAAAATTCCTACAATGTGAATACCTGGATTTTTTTTTCACATTCTGTCTCTCACAGTTGAAGTGTACCTATGATGAAAATTACAGACCTCCTGTCATCATTTTAAGTGGGAGAACTTGCACAATCGGTGGCTGACTAAATACTTTTTTTGCCCCCCCCTCCGCCGCCCGACCACACCTCCACAAATAGATGCCTGACCTGAAGGAAACCTGATTCTGATCATTTGGATGGGTGGCCATATACTTTTGTTAATATAGTGTATGTTTGTGTGCAGGAATGCACACATTTTGGTTTTAGATATATAAATGGATAGACTTTTTTTCATCCCACAACGGGGGAAAACTAATGGTTGCAGTGCAGGTGTTTACATAAATTAACAGAAGTAAAATGTAATAACAAACTAAAAATTAGTCATACATATTACATTTTGCGCCCTAACAAAAATTAAACAAACACTATGTTAACGCTGGCATTGCACGCCAAGTAAAAAACATGAAAGCAAATCACATAAGTGCATTGTCAAGTCTTATGGCAATGGGTATTAAAGACCTGCCGTAGCGCTTCTTCTTGCACTGTGGGTGTAACAGTCTAAGAACCACTCAGGGCCTCCACAGTGCATGGGGACGGCGAGAGGGAATAAATATTATGGATGTCAATGTGGTAACCATCCTTCCTCTCAGCCACGTCCTCAATGCTGTCTAGTGGGTAGCCTAGGACAGAGTCAGCTCTTTTAACCAGTTTATTAGGTCTGTTCCTGTCTCTAACGTGCCCCAGCAAACAATGGCATGGAACACAGCAATGGTTTGCCGCCTATTTCTGATCAAGCACCTGGTCAAAGGATTATGCACGTTCAGTACTTGACTGTTTTTAAAATTAATGCTGCAAAATCATGCAATTTTCAGATCACTTGTCAGTGGAAGATGTTAGCTTTCCACCATAACGTATTATTTTTTAACGTTAACATGTTATGACAACTTTAGTTAAAAACTAATTGGTGATTTTCATATAGCCTACTGCAAATATGAGTGCTAAATTACAATGTTGTCAAAGTCACTCTTAAAGTTGGAGACCCTAGCTGTAAGTGTACCAGAATTAGGAAAGTTAATTTGCGTGATGTTTAGGCAAACTAAAATAGACATACAAAAACATTACAACAATACATCTTGCAATCCACTCATCTCCTACAGTGTACACTGTTTAATGCCGCAGCTGATTTCGGTTAAAAATGCGAACTACACCCTACACCGGTGTTCAGTCAGTCACAATATAAAGTAAAATGAGATTATCAATATGACAGATTCCCAGTTGTCGACTGTACTTATAACTATTTGTGTAAAAATTGTTGTAGACAAATTACTGATTTGCTAAATAATGCATTGAGTGACTTATTAATTCTGTATTTTATCAAACAAAAATATGGTGCCCACAAACATAACTTTTATGATGAAAATACAATTATATTAAAGGTATTTGAGATAATTGTACCAAGACATGCTATTTAACCAAAGATTCAGTGAATTTGAAAGCAAAATAAAATTTTCAAAATATTGTTGATATTCTACCCACAGATTCAGATTCAATTTCAGATTCACCTATGTTATCCTGGGGGGTTACAAGACTGGGGGGAGGGGTTCCCACAGACATAAGACACAAGATAAACACAAAGACATAACATGAAAGTGGCACTAAAAACAGAAAAAATTATATTAATGTTGTAAATGCCATGGGGAAAAAAAACCAAAGGGTAACACAATAAATATAAAATGTAAATACAAGAGTATTATTGTTTCGAGACGCGGGGGTATTTTACCTCAGGTTAGGGGTGTGCATGTCTGTGGGTGTTTGCAGTCCTGATGGCCCAGGAGAAGAAGCTGTTTGTCAGCGTGCTAGTGCAGGATTGTATGAACCTGTAACGTTTTCTCGTGCAGGACTGTATGAACCTGTAACGTTTTCTCGGCCGCAACAGCTTAAACAGGGAATGAGCATGGGGGAAGGGGTCTTCTGTGATGATTGCGGTTCTCCTAAAGCAGTGGGATGAGAAAATCTGTTCCAGTGTGGGCAGAGGGCACCCAAAGATTTTTTGGGGAAGTGTTCATGACCTCTTCAACACCCCTCTCAACTGTGGCGCCTGCGTACTATACTCCCAGACTGTAGGTCAGGACACTTTTCACAGAGGAGTTGTAGGAGGCCAGTAGCATGTTCGTGTCCAAGTTGTGCTTCCTGGGGATGCGCAGGAAGTACAACTGCTGCTGAGCCTTCTTCACGAGGGCCCCAACGTTAAAGATCCAGGAGCAGTCGGAGGAGATGTGGGTGCCCAGGAACCTGAAGGTAGTGACGGTTTCCACCTGTTTCACATTTGTGAGGAGGGGGCTATGGTTTTGTCAGTCTTTTGGACGTTCAGGGTCAGGTTTTTGTCTGAGCACCAGAGAGACAATTTGTGTTGCTTCGTCCTGGACGTTGTCTCGTCCTCACCATGGATAAGTCCAACCGCAGTTGTCCATCCGTCCATTTTCTACTGCTTATTCTCTTTGGAGTCGCGGGGGGCGCTGGTGCCTATCTCAGCTACAATCGGGCGGATGGCGGGGTACACCCTGGACAAGTTGCTACCTCATCGCAGGGCCAACACAGACAACATTCACACTCACATTTACACACTAGGGCCAATTTTTCGTGTTGCCAATCAACCTATCCCAGGGGCATGTCTTTGGAAGTGGGAGGAATGCTGGAGTACCCGGAGGGAACCCACGCATTCATGGGGAGGACAGGAAATCTCCACACAGAAGGATCCCGAGCCCGGGATTGAACCCTGACGACTCAGGACCTCCATATTGTGAGGCAGACACACTAACCCCTCTGCCACCGTGAAGCCCCAACCACAATGGTGTCGTCTGCATATTAATAACGATTAATAATAATTATCATTAAAACCTACTACCCTTCCACATATTCAAAGATAAACCTTGATGCAATTGGTGATGGAAAAAAAAAACAGTACTACTTATGAAGAAAAGTGTTTTTTTGTGAAGTTGTTCTTGGTATGAAACACACTTTACTCTCTGCATAGCCTTGAGTTTTCCTATTGTTCATCATTAATTTGTGTTTTTTTTAGGTCCAGAAGTTACAATGTATGTGTCCAGTGGAGGTGCGCGGCGTGTTCACACTGGATGGGCGTCGGAGAGATGCTGTCATAGCTCTGGCTGTGTTTCTGGTAGAGTCTGGCTTACAGGCGAGTGCTAGCTTTAATAACACTCATGTATCATAACTTGTAACCAGCCTCTCACGAGACTCCACATGTTTGTATTAACCACCATGATAAGCTCATACCTTTAATCTCATTAAACTGATTAGTCGCTCATCTGACTGTGTAAGCCTCTTTTATCATTGCATTAAAGGCCTACTGAAACCCATTACTACCGACCACGCAGTCTGATAGTTTATATATCAATGATGAAATATTAACATTGCAACACATGCCAATACGGCCTTTTTAGTTTACTAAATTGCAATTTTTAATTTCGCGCGATGTATTCTGATGAAAACGTCGCGGTATGATGACGCGTGTGTTTAACGTCACCGGTTGTAGCGGATATTTTTTTCCAGCCCTATCGAAGCTATAAGTAGTCTGCTTCAATCGCATAATTACACTGTATTCTGGACATTTGAGTTGCTGAATCTTTTGCAATTTGTTGAATTAATAATGGAGAAGTCAAAGTAAAAATATGGAGGTGGGAAGCAGTGTATTGCAGCTTTCTTTAGCAACACAAACACAGCCGGTGTTTCCTTGTTTAAAATTCCTGAAGGTGAAGCTTAACTATGGAAAAGAGCGGTCAAGCGAACATAGTCAACCGGCAGGTTTTGGTGAGAAAGTTGTGGTAATAAGTCGGCTCTTACCGTAGACATGAGCGCAGCTTGCGTCCTCCTGCAGCTGCGTGGCTTCCTCAGAGGCACTGGCGGTCACCACACCCGTGGCCACACCCCTCCGACTTTCAGGTACCATATAATCTCACTAAAACACTAGTAACACAATAAGCAGATAAGGGATTTTCCAGAATTATTCTATTAAATGTGTCTAACATCTGAATCGCTCCCACTGCCCCCGCCTTTTTTTTTATTTTTACATTTTTTATTTTGTTTTTATTTTTTTCTAGTCCTTCACTCTCACTATCCTCATCCACAAATCTTTCATCCTCGCTCAAATTAATGGGGGAAATTGTCGCTTTCTCGGTCCGAATCGCTCTATGATTGTAAACAATGTGAGGATGTGAGGAGCTCTACAACCAGTGACGTCACGCGCACATCGTCTGCTACTACCGGTACAGGCAAGGCTTTTTTATTATAAATCCTTTCAGCAAAAATATGGCAATATCGCGAAATGATCAAGTATGACACATAGAATGGACCTGCAATCCCCATTTAAATAATATCTCATTTCAGTAGGCCTTTAAGTCTGGCTGCAGGAATCTTCCCTAACATCCAAAAACCAAGAGATCTTTTATAAAATATTTATTTAATTTGGTTTGTTTCTGTGATGCAACCTGATAGTTATAATTGTCGTTGTGTAAAACAAAATGCAGTTGTTTGCTTCGTGTAATCATTTGCTTTGCACCAGCAGCACAAAGACACAGTTGTTTCCTACTTGTTGAGCCTACTGAGAGGCCTCCCGCGTGTCCAGTGGATCGAAGAGAGTTCAGGAAAGAAAGGAAAGGGTAAGGTCAATCCTCTTACAGGGGACTTATTGTAAGGGAAATTCAGTTTTATGCACGTTGCTGCATTTTTTACATGTGGCAGGATATCAGTTATCACTGTCATAAAAATGCTAGAAGCTAATAGATCCTATTGGCATGCACTAGGACACAAATCAAACACAAGGCCTATGTCATTGTATGTACATTACTTTTCATTATATCTTAATGGGGACCTATGGTATTTCAATGTCCATTTACCACACTTCCTTGTGGCCTCGTTAATATGTATTGGAAATATTTTGGTGTATATTTTGCTTAAAATTTGCTCCCCAGTCACAAGTATAACCCACTTACTGCATACATTTACAAGCTGCTTGTTTGTATAGGTGTTCTTTTTTAATTGCAATTGAATGCCCTGACCACTACAAAAGTAGCGGAATTCGTCGTTTTAAATGTACACTGTATATATATTGTTGGGTTTGTAGTGTGAAAGCAAGATAACTTTAAGTATCGTTTGTCACACAAAAAACGTGTGCGTCGTTTATTCCTCCAAAAACAGAATGAATGCCAACATCAAACACACTCAAAAATGGCGGAACAACAAACTCCCACCTTTGGGAGAATCTCCTGACGGCCACTTAAATGGGCACGCCGAATTACTCTCATATATGAATGCTAAACCACAACAACGTTGTTATACGCACAATCGAACAATACAGTGAATAATGACAAAGTCAAGTAACAGGTGTGGTGAATTATGTCCTTAAATCAACCGCTACCCACATCCCCCCAGAATTTGCCATCACAAAAATATAAATAAATAAACGGTCATTGGACGGGGGCACAGACGGGCCAACCATACCAGGTGCGCCGGACTGGTACTAACACCGGGGTGTCAGCAGGCAGGGTATCTGCACTGTCTAAGGTCCAGCGGGCCCGCGTAAAAGGATCCAAAACATTATTAAGGGGCCTATTTAGAGCGGGCCGAGGACCCCAGCGCGGGGTTGTGGAGTGACGGGCTGACTAAGATCCAAGTGGGCCACTTTAAGCCGGTCCACCGTGAGTTTTTCAGACCGAACCCCGAAATCCAACAGAAAATGCTTGTCTCCGCTCTCTAGAACGCGAAACGGCCCATCGTAAGGAGGCTGAAAGGGGCCACGGTGGGCGTCGTGGCTTACAAATGCTGCTCTTCTTAAAAAAGCGGGAACATGAGATGGTGTAAGGCCGTGTAGAGAAGTGGGGATGGAGGCAAAACCCTTGGCGGCATCAAGGAGAGCAGCTCGCTGCTCCCTGGCGTACCAAGGTGCCGTCGTGGTAGGAATAAAGTCATCTGGGAATCGCAAGGGCTGGCCATACACCAACTTTGCCGAGGAAGATTGCAGGCCTTCCTTGGGGGAAGTTTGAAGCTCCAACATCACCCAAGGGAGTTTGTCTACCCAAGCGTCGTCTTTTAGGGACGCCCTGAGCGCTGCTTTCATGGATCTGTGAAAACCGCTCACACATACCATTGGCCTGTGGGTGATACGCCGTCGTGTGGTGGAGTTTTACTCCTAAGCTCTCGGCCACAGCGGCCCAGAACTCGGAAGTGAACTGAGAGCCCACGATCGGCACACGCCACCTCTGCGGGTGTTGCTGACGTCAGAGGTACTGCCTCTGGCCAGCGGGTGTCCTGTCGACCATCGTGAGGATGTATGTGCAGCTGCGTGTGGATGGGAGAGGCCCGACCAGGTTCACGTTGACATGGTCAAAACGGCGCTCCGTAACCGTAAATGGTGCCAGTAGGGCCTGCGTGGAGCAGTGCACGTTTGAGTGGTGGTATGCCACACATGTGGAATCCAAGTCCTTAACGTCTTTCTTCATTCCACGCCAGACAAATTTTTGCAGCCACAAGCCGCTGGGAAGGTTTCCGCCCAGGGTGGGAAAGGCCGTGGATGGAGTCGAACACACGCCGCCTCCAAATGGCGGGCACAAGGGGCCCTGGCCGACCCGGTAGCAACGTCACAAAGGAGCGTAACCCCTGTGTCCTCAAATGGAACCTCAAACAACCGTAGCCCTGTGGTTACAACCTTCAGAGCTCTGATGTCCAGGTCGTCGGCCTGATCAACTGCCACTTGTGCAAAATCAGGCCCCACATGGACAGCGCCCGTGACGGCTCGGGAAAGGCAGTCAGCAACAACATTGCTCTTACCAGCAAAGGTGCTGGATGTCCGTCATAAACTCTGAGACGTAGGAGAGGTGCCTCTGTTCCCTAGCCGACCACGGTTCGGCCATCTTAGCCATCGTGAAAGTGAGAGGTTTGTGGGTCCACAAAAGCTGTGAAAGGCTGCCCTTCAAGCAGCGAACGGAAATGACATTTGAACAATTTGAACAGATAGAGCCCGAGGAGTTCACGGTCAAATGTGTTATATTTCCGCTTGCAGGGGTGCCACTGCCTGCTAAAGAAAGCCAAAGGTTGTCAAGTGCCACCCACCCACTGCCCATGCACTGCACCTACAGCATAGTCTGACGCGTCAGTGGTGATTGCAATAGGAGCAGGGTAGCATTAGCGAGAGGAGACTTTATCCCCACAAAAGCACTGTTCCCTGTGTCAGACCAGTCTTAACATGTGCTTGGGAGCAGCCCCTTTAAGAGCATCATTCAGCGGCTGCATGAGGTCAACTGCCCCGGGGATGAAACGATTGTAAAAATTTAGCATGCCAAGGAACTCCTGAAGAACCTTAACCGTGAGTGGGTGGGGGAAGTTTGCTATAGCAGCAACCTTCGCTGGGAGGGGAATTGCCCCGCACTTCGTGACACGATGTCCGAGGAAGTCGATTACAGACAACCCCGAACTGGGACTTAGCCGGGTTAACAATGAACCCGTTGTTGGTTAAGGCGCTGAAAAAGGGACCTGAGGTGGGTCACATGCTCGGCCTGAGAGGTGCTTGCTACCAGGATGTTGTCCAAGTAGACAAACGGAAATGGCAAGTCACATAAAACAGAGTCCATCAATCGCGGGAAAGTCTGTGCGGCGCTCTTAAGGCCAAAAGGCATTCGTAAAATTCGAACAGTCCAAATGGGGTAATGACCGATGTCTTCAGTATATCAGAGGGGTGGACCGGCACCTGATGATAGCCCCAGACGAGATCTACCTTGGAAAACACAATTTTCCCAGCCAGGTTGGCGAAAAAATCTTGTATGTTGGGGACCGGATAACGGTCCGGGGTAGTCACATCGTTGAGTTTGCGGTAATCACTGCATAGCCGCCAACCACCTCCGGGCACTCCACCATGTGGAGGAGTGACGCCCACGGGCTGTCTGAGCGGCGAATGATCCCGAGGCGTTCCATGGTCTCTAATTCAGCTCTAGCGATGGAGAGCTTAGCAGGGTCCATGCGCCGGGCTCGTGCGTGCACAGGGGGGCCCGTGGTGGCGTTGTGTGCGCCCGTGTCACTCAGGAACCGTCGTCCATAGAGGGAGTCCTGGATGAAGAGCAGCCTCTCAGAACTGCCGATGCTCATGGCCACTGCTGAGCACCAGCCCCAGCGTTTCCCGGCGGCGGTCCACCAAAACTGCATGGGGCACAGGCACCGCCTGACTTTGGTCCCAAATTTTGCGTGGAAAAAACATAGTCCGGAACCGCTTGCCGTCTGGGGGGCGTAGCAGCAGCAGCAGCAGTAGAGATAGTGGAAGAATCTGCCATGGGTCTTTCTGTCTCAGCCAGAAGGAAAGCAGCCACATAGGTCGGTTGGGAGGCTAAAAATAACTTATCAGCATCAGCAGCTAGTTCGTGGCAGTCCGAAATAGTGGTGTTGGCTAAAGCAGCCCGCAACTGAGAAGGCAGGAGTCTCAGGAAAAGCTGCACGAAGAGGCTATCTGGTCTGCTCACCTAAGAGGCCTAGCCTTTTGTCCATTAGTTCATAGGGCTTGCAATCGCCAAGCCCCTGCAACGAAAAAAGGCAAAGGAAAGGAAAGTTGAAATGTCTTTAAGAGGTGAGCCTTCAACGTGAGGTAGTTGTTTCTCTCCAGTGGCTGCGTAAAGGCGCTAACCACTCTGGTCGCCGTCGTACTCCCGAGGGAGGACACGACATAATAAAACTTAGTGTCGTCGTCGGTGATACAACGCAGGGCGAACTGTGCCTTGACCTGGGCGAACCATGTAGTCGCGGAAGATTGCCAGAACTCAGGCAGCTTTAGACCAACCGCATCCGGCGTCATGGTCGATAATATTCACTGAATCCGTTCAGTGAAGTGTCGGGGTCACCAGTGTTGGCTTGTAGCGTGAACGCAAGACAACTTAAAGCATCGTTTGACACGCAAAAACGTGTGCGTTGTTTAATAGTCCAAAAAACAGAATGAAAGGCAACATCACACACACTCAAAAATGGCGGGAACAACAAACCCCCACCTATTGGAGAATCTCCTGATGGCCACTTAAAGGGCTGCGCTGAATTATAGGCTCTTAACTGCATATATGAATGCTAAACCAGAACAACTCTTATTATTTTTATTTTGCAATTTTTTACGCTTATTTGACCCCTTTTACCATATTGCTTTTGCACTATCTTGTTTAGCTCATTCATTGTTTATGTTCTTTGTGTGTTTTTTGTTTAGTTTTTTTGCTCTATGATTTTTAATCTGTAAAGCACTTTGGTTCAATTTAAAATTTGTTGTAAATGTGCTATATAAATAAAGTTGCCTTGCCTAGCCATATGCACAATCGTACAATACAGTGAATAACGATGACAAAGTGAATTATGTATGTATATATATATATATATATATATATATGTGTGTATATATATATATATATATATATATATATATATATATATATATATATATATATATATATATATATATATGTGTGTATATATATATATATATATATATATATATATATATATATATATATGTGTGTGTATATATATATATATATATATATATATATATATATATATATATATGTGTGTGTATATATATATATATATGTATATATGTGTGTGTATATATATATATATATGTGTGTGTATATATATATATATGTGTGTATATATATATATATATATGTGTGTATATATATATATATATGTGTGTATATATATATATATATATATATATATGTGTGTGTATATATATATATATGTGTGTGTATATATATATATATATATATATATGTATATATATATATATATATATATATATATATATATATATGTATATGTGTGTATATACAAAGACAAACATTGATTGATTGAAACTTTTTTTAGTAGATTGCACAGTACATATTCCGTACAATTGACCACTAAATGGTAACACCCAAATAAGTTTTTCAACTTGTTTAAGTCGGGGTCCACGTTAATCAATTCATAATTAACGTGCCCATAACATGATGTTATGGGCTCTCAAATCCAGGAGAAATGTCACAACGGTGCCTTCATTTCCCTTTTGAGTTTATCGGCAAATCCAATTTGGTAGTGGCCCATATTGACAGAACAGTAACATGTAAATGTTGTGGACAAATTAAACACAGAGAAATTGGACATCAGAGCAGGTGCAAGGGCATGAGGTCAGAGGCATCTAAAACTGTCCACGAGCTCACACCTAAATGCATGACCCTTTTGATTTGACACTTTGCCACTGTGGATGTCGTTGAGGTTTGTGTTGTGGTTTGTGCAGCCCTTTGAGACACTAGTGATTTAGGGCTATATAAATAATCATTGATTGATTGATTGATTGATTGTTTGCCACGACTACCGTATTTCCTTGAATATCCGCCGGGGCGCTAATTAATTCAAAACCTCTTCTCACTCTTGCGCTTACCAAAGGCATGCGGTAAAAGTAAGCATGCGCTGATTATTTTAAAACCTCTTCTCCCTCCGGCACTTACCAAAGGTATGCCGTACAAATTTGAGTGTGATGTAAGCTTGGACCTTAAATCCTACTGAATAGCTCTTAATCTTCTTCCCTTTATGCGATTTCAAATTACCGGAACTGAAGTCAGCCTCCTCCATTTTGAAAATGATGACAGGGGAAGTGTCACTCGTGACGTCACAAGTTTGACAAGGCGGTAATACTAAGCATTTGCTAATTATTTTGCGAAGCGAGTTTGACCCCGCAGTAATTCAAGGCAGGCGTATACTATATGCCCTGCCAGCAATTCAAGGAAATACGGTATACAACATTGTGACAACATTTAGAAGTCAGAAAAGGCTCAAATGAGCATAGGTCCCCTTTAAGGATATCTGCTTAAATGCCCAACGGTAGTTTCTGTAATATTACTGCTTAGTAATGCCTTTCAATGTTCTGTAATTTTGATTACTATGTGCTCTCCAGAATTACTCCCGGTTGCAGAAAACTTCAGCTTTTGTTTAGTGACTCTTTTGGCAGATGTGGCCCAGATGGGCCAGGACTCAAGACAAGAGGTCAGTTTAATGGACACACAGGAATGGTGATTGCACCATAACAGTGATAAACTTTGGAGACTAAAGTCTTTAGACATACATCTAAATTGATGATATAGTCATCAACGCTTGGACGAGACACTTTAGTTACTTTTAAATCTTAAGTATCTTTCAACACACTAGTTTGAACAGTTGTATCCGTGAAGGTTAACTTGGATGGATTTGGTGTGGAAAAGGCCATCAGACACTATTGGATGAACTAAATTAGAAATTGTAATCATGGCCTCTCTCAAGTCCAATATCAGTGACCTTTGACCTCACAGACTTCACCCATGGGTGGAAGCTACTGTATTTTACCTCCAATTTTTCTGTCGATAGTCATCATAATAATAATAATAATGGATTTATTTTTATACAGCACTTTCTAGACACTCAAAACACTTCACAGAGAACTGAGAACCAATCATTTATTTACAGAGCCAAGCCTTTATAGGGCTCTGAGCAAAATTTAGATTTTGGGGCCCTCTATTGCTGATTTTAGGGCCCTCTGTTGATTTTTGGGTACTCTATTTCTGCCAATAATATTGATTGTTGATCATTCACACTCATGCAATCATTGCGGCTCTGGCAGTGTTGTTTACATTATCCTATTGTTAGCCTGGCATGTTTTTTCATGTGTATGACATTTCATTTATAAATATGTGGTGGTGGTCCAGTAAAGAACATATATATAATGCCAATGTCATAATAACACAACTAATAACAATGAATGAATGATGTCAATGTACAACATTCAGCTACAAGAGTGGCCCGGGGTTGAATATTCCAAGTGACAAAGCTTTGTATTTACAATAAAAGTGTCATCATGTCTCACCAGTCTTGTACAAATTAGTTTTAAATTAATAATGTTATTATTATTGCACAGTCCTAAAGTACATTTTTTTTGTGTGTTACTTTGATTTTTAAACATACACAACTATCTTGGCAGGTTATTCCTCCTCTTCCACTTTCTTTTTTCTGCACCTTTAGGATGTCCTTTTTTGTGACATTTTGCCTCTACCTTCACTTTGGATGCACAGTTACAGTGCGCACTGCATGGCCACGACAGAAAAACATTTAAGGGGGGCATCAAATGTTTTTTAGGGGTGCCCTTCCAAAAATGTATTCCCACTTGAGAGCATGCGCTTGCTAAAGCTGTACTGCTGGGACTTTGTCTGGAAACCAATGCAGGAAAACACTAAATGTATATTCGTGGTTATGGCAACAGTGTGTTTGACATGCTTTCAGCCTTTATTGTGTCCAAAAAATAATAGAGTTGGCCATTTCTATGATATTAAATCGTATTGTAAAGGACTGTTATCAACCTGATCTTAATGTGCTAAAACCTCTTTCTTGTTTAAAAGCTACAACATTTGTAACTGTTATTTTTGCATGCACATAATAAATATTAAAGAGTTTGGATGTATTAATTCAAAGTAATATTTTGATACTGACACATCTCGTCTGTTCATAAATTAATAGACTAACCTTAGGACAGAGGTGTCAAACATATTTTAGCTCAGGGGCCGCATGGAGGAAAATATATTACATTATGGGCCGGACGGGTAAAATCATGGCATAATAAGTTAAAAATACAACTACGACAACTTCAGATTGTTTTCTTTGTTTTATTTTGGCCCAAAATAGGACAAGCACATTCTGAAATGTACATATCTGAAATAATTCTCTTGACAAAACACTTCAAATTAGTTGAAACTTCTCAGGAAAATAATGCTGCAGTTTCAAAAACACTGAAGAACACAATGGAGTTAGACTTAATCCCAGTGTATCTACAAATCAATTAAACTTTAAGTCACAGCCCATCTAGGGTTGAACAAAAAACAAAATAAAGGATAGATAAACATGCTTCATTGTATCAACTCCTCTTTATCATTTCCACTGTTCACATTTTTTATTTGCACAGAAGAGATTAATTTTCACAGAACTATATCAATGTGCAGTGTCTCACGCAGCACTTTAAGTGGTGTTACCATTTGTTTATTTTAATCTGGTTTGTTTGTCAAGGGAAAAGAGTCGCAGCCCCGCTTTACCGTGTACCTCTCTTGCTTGGTATACTTGCTCGCCCTGGTGTAAATGATTTGCTTACCTAGCATAATTGCTTTTGCGACATCCAGTGGACACAATTAAAAAAAAAAGCAGTTTCTTTCATTTAAAAATGCAGCTCAATTTTACATGTAGCAAACTCATCTCGCTGGGTGGCTAGAACCTGTCGGCGGGCCAGATCGCATGTTTGACATCCCTGCCTTTAGGAATTGCAGAGTTAAGATTTATCAATATCAAAGTATTACTTTGAATCACTTTTTGAAAACCAATGATTTAATGAATGCATCCTAACACACTATTAATATTTATTATGTACATGAACAAATAACAGTTAATATTGTATGTAGCTTTGAAAGAAGAAAAAGGTTTTAGCACATCAACATCGGCTCAATAACAGTCCTTTTTACAATATTATTAATGTTATACAAATCGGAACTATTTGATTCCTCAGACACAATAAAGGCTTACATAGTTTCTAACAAGTATAGTTACAATAACCACAAATATAAGTGTTTGTCTTACATGAAGCAGTCCGTTGTGGTCCTGTGGACAGATGAAGCCCCAGCAGATAAGGTTTAGCGATAGATGCGGACTCACAAAGCGGCATAAAGTAATACATTTGACTCAACATTGTGATGTCACGATTGATGGCTAGACTACTGATGGCACCATACGATTAAAATCAAATGTGTCCTCTTCACTTTATCCCAGTTGCACACATAATACAATGGGAAAAATGTTAAAGCCACACATTTTGGTTTCGTTGTTGGCTGGGACTACTGAATTTCTCATCTGAAGAGGAAAAGCATTTGATTGGCTTCATAACTAACCCCCATCTCTTTCAATATACGCCATTATAGAGCTGTTATTGGATATACTCCGAAACTTGTCCCATCCATCGACAAGACAAAATGAAATACGACGGGATTTAATTTCTGTCAACCTTTTCGGCTCTTTTTCATACTAAACTAAATTGTTAGATAATTGGGTTGTCTACTTACTCAATGTGTTGGCCCTGCGATGAGGTGGCGACTTGTCCAGGGTGTACCCCGCCTTCCGCCCGATTGTAGCTGAGATAGGCGCCAGCGCCCCCCGCGACCCCGAAAGGGAATAAGCGGTAGGAAATGGATGGACTTACTCAATGTGCCTTTGCAATTGATTAGACATGTCCTATTTTTTCCTGCTGCTATGTAAAAAATAAATAAATAAATAAATAAATAAATAAAATGAACAGCTTCCAGCCCAGGGTGGGCACGGGCCGCCTGACTCTGTGGTGAGAAGGGGGGGCACAGCAATGATGGGTGCAGCAGAGGCAAAGGTTTTACATTTACAGAGAGGCAGTAAGAAATACTAGCAGCAGTAGCACTCAGTTGAACGAAAGTTGTGTCTTTATACAATAATATATATTTTGTTGGTAGAGTGGCTGTGCCAGAAATCTGAGGGTTACTGGTTCAATCCCCACCTTCTACCATCCTAGTCACGTCCGTTGTGTCCTTGGGCAAGACACTTCACCCTTGCTCCTGATGGGTCCTGGTGAGTGCCTTGCATGGCAGCTCCCGCCGTCAGTGTGTGAATGTGTGTGTCAATGGGCGAATGTGGAAATACTGTCAAAGCGCTTTGGGCCCCTTAAAAAGGGGTAGAAAAGCGCTATACAAGTACAACCCATTTATCATGTAGAAATCATCAATCGGATTCATTCACACAAAAACTAAAAAGTAATATTTTTTGTTAATTGCTCTTGGGGGCCCCCTAGTGGCCGCGAGGCCCTAAGCAAGTGCTCAGTTCGCTCTGTTTATTCCCTCCACATTTACACATTCATGGTGGCATAGGCGCCGATCCCGTGGGTGCTTCGGGGTCGAGCACCCAAGTGGGATTGATGGCAAATTAATTTTCAAAGTCACCACCAAGCAAAAACCGTGCATGCTCAGAAAAGTAGCACCACATTTACCGCCTGTCCGAAAACCCAATGGCAGACATGTAAATCAGCCCCTATGCATGGTGGTAATCTACATTTGTAGCCACAGCTGCCTTGGAGTAGATTGACAGAAGCTTGGCTGCCAATTTGCATCTACGGCCACCCCGACCAACACCAATCATTTATACACCATGTGAGCGGCACTCGAAGGGAGGCGGGTGAAATGTCTTGTAGTAGGACACAACAGCTGTGACCAGGCTCGGAAAGGTGATGACAATTCTGAGAGCTCATACAGCTCGCTAAGGCACAGACTCAGCCCAGAGTAGCCTCTATGACAAAATGATTAGGCATACACTGAACTAATACATATTCATATGAATGAATCCAAATTAAAAAAAAAAATCCACCAGTCATACAATATTTTATTTTTAATAATCCCTATGCCCCTTCTTAAAAAATGGTTTGTTGTATCATTTTTAATTGAAAAATTATTATTACTAGAGTCTGTTACAAATAACAAACACTCACCTGGATCTACCTGGTGAGTCTGTCTCTCACCAGCAAATGTGCTGCTGCTGCTTGTCTGAATAGAAGCTGTAGTGTAAAACACAAAATGGCACAAATATCATCGCTTTTTTCTAATATGATCCAAAATATTACATTCATATTGTAATTAGTGACAAAGAAAAATGAACGAATGAATGAATGAATGAATGGTTTATTTTGAGCCATGCAAACAAAACAAAAGAATGGCATGAAATACAAAAGATATATATATATATATATATATATATATATATATATATATATATACATACATTATTTTCACACCTACATTGAAAACATTACATGTGACTAATCTTTTGTAGATGTCAAGATTGGCTCAAAAGGGAGTGGGAAGAAGTAAACTTATTAAGTCCCACCCCTATACATATAAAATATATATATACAATATCAAATACAATAATATATATAATATAATTCAATTCAGTGGTTGCTGCGTAGATGCTATATATTATCTATATGTAATACATTTAAATTCACACACACTTACATATATACCTATATATACACAACACACACGTATACAATTTATATATAGTATACATATACATACATACAATACACATATATATATATACACACACATAATCACATACATACACACATAAATGCATATACCCAAAATACACACATATCCATCATATACATACACACACACACACACACACACGTAGATGATGGGAAGAAACTGCCCTCACTCTCAACTACAGACCTGCAGAGTATAATACCCCAGTTTGGTGCAAGAGCGTACACACATAAGCTTGACACCACATTCAAAGACACACTGAGGATTATCACTGGCTGCTTGTGGTTTACCACATCAAAGTTCCTGTCAGTGCTGGCTGACATTGCGCCAGCAGCCTTGTGCAAAGAGCATCTCACCCACAAACTTGAAAACAGAGCCTGACTGAACTCAGGACATCTTCCCCACAAGTTTGTTGTGAACTGAAAACTGGACCGCTGGCGCCTACTTTCCTGTCACCTTTTCTTCCTCCACGTGGCAACTCTTTGAAGCTCTGACTTCAACATGGTTGAAGCATGGAGAGCTAGCCGCTGGAAATCCAGCGCCCCAACCAATTTACACAATGTTGCTACCTGCCGCCAAACTACCCCGCAAGGAATGTGTCCCCCTAAATCGCCGACAAACTGGTGTTGGGCACTTCAATCACTATATGCGTTCATCGACCAGACCGCACAGCACATCAAATGTATTTGAGTGCCTAATTCTCAGCCAAACAACTATCTTAAAAAAACTCCAACTCAGATCCACACTGGACTTAACCACACTGTGTGGATGTTTCACAGACAAGAAGAAGAATACTAGCTTTATGTGATGAATTGGATAGATAAAATTAGCTATCATTTACTTTATATATAGCGTATCATAACAACAAGACTGCAAATTGTTACAGTAGTCGCTTCTCTTGGACAACCTTTTTGTATGTGCAAACACTCCCTTCGTTTACACGTAGACCAGATGGCAGTGAGTGACAAAAAAATCCTCAGGCATATATATATATATATATATATATATATATATATATATATATATATATATATATATATATATATATATATATATATATATATATATATATATATATATATATATATATATATATATATATATATATATATATATATATATATTTGAAAGATACATCTCTTGGATGCACTGGGACATGTAACCTGGATGATGTAACCTGGATTGATCAAGTGTTTCGGGTCTCGCAACATCAGACACCCTCGTCCAGGCGACCCAGCCGGGGTGATCTAGTCCCTGCTTGTGTCCCAGTAGCAACCCATGGATCTGCCCTTTTCAGCCACAACCACCTCGTGGCTTTCTCTGCCGCTTCACTCGCGGATTGAATGGCCCTCCTATTGGCCACCCCTGTGACTCCCAATCGGCCAAGCACTTTGCAGAGGGAGCGTCCTGCAAAGCCACGGCAGCCAACTTCTATTGGCTCGTAGAAAGTCCTCCAGCCCCTGCCCCTGCAGTCCTCCACCAGTTCCTGATACTTGGCACGTTTCCTTTCGTTGGCTTCCTCAGTCCGCTCCTCCCAAGGCACTGTTAGTTCCAGCATGATAAGATGTTTCGAAGCCTCTGAAATGATGATCATGTCTGGGCGTAGAGATGTTTTTACAATGTACTGGGGGAACCTCAGTTGTTTTCCCAGGTCAACGAGTAGCTGCAAATCAGGGGCTGTGTGAAGGAGTCCTGTTGTTGTCTTTGGACGGTCTCTCTCCAGCTTTGATAAAAGACATTGCCTTCTTTGGCTCATGATGTTGTTTGCTGGTGCTGATGGCGGAGGTTATGCCCTCAGCAACTGCTTTGAGTACCTAGTCATGACGCCAGCGATAGCGACCATCAGCCAGAGACTTTGGGTAACTGCTGAGGAGATGTCCCAAGGAGCTTCTTCCTCTTTTATATATATATATATATATATATATATATATATATATATATACACACACACAGTGGGGCAAAAAAGTATTTAGTCAGCCACCGATTGTGCAAGTTCTCCCACTTAAAATGATGACCGAGGTCTGTAATTTTCATCATAGGTACATTTCAACTGTGAGAGACAGAATGTGAAAAAAAAAATCCAGGAATTCACATTGTAGGAATTTTAAAGAATTTATTTGTAAATTATGGTGGAAAATAAGTATTTGGTCAACCATTCAAAGCTCTCACTGATGGAAGGAGGTTTTGCTCAAAATCTCACGATACATGGCCCCTTTAATTCTTTCCTTAACACGGATCAATCGTCCTGTCCCCTTAGCAGAAAAACAGCCCCAAAGCATGATGTTTCCACCCCCATGCTTCACAGTAGGTATGGTGTTCTTGGGATGCAACTCCGTATTCTTTTTCCTCCAAACACGACGAGTTGAGTTTATACCAAAAAGTTCTATTTTGGTTTAATCTGACCACATGACATTCTCCCAATCCTCTGCCGTATCATCCATGTATCCATTTTGGTATAAACTTAGCGCGTTTTGTGTGTGTATATATACAAAATCCTCAGGCGTATGTATGTATGTACAGTATGTGTGTGTGTGTGTGTGTGTATGCAGTATTCTGTTAAACCACTAATGGTAACTAATCAGCTAGCGTTCTCATTATATTTTTGGTTTAAAAAATGTTGAAAGGTTAAAAAAATGTAACTGAGCAACTTGCAAGCAGGCCTTTACATTCTTATGTATGCAAAGTGCATATAGGAGCACAACTTAACTGAGAAAGAACATCATCATAAAAAAAAAAGTCAAAATAAAATATTAAATAAGGACAAATGTTTAAAAGTGAAAATTGCAGGTGTATCAGTTTAAATCTGTTATTTTTCACATTTCCTCTCCAAAAAACAACTAGTGTCGTTCAATCGCATGTGTCAAATGCATGTCTAAGACATTTGAAAAACTATCCACTACCCATTTTTGGGCCCTGACTCCCGACCCACCAGTAGTAATAGTAGTGTGTTTTAGAGGTAGCACAGATTAATAGGGATGCTCTTTCGCTAATTTGTTCTGCTTTTACTCAGATCATGGACACCATCATGGAAGTCATGCAGACATTACAGGGAATGTGCCAAAAACCTGATAACCATGACAAAGGTAATAGTATACAAGTTTCCCCCACAATAGAAAAACAGTCCTGAAAAAATCATGACTCTCTTTCTCTCTGTTTCTTCTTCTGTAGTCTACCTGTGCCGACACATTGTTCCCAGCCTGCTGGGCATGACACGAGCATTTGGTCGCTACAGCGTCACCGACGAAGCCCTCCTGTCTAAGTTGTTTCCGAAAGACTCGCCTCAGGCCCGTTACGTCCCAGAGGAAACGGAAGGTGTGCGGCGCCGATCCTTCAATGACTTTCGTTCCATTATTCCGTCCTCCCTGCTGACAGTTTACCAAAGTGACACTCTGCGTCGACGCGCTGCCGCCAGCCAAGACCTCTCTGCACAGGTGTGTTTACATACATGTAAAATATTTCACCACCAATTTTTATATGCATTTGAGTTCTTTGCTTGATGTTAAAGTGGTGTTTCTCATAGGTTTGTGCAGACGCAGGGGGAAATTCACCATGCTCTCCCATAACACCTGGCCCACATTATTTTGAAGGTAAGAGACACAGAGGCTGATATATGCTACACAAACAAAATATTACATTAACCTGCACAACCTAATACAGGAGTTACAGCATACAGTACACTGTACAACATTTAAAGGTCTAAGGTAACAGTTCAACAATATGTGCATTGTTTTGGTTGTCGTTTACAGAGGTACAGTATACAATACAATTGCAGTGCACTGCCTCATTCTCAGAGTTGTTTCTGATATTTTGACTCTAACTCTAAATCAGAAAACACTTAGCTCTCCAAGTACCACCAAAATGACCAACGTACTCCTCTATTCTATTCTATTCTATTAAAATACAGTAGCAGGGTAGGCCTAAGTATTCATTAAAAATAAGGCAGTGGTTTTATTTAACAAGTATATTCAATATTTTTGGCCACTCTAACATTACACACTGTTTGCACGGTAACTCTGTTATGCTATAGGAAAATAAAACACTGTACTTTTATCAAGTGATTCTTTGGTATACCATTAGATCAGCGGTCAGCAACCTTTAACACTCCAAGAGCCATTTTGACCCGTTTCACAAAATAAACAAAATAATGGGAGCCGCAAAACTCTTTTGAAATTTAAAATGAAATAACACTGCATACTGAGTTTGTTTTTTTTTTGCTTTGTGCTATATATAAACCAGGGGTCTCAGACACGCGGCCCGAACCTTAATGAGAAAATTTAATGTTAGTGCGGCCCGCGGGTTTTACATGAATGCCTCTTGACAGCATTACACTTATGTTGAAGAGTTTCATTTAGTCTACTGACGTGTATTTATAAATGGTTGATTTATATAGGCTAGTAAGATACCTTACTAGCCTATACAAATCAACCATTTATAAATAAAATCATTACACTTGCCAACCCTCCCATATTTTCCGGAGGTTCCCGAATTCTCAAAGTATCTATTCTCGCAAATATCTGATGATATTCATCCAAACAACAATAATAAGGGAGTGGAATGAAAGCGCTGCCTTTAACACCCTCTACAACATGCACAAAGAGCTTACCAGCCCAGTTACACGTTGTATGTGGCTTCTGCAGACGCACGCACACCGCTGCAAGACATACTTGTTCAACAGCCATAGAGGTTACACTGAGGGTTGTAATATAAACAACTTTAACACTCTTACTAATATGTGTCACACTGTGAACACACACCAAACAAGAATGACAAACACATTTCGGGAGAACATCCGCACTGTAAGGCAACATAAACACAACAGTACAAATACCCAGAATCTCATGCATCCCTGACTCTTCCTGGCTACATTATACACATGTTAGCACTAACCCCCCCCGCCCCTCCTCCATGCGTCGGTTGAGGTGGGCGGGTTTGGGGGGGCGGGGTTTGGTGGTAGCGTGTGTATAATGTAGCCAGGAATAGTCAGGGATGCATGGGATTCTGGGTATTTGTACTGTTGTGTTTATGTTGTCTTACAGTGTGGATGTTCTCCCTAAATGTGTTTGTCATTCTTGTTTGGTGTGGGTTCAGTGTGGTGCACATTAGTAAGAGTGTTAAAGTTGTTTATATTACAACCCTCAGTGTAACCTGTACGGCTGTTGAACAAGTATGTCTTGCGTGAGTTTACTGGAGCTGTGTATAGCATGCGACCGGCCGATAAGCAGATAGCATTGTGTAAAAGCGGGTGCGACGACATGTTAAAAGCATTGCCATCACGGCATCGAATGCACTCAATATTGTAGACCGGGTGAAGACCGCGCCTCGAGTGATTCCCGGGAGAGGCACCAAACTGCGTAAACCTCCCGAAATAATCGGTGGGGGTCGTTGATTATGCAGCTGAGCCACATCAGAGTGACCAAAGAGCCGCATGTGGGTTGCCGACCCCTGCACTAGATGGACACGCTAGTGGCACACACACCACAGTTTGAGAAACACTGCTCTAAATAAATGACCCCGAATACTTAAAAACAGTATGTTTCAGGACAGTTCTTTACTATTACACACTACAACCACAATAATAAACCTTGTTTATATTCATGATTTGGGGAACCCTGTAATTAGAAATATTTCATGTAGTAATATTTTGTTAAATATTTTGTTAACATTAGGGTCACGGACTCAACTCGTCTATTTCTTTCCAGGTGCTTACCTTCCTGACAGCACGGTAATGGATCCTGGCTACTATTTTTCCACCATCAGCTCCAGTTTGTCACTGTCTCCTCTCTTCCTGGTAGAGGGAGAGAAACACATTGAGGTACCCAACCATCTTCTTCACCAGCTCCTCAGCATGGTAGGTTTCTACTGTAACTTTAACGCCTACAGCATGCGTTTGCTTTACCTTGGGTATTTTGTCCTCGCTAGGTGAAGGTGTTTGTTTCGGAATCTTTTTTGAAAACCCTTGACGCCACCATAGCTGAAGCAACAGAGGTAAATGTCATGTGGAACTGCCAATGAAGTCAAAACTGTGTCGTTTTATTCATCTAATTTATATTTGTCTTTCCTGTGTGCTCTGCCAAAGTCTAACCCTGGAATCAACCTCTATTACAAAAACTTCAGTGACCCTCTCTATGTATGCGTATTCAAAATGCTGCGAGACACACTATACAACATGAATGGTAAATCCATCAAGTGTTTTAAATCCATGTTTATTCCAAAAGAAGTCATGTTCAAATCAACCCACATACTGGTTTACTCCTCCCTTTGTGCATCGCAGCCTTGCAACCGGCGTTTGTGCGGGAAGTCCATGACTTTGTTTTAGAACAATTTAGCAGTAGTCAGTCAGAGCTGCAACGGGTACTTCATGAAGCGGGAGGGTTGCCAGGAGAACAGAGCCCCCTAAAGCTCCGTTGCCAAGCCAACGCTGCCTGCGTTGACCTCATGGTGTGGGCCGTCAAAGATGAGCAAGGTAATCGATTATTAGCCTGGAGGGTGACCATCACACTGTTTCGCTATAGCCCAATCAGTAATCAGATGAATATTTGTGTGTTTGGCTTTCCACATGTCAGGAGCTGAGAACTTGTGCAGCAAACTGACCGAGAAGCTGCAGTCAAAAACCTCAAGTAAAGTAGTTATTGCTCACATGCCCCTGCTCATCTGTTGCCTGCAGGTAAATGAATGCACTTCACTTGTAACTAGAATACAATCAGAGGCAAAATATTAGGAACACAGTTTTGTATCACCACCACAACACTATTCATTTATCCATTCACTTACATCCATTTTCTTTACAGTTGTTGTAGCATTGTTAAAGGGGAACATTATCACAATTTCTGAAGGGTTAAAACCAATAAAAATCAGTTCCCAGTGGCTTATTTTATTTTTCGAAGTTCTCAAAATTTTTCGGCTTCAAAGTGCCTGATTTTAACCTTCGTTACATCCACCCGTCTATTGTCCTGTGATGTCACTGCGTGAAGCCACCAGAAACAAACATGGCGGATAGTACAGAAAGGTATAGCATAGTAGTTCGGATTCAGACTCGGATTTCAGCGGCGCAAGCGATTCAACAGATTACGAATGTATTGAAACGGATGGTTGGAGTGTGGAGGCAGATAGCGAAAACGAAATTGAAGAAGAAACTGAAGCTATAGAGCCATATCACGACAGACAGCGGCGCGGACGAATTTGGCGATCGCCTTCTAACCAACGATTGGTATGTGTTTGTTTGGCATTAAATGTGGGTGGAGGGAAAGGCTGGATGCAAATATAGCTACAAATGAGGCATAATGATGCAATATGTACATACAGCTAGCCTAAATAGCATGTTAGCATCGATTAGCTTGCAGTCATGCCGTGACCAAATATGTCTGATTAGCACTCCACATAAGTCAATAACATCAACAAAACTCACCTTTGTGATTTCGTTGACTTTATCGTTGGAAATGCATCTACTTTGAGTGTCGCAGGATATCCACACATTCTTTCCATCTCTGTCGTGGCATAGCTGTCGTCGGTACAGTGTGCAGAACAAACGAGGGACTTTCACATCTTTTGGCCACTGATGCAACTTGAATCCGTCTCTGTTAGTGGTTACACCCTCCGAAAACACACTGACGAGGCATGATTTCTCCAAGGTACGGGAAAACAGTCGAAAAAACGGAAAATAACAGAGCGGATTTGACTTGGTGCATGTAGTAAGATCGAGAAAATGGCGGATTGCTTCATGTTGTGATGTCACGGGTGAAAAGTTATCGCTCGACAGGCTATCAATTGAAAGGCGTTTAAATCGCCAAATTCACCCTTTTAGAGTTCGGAAATCAGTTAAAAAAACATATGGTCTTTTTTCTCCAACATCAAGGTATATATTGACGCTTACATAGGTCTGGTGATAATGTCCCCCTTTAAATAAATACATATCTGACTGTCAATTAAAACCGAACAGTATGATATCTCTTGTATTGGATCATAGTATAATATACAGTTGTATTTGAGTGTATCTAGTGCAATATAATTATACATTTCCCTTAAGTTTTGCTTGGATTAATGTTAATTTTACATATCAATGCTGCCCTTCTATTTTGCAGGGCCTGGGGCGTCTTTGTGAGAGGTTTCCTGTGGTGGCTCACTCTGCTTCAACATCTCTCAGGGACTTCCTGGTGGTTCCTTCCCCTGTTCTCACAAAGCTTTACAAGTACCACAGCCAGTACAATTCAGGTACCAGGACACAAGTAAACCTGCTACCATAATATTTATTGCTGCAAAGAGTATTATTTTAAACAGGTGTTGAGGTGGATTAGAACCCAGCTATGAGCTAAGGGCAGTGCAACAAAAGTCATTATATAACACTGTCATTACCACATCAATGTCTTTTCACCATTGATCAGTACACTGTGTTCATTAGTGAAGAGCTATACAATTAATCAACTCCAAACTTGTCATGTGGTCAAAGCAAAAATGGCCCTGAGATTAAACACAAAGCCGCTCCATTTTTTTCAGATTTACAAAAATGTTAAAATTGTAGAAAAAAGTGGCAATATTTAGGAAAACTGTAACTATAACCTCTACAGATGCAATGCTTTTCTCAACTGTCGTACGAGACGACTAAAATGTAACTAATGGGAGTCATCTATTCTGCTCAAAAAGCCCTCTAAAAAACCTCCAAAATTTAACATTTATATGACGTAATCTGCACCTTACCCAGGTTCAACACTGTTATTGTAAGAATTAAAGCTGAGGAACTACTTTTAGTAACACAGGGCATTGACCGCCAAGGTCGCTAACTACTGCAGCTAATGACATACTGAGAGGGTGAGCTGCTGCATTGCCTCTGAGTTGTAAAATGTTAGTGCTAGATTATAAATCATGACTCACACCTGTACAGTAGAAGTTTTTGGCCATAAGCCGAGAAGTTGGTCAACTTTAAAATTCACCTTTGAACTGAAAACATTACGAGGTAGCCATGACAAGATGCTCATTTGCGCCCACCTTTTTTTAATTTTTTTTTTTTTTTACCTGAGTGAGGATTACAATTAATTCATCATCTAAAATTGAACACAAGTCTTGTGCTGAAAGATATAGATATCCAATCAGTTGGCCATCCAACCATCCATCTATCTTCTTCCGCTTATCCGAGGTCAGGTCGCGTGGGCAGCAGCCTAAGCAGGGAAGCCCAGACTTCCCTCTCCCCAGCCACTTCGTCCAGCCCCTTCCGGGGGATCCCGAGGTGTTCCCAGGCCAGCCGGGAGAGATAGTCTGACCAGATGCCCGAACTACCTCATCTGGCTCGTGTCGATGTGGAGGGGTAGCGGCTTTACTTTGAGCCCCTCCTGGATGACAGAGCTTCTCACCCTATCTCTAAGGGAGAACCCCGCCACCCGGCGGAGGACACTCATTTCGGCCGCTTGTACCCGTGATCGTGTCCAGTAAATTGAGAGTTTTGCCTTCCGGCTCAGCTCCTTCTTCACCACAACGGATCGATACAGCGTCCGCATTACTGAAGACGACGCACCGATCTGCCTGTCGATCTCACGATCCACTCTTCCCTCACTCGTGAACAAGACTCCGAGGTACTTGAACTCCTCCACTTGGGGCAAGATCTCCTCCCCAACCCGGAGATGGCACTCCACCCTTCCCCGGGCGAGAACCATGGACTCAGACTTGGAGGTGCTGATTCTCATCCTGGTCGCTTCACATTCTGCTGCGAACTGATCTGCTGAAGATCTTGGCCAGACGAAGCCATTAGGACCACATCATCTGAAAATAGCAGAGACCTAATCCTGCAGCCACCAAACCAGATACCCTCAACGCCCTGACTGTGCCTAGAAATTCTGTCCATAAAAGTTATGAACAGAATCAGTTACAAAGGGCAGCCTTGGCAGAGTCCAACACTCACTGGAAACGGGTCCGACTTACTTCCGGTAATGCGGACCAAGCTCTGACACTGATTATACAGGGAGGGAACCGCCACAATAAGACAGTCCGTTACCCAATATTCTCTGAGCACTCTCCAAGTCCACAAAGCACATGTCGACTGGTTGGGCAAACTCCCATGCACTCTCAAGGACTCTGCCGAGAGTATAGAGCTGGTTCACAGTTCCACGACCAGAACGAAAACCACACTGTTCCTCCTGAATCCGAGGTTCGACTATCCGGCGTAACCTCCTCTCTAGTACACCTGAATAGACCTTACCGGGAAGGCTGAGAAGTGTGA
This sequence comes from Nerophis ophidion, assembly GCF_033978795.1. Classification (NCBI taxonomy): domain Eukaryota; kingdom Metazoa; phylum Chordata; class Actinopteri; order Syngnathiformes; family Syngnathidae; genus Nerophis; species Nerophis ophidion. The sequence goes on along the minus strand of NC_084611.1, from coordinate 21,891,125 downwards.
TCCCACGATAGTAGGAACACACCCTCCGGTTTCCCTTCTTAAAGAGAAGAACCACCTCCCCGGTCTGCCAATCCAGAGGTACCGCCCCCGATGTCCACATGATGTTGCAGAGTCTTGTCAACCAAGACAGCCCCACAGCATCCAGAGCCTTAAGGAACTCCGGGCGGGTCTCATCCACAGTCGGGGATTAGCCACCGAGGAGCTTTTTAACTACCTCGGAAACCTCAACCACAGAAATAGGAGAGCCTACCACAGATTCCCCAGGCACTGCTTCCTCATAGGAAGACGTGCTGGTCGGATTGAGGAGGTCTTCGAAGTATTCCCTCCACCGATCCACAACTTCCGCAGTCGACGTCAGCAGAACAACATCCCCACCATACACGGTGTTGACATTGCACTGCTTCGCTTTCCTGGGGCGGCGGATGGTGGTCCAGAATAGCTTCGAAGCTGTCCGGACCTCGTTTTCCATGGCTTCCCCAAACTCCTCCCATTTACTCTGAGCTGCTGCCTGGCGCGTAAGCGCAAACAGTCAGGACCCTTTCCCGCACCCGAAGGTGGAGGGAAGCTACCCTCTCGTCCACTGGATTGAACTCCAACGTGAGGCTTTGAGCCAGGGGGGCAACAAGAATTGCTACTCCAGCTCGCCGCCCCTCACTGCGTGCAACGCTAATGTGGAAGAGAGTCTTGCATCTCTCTAGACAACTGGTTCCAGAGCCCTTGCTGTGCGTTGAAGTGAGTCCGACTATATCCAGCCGGAAATTTTCCACCTCGCGCACTAGCTCTGGCTCCTTCACCCCCCAGCGAGGTGACATTTCACTTCCCAAGAGCTCGCTTATGTAGCCCAGGATCGGACTGCCAAGTGCCCTGCCTTTGGCTGCCGCCCAGCTCACAACGCACCCGAACTCTATGGCCCCTCCCATGATTGGCTGGGCCCCATGGGGACAGCCCCGGCCACCAGGCACTCGCTATCGTGCCCCAACTCCGGGCCTGGCTCTAGAGTCCCCCGTTGACCCGCATCCGGGCAAGGGAAATCTGAGTCTTTGTTCCTGCATTCCCATAGAACTCTTCGAGTTGCTCTTTGTCTGATCCCTCACTTAGGACCCGTTTGTCTTGGTAGACCCTACCAGGGGGCATGGAAGCCCCCGGATAACATAGCTCCTAGGATCATTGGGACATGCAAACTGCTCTATGAGGTGGCAGCTCAGAGAGGAGTCTGTGAAATTAATGCACATCAAAATATTCTGGTAAAGTTTAAAATGACAAATACGGTAAATTTGAAATGTTAGGAATTTGCCGGCTCCGACATTACATGTATACTTACACTATATATATTAATTGTGTAGGTTGTTTTTGTGGGCGGTATAGATCGAATCTCCATTACCTTCATTATTAGCTGACTCTTTCCTAGTGTTTGTTTATGATTTAGAATGCATTAAAAAAGAACAATACGTTTGCTTATCTCACATAGGGATTGTAAATGATCTGTCAAGTTAAAAAAATGCAGTTCCCCTTTACCCCCTTAATCATTCGAAATGTGTTTTCATTGTCAAGGCACAGGAGAAATTAGGATCAGTGTGACCAATGAGCACTCTCAGTCCACATTCAACATCCTGTCCAACAAGAAAGACCAACCTTCCATGTACGAGCAGCTCCGAGATATTTCCATCGACAACATCTGCAGGTCTAAAGCAAAAGGCTTACATAACTTCAACAAGAGAAATGCTTGTAGCAAAACAAAAAAACACATGGATTCCTTTTTTGTCCGCACAGATGTCTAATAGCTGGTCTGACTATGGACAATGTCATTGTGGAGGCCTTTCTTGCTAGCTTGTCCAACCGTCTTTACATTTCACAGGAAAATGATAAGTAAGCAACAGCTCTGCATTGTATGAGACGGTTCAAAATGTTTGCGAACAAACAATAAGCTCCTATAACACCATTTGTTTTTTCTGCCAGGGATGCACATCTTATCCCAGATCACACCATACGGGCGCTGGGCCACATCGCTGTGGCTCTGAGAGACACGCCTAAAGTGATGGAGCACATACTGCAGATCTTGCAGCAAAAGTTCTGTCAGCCTCCGTCCCAGTTGGACGTGCTCATAATAGACCAGCTGGGCTGCATGGTCATTACAGGAAATGTAAGTCTGAATGAGGCAGCCATCTGTTTGGCTCAGACAAGTGTCAGAGTTTATTCTGAAATTAGCTTAAAACAAGGCTGTTAAATATTGTTAATTTCATGTCATTTAGCAATACATCTACCAGGAAGTGTGGAACCTGTTTCAGCAAATTAGTGTGAAGGCCAGTTCAGTCGTATACTCCGCTACCAAGGACTCCAGAGATCATGGCTACAGGTAAGTGTTAATGTCAGGGCTTCTCACATTGAATGGTTACTACTGTATATCAATTTCTAAAACGATGCCAAATCTGTGTGAATCCATTGCCACTTTTATGTGACCACAATAGTAGAAAAACCAAGTGTTTTTATTTTTGTAATTGTAAATTAATTTGTTTATTTAAATGTTGTAAATATTTATTTGTTATTATTTCATCAACACCCTATTTATCAACAACGTTCTAGTTTGTACTTATTTAATCAACAGCCCTCATCATAAAGCATTGTAGTTTTAGAAACTACAATTACAAATAAACATAGTTTGAGTTGTGTGTAGTACCATATCATACATGTCTGATTTTTGTAGTACAAGTGAAACTCAAAAAATTTGAATATCGTGCAAAAGTTTGTTTCTTTTAGCAATTTGATTTACAGCATTAGACTAATATTAGAAGAGAGAGTCAAACATGAATATAAATACAAATAGACTGAGTAAACTTTGGCAGAGTAAATTAAACCACATTTTGGGTGTAATCATATAAGTTAAGTTAAAGTACCAATGATTGTCATACACATACTAGATGTGGCGAAATTATTCTCTGCATTTGACCCATCACCCTTGATCACCCCCTGGGAGGTGAGGGGAGCCATGGGCAGCAGCGGTGCCGCGCCCGGGAATCATTTATGGTGATTTAACCCCCAATTCCAACCCTTAATGCTGAGTGCCCAGCAGGGAGGTAATGGGTCCCATTTTTATAGTCTTTGGTATGACTCGGCTGGGATTTGAAATCACGACCTACCGATCTCAGGGCGGACACTCTAACCGCTAGGCTACTGAGGTGGCCAGAACTACATCAGTAATGAACAAAGCAAAATATGTTGTGGATCAAAAATTGTTCCATATTCTCTACTGCTCGGTAGTTTTACCATATCTGAGTTATTGTGTAGAAATACGGGCTAATAAGTACAAAAGTGTACTTCTTTCACTAAGTCTATGAATATTCTCATTCATCCGGGTCATTATAATCTCAGGGCATTCAATCAATCGCAACTGAACTGTTTGGTTTCACTAACCATCTTACAAATGAGGTGAGTTAGAATAATATATAATAATGTTGGCTATAGAGAACATTCAAACCAGTTAATTACTGAATAAAAAAATATTGAAACCCAATGATTTGGTGCATTTGCAACCAACTAAAATTATGTACAAGTACAAAGCAAACTAAAACCTCTCTCGAAAAATGTACAACAACTAATTCTAAACGAAAGAGGATACATTTAACCATAGAGAAAACTATCAATTAAAATAATTAAATGCACTAACAACACTTAAGACATTTAATCAGTATCAAATTAAATTATGGAGTGGATTAAGCAAAGAAGACAAAGAAAGTACTAACGTGGTCCAGTTTAAGAAACTGTTGCGAACTCAAAATAATTACAAAGTAGAAGGAAAAAGAATCCTGATAAACATTTTAAACTTTATTGAAACAAAGGGGTAGCAATCTTATTCATTCCATTATGTGAATTACAACAAATTTAAATATTGATTTAGAACTTTATAATATAAAATTTGTGGATTTAAATTGAGTACAAACTGAGAACAGGAAGTAAGCAAATGTTTTAGTAATTGCTATGGAATGAAAAAGGTGTAGACTTAAATAAGCTCTGCTTCTTCCCACTCCTTTTTAAGACATGCAATCAGAAACTGTAAATATCAATCAATCAATCAATGTTTACTTATATAGCCCTAAATCATGAGTGTCTTAAAGGGCTGCACAAGCCAGGACATCCTCTGCTCAGATCCCACCTCAGGGCAAGAAAAAACTCAACTCAATGGGATAAATATGTGATGTATCAAACAAACTGTTTCCATATGAGTTGGGAAATTGTGTTAGATGTAAATATAAACGAATACAATGATTTGCAAATCCTTTTCAACCCATATTCAATTGAATGCACTACAAAGACGAGATATTTGATGTTCAAACTCATAAACTTTTTGTTTTTTTTGCAATTAATAGTTAACTTAGAATTTCATGGCTGCAACACATGCCAAAGTAGTTGGGAAAGGGCATGTTCAGCACTGTGTTACATCACCTTTTCTTTTAACAACACTCAATAAACGTTTGGGAACTGAGGAAACTAATTGTTGAAGCTTTGAAAGTGGAATTCTTTCCCATTCTTGTTTTATGTAGAGCTTCAGTCGTTCAACAGTCCGGGGTCTCTGCTGTCGTATTTTACGCTTCATAATGCACCACACATTTTCGATGGGAGACAGGTCTGGACTGCAGGCGGGCCAGGAATGTACCTGCACTCTCTTTTTACGAAGCCATGCTGTTGTAACACGTGCTGAATGTGGCTTGGCATTGTCTTGCTGAAATAAGCAGGGGCGTCCATGAAAAAGTCTGCGCTTAGATGGCAGCTTATGTGGTTCCAAAACCTGTATGTACCTTTCAGCATTAATGGTGCTTTCACAGATGTGTAAGTTACCCATGCCTTGGGCACTAATGCACCACCATAGCATCACACATGCTGGCTTTTGAACTTTGCGTCGATAACAGTCTGGATGGTTCGCTTCCCCTTTGGTCTGGATGACACGATGTTGAATATTTCCAAAAACAGTTTGAAATGTGGACTTGTCAGACCACAGAACACTTTTCCACTTTGCATCAGTCCATCTTCGGTGATTTCGGGCCCACAGAAGCCAGCGGCGTTTCTGTATGTTGTTGATAAATGGCTTTCGCTTTGCATAGTAGAACTTAAACTTGCACTTACAGATGTAGCGACGAACTGTATTTAGTGACCGTGGTTTTCTGAAGTGTTCCTGAGCCCATGTGGTGATATCCTTTAGAGATTGATGTCGGTTTTTGATACAGTTAATATTGAGGGATCGAAGGTTACAGTCATTCAATGTTGGTTTCCGGCCATGCCGCTTACATGGAGTGATTTCTCCAGATTCTCTGAACATTTTGATGATATTATGGAACTTAGATGTTGAAATGCCTAAATTTCTTGCAATTGCACTTTAAGAAACGTTCTTAAACTGTTTGACTATTTGCACACGCAGTTGTGGACAAAGGGGTGTACCTTGCCCCATCTGTGAAAGACTGAGCATTTTTTGGGAAGCTGTTTTTAAACCCAATCATGGCACCCACCTGTTCCCAATTAGCCTGCACACCTGTGGGATGTTCCAAATAAGTGTTTGATGAGCATTCCTCAACTTTATCAGTATTTATTGCGACTTTCCCAACTTATTTGTCACGTGTTGCTGGCATCAAATTTTAAAGTAAATGATTTTTTGCAAAAAAAAAAAAAAAAAGTTTATCCGTTTGAACATCAAATATGTTGTCTTTGTAGCATATTCAACTGAATATGGGTTGAATATGATTTGCAAATCATTGTATTCCATTTATATTTACATCTAACACAATTTCCCAACTCATATGGAAACGGTGTCTGTATTTTTAACTGTATCCATATTCAAAATAAACTTACACCATGAACCATAATATATGATTTGGCTCATAACATGCAATTCAAGCCTTTTATTGATATAATGTTGATGATTATGGTTTAATTCTTATGAAGAGCTCAAAAATTTTACGCCATGATCATAACAATTAGGACTGCAAATCTTTGGGAGTCCCACGATGCGATTCAATATCAATTCTAGGGGTCACGATTCGATAATATATCGATTTTTTTTCGATTCGATTAGATTCGATTCTCAATTCAAAAACGATATTTTTCCGATTCAAAACGATTCTGTATTCATTCAATACATAGGGTTTCAGCAGGATCTACCCCAGTCTGCTGACATGCTAGCAGAGTAGTAGATTCTTAAAAAAAAGCTTTTATAATTGTAAAGGACAATGTTTTATCAACTGATTGCAATAATGTAAATGTGTTTTAACTATTAAACGAACCAAAAATATGACTCATTTTATCTTTGTGAAAACATTGGACACAGTGTGTTGTCAAGCTTATGAGATGTAATGCAAGTGTAAGCCACTGTGACACTATTGTCCTTTTTTTTAATTTTTATAAATGTCTAATGATAATGTCAATGAGGGATTTTTAATCACTGCTATGCTGAAATGATAACTAATATTGATACTGTTGTTGATAATATTAATTTCCGTTTCACTACTTTTGGTTTGTTCTGTGTCGTGTTTGTGTCTGCTCTCAATTGCTCTGTTTATTGCAGTTCTGAGTGTTGCTGGGTCAGGTTTGGTTTTGGAATTGGTTTGCATTGTTATGGTATTGCTGTGTAGTGGTTTGTGGGATTGATAAAAAAATAAATAAATTAATTAAAAAATCGGTTTTTAAAAAATGAGAATCGATTCTGAATCGCACAACGTATTCGATTCGATTCAATTCATATTCGAATCGATTTTTTACCACACCCCTAATAACAATTATAACAATTAATTGCATGACATATCTCAGTTTGCATGCAATGAGTTTATATAACATATTTGTTTCATATTTAAAGTAGAAATTCTGACATGGATGGACTTAAGCACAGTTTTCTAATTTTTTGAGGTTCACCTGTAGTGCATGCATTCCGGTGTTTAAAGCACTTAATGAAAATATGTATAAAAACCATTCAAATAGTTTCTTCACAGAGGGTATCTGATAGGTAAACTGCTAATGATGGGAATAATGCAGTAACACTTACCCACCTTTGTTGTATTTCCACTCAAGGCACTGCTCATTGGCAGTGATAAACGCTTTGGCCAACATTGCTGCCAACCTGCAGGGGGAGCAGCTGGTGGATGAACTCATGATGAACCTCCTGGAACTTTTTGTACAACTGGGCCTAGAAGGGAAGCGAGCCAGTGAGCGGGCATCAGATAAGGGGCAAGCATTCAAAGTACATATTTGGATACTTCTCCATGCATGTACTTTCTTTGGTAATGGGATGTAAAAAACACAATTCTGTCTTCTCGTCTCTGCAGTCTTCAAGTAGTGCTGGGAATCTCGGTGTTCTCATCCCAGTGATTGCTGTGGTGAGTTGTTGTCTTTAAAGGGGACCTGTTATGCAAAACAAACTTTCCTTACATATTAGTACCTGTTTTTGTGTATCTGCGTAAGTCCTGAAAATTTGAAATCAAGCCATGGTGGCATTATAGAGATATTTATAAAAAAATCTTGGCCTTCCTTGATATATCCTCCAAACGAGCTGTTTGGAATTTGCACAACCGATGGCGTTTTTCCAACATGTGACGTCAGCGGATATCTCCATATATGGTAGAGATTTACTCAACGAGTTTTGATAGTCATTGTAGTCCGATATTGTAGTCAATTGACTGGCTCTACATGCAAATGCATCATCCACGGTTGCCATGTCTAATACCAAGTAGTGTATATTTCGAACTTATATATGTCAGTATACTCATTATGGAAGCGCTAAAAACTACAACATGGCTGCATGGTGTGGCGAAGACGCAGTTGAACTGGATGTAAATAAGACTGCAAACAAAATGGCGCATCCTGAAGAGACTTTCCAAAAGCGATTTGAAGATGGTCTGTAAAACATAATCAATACAAAATTTAGACCAATGAACCACCATTACATGTTATGTAGATCACACAGAAGTGTTTTATATGTAGAAAAACATCATAACATGACTCTTTTAAGACAAGCTGGCTTGAACCAGAGTTCAGTTAAATGATCTACATGACTGGTGAAACTTTTAGTTACATGCAAGACGATGAACAAATATTTACCAATTTGGTTAGCTGAGAGCGAACATCTGCTGAATGGTTGTACTCTCACTTGCCACAGTGTTAGGTACACCTGCACACTCTACTGCACTCAAACAAATATTTAACAAGACAGTGATGCACAGCTTTGATTGTCACTGTTAAATAGGTGTTAATTTAACAATATTTAAGCTCTACACGTTAACCAAAATATTAGAAACGGCTCTGAATATGATGTGGTTTTGTTCTGTAAAACCGCAAGCTGCATTCACAATAGTACACATCAATCCATCCATTTTCTACCGCTTATTCCCTTTTGGGGTCGCGGGGGGCGCTGGCGCCTATCTCAGCTACAATCGGGCGGAAGGCGGCGTACACCCTGGACAAGTCGCCACCTCATCACAGGGCCAACACAGACAGACAACATTCACACTCACATTCACACACTAGGGCCAATTTACTGTTGCCAATCAACCTATCCCCAGGTGCATGTCTTTGGAGTGTAGTACACATAGTACACATATTGTTATTTAAAATATTTTATTTGTTCTTTTTGTATTTAGGTCTTATTAGTTCCTCTGCAATCAGTACAGCAGTAACCCCTTGAAGGTCACCAAAGTACATATCGCTAAAAAAACATTGCAAAAAAAAAAAAAAAGAGTTAAAACATTAACAGACAGGATAACATCCATTGACTCATTTGGACAAGCTCAGTGTTTAGTAAAACAACACACAGACATAAATGTTTATTGCTTCCCATTGCTTTCTCATTTTGCACCAATAAAGTGTAGTAAAACACATTCAAGCTCCTGTGACATTGAAATTGTAGGGAACAGTCGAAATGCGTTATTCAAATTTTAGTTCTGTGCCGGATTGACCACCCGGCCCATGAACACAAAGCACTGCGTGCGGCGCTCGTAGATGAGGAAGAGGAAGGGATGATCTACAACAAAGCGGATCTGGGAGGACAGAGGCATGAATCCCACCTGGGTCAGAGCAGCAGCCTCTGTGCCTTCCTCATTCACTGTGATGGTTCCCTGGTGCTTCAGCTATATGAGGATACAAAAAAAGCAGTCAGACAAAGCTGCCTCAACCCCTTAGACTTTAAAATAAATTCTATTAACTCACCCAGTTCATGGCAACCTTGTCTGAGGTCATTCCAGAGAAGTCTGCACTGTCCTGGAACAAGTCAGTGAGCCCCATCTCCTTCAAATTGACTACCAAGTCGTAGTTCTGCTCCAGTTTGAAACGAGGTATCACCACCTCACGAGTCCTGCAAAACTCCTGAAATTAGTTTCACTGAATACCCCTGTTAAATGTGGCCAGACCTTCACAGAACCATGGCTGAGCTCCCAGTCTGAATTGCACTTCCCATTTTTTATTGTGAACCCTCTCAGCTCAAAAGCAGTTAGTGGGTGAAGGTTTTTTGTTGTTGATAAAAACAATGTCCAGTTACTAACTATACTATCAGGGGTTTAACGAAACATATCATTTTAAAGTGGCTCTATTTTTTACATTTACTAATTATACTGAATACAAATTTCTTGGCCCTCTGAGGATTTTGTCTGGAGTTCATGTTTGTCACTTACAGCTGCCTCGTCCACACGATAGCGCAGAGAGGGTGTACACATACAAAAAGTCGTCCCAGGGACGGAATTTGCAGTCACGTTGTTTTGACCATCTATACATTCTATGATTGCTAATATTATTAGCTAAAATCTACTAAATCGGTTTTATTAGCTAACAACATGAATCAAGTTGAAAGCATATAAAAGCATAAATAACAGGAGATCAGTTGATACTGAGTCACTTCATCCGGTGCTATTTTCGTTCAAGTCCTGGATAGGTTTTGACTTTTACACTGTATTTTTGACATTTTTTGGGGAAATTCTTAAAGCTGAACTATTCAATTTTCAAATGTCCTCAGTATCCCCCGAGGGTTTGTTATATTTGAGCCCCTGGTAATGCCACATATATTTGATCACAAGTTCTCAGTTGTTGCATCTGGTTTGTTGGAAGAAAACCACTCACCTGTTGGTCATGTTTTGGAGCCACTTGTTGACCACTGTGGGCGAGATCTCTTGTTCCAAAGTTCTCATGCCGGTTATCTTCCTCGGCAAAGCGATGAGCATGCTGATGTCTCCTGAGTATGGTAGCTGAAAACAGCAGCATGGCACTGCTCAGTTGAACTTTAACTAGACTGGAATTAACCTTTTTGACCTCGGGCCCAGCTTTCCCACCACATAGGGGCCCGGGGCCCACTTGAATATTAACACTGAATTAGTAATCTTACTTTTGATTTGAATTGTATTCAGTAATTGTATATAACCTACTTAAAGTTTAACATGATAAACCTTGTCCAATTATATAAAACCATGTGTTAATAACAAAGATTAGGTCAGGCTTAGTACAAAAATGAAAAAATTAATACTAATCAAAAGAAGACTGATAATAACCAACACAAATTGATTTACATAAAATTACACAGTTCCAAAACAAAAAAATTCTAACTAAATTAATAACAAAATCATACCACTATTATTAACTATTAACTGTTTAAAATGATATTAAACCATGTCTTAATCAGAAAAAATATTATTTATTTAACACATAATATACCTTAGGTTTAGGTCAGACTGATTAGAAAAAGAAGTACAATTCAAACATACTGCATAAGAAGTGACTCATAAATAACTGACAAACAATAAAATGCACATATACAGTTATGTTGTGCTGAAATAAATACGCTGAATTAATAATGAATGATTCTTAACTAAACTGTCAATAAAATTAAAGTGCAAATGAAAATACAGCTACACCATTTTAGTCATAATTTTTGCACTTAAGAAACTTCCTTATGTCTTTAGCTCCAGACTTCTCTTTGTTTGATTTTGTAATTAATGCCACAAGTGGTGGAAAGGTGTATTGCAACTGACACCACTGAAGCCCATAGCTGAGAAAAATATTTTTTGGCGGCCCACCGTCGTAACACACCTGTAGGACATCACAGTCAAGTTCGTGGTCAGCAGCGGCCAAGTAGTTTCCCTTGTTGGTCATCATCGGCACTCTTACATTTGTCTTTTCATTCACTCTAAAGTTTCGATAATGGGTCATCTCTTTGGGAAATTTCTGTTCCCATGTGCCTGGTAATGTAAGAAATTGCAAATATGGGGTCTATCTGTTGGGGTGGAAACATTTTTGAAGAGTCCGTGTACACTCACCTTTGAAGTAGAGGTAGTTTAGCAACATCAGGACCATATTTGGATCAACACTCTTAAGCGGCTCCTGGATTAACCCCTTTGTGATCTTTAGGATGCGTCTGTTAGCCTTTGTCAAAAATGAAGGATCACTAAAGTCCACCGACTGCGGCTCTGCAAAATAATATGCCTTTGTCTCTGCACGGAAAGTATCTTTCACTGAGATGTCCTTCTTTACGTACACATCGTTCACGGAGCGCAGCGTGTAGCCAAAGTTTCTTCGGAATAACCTGTGGGTCAATTTCCTGAAGAGCTTATGCACTGTTGTATTGTCATAGTGGCTGCTGGCATTGACAAAATCAGCAAATCCCAGAACCTTATAGAGTTGATCGTGGGTTCCACTTGCACCTCCCAGAGACATCATCCCCATTGCGATGGAGATCCCAGCTGGCGCAAGCAGGATGTTGTCAGTCTGGTTGACGTCATTACGCAGACTTCGATACAGGTTAAAGCCGAAACGGGCGTTGATTATGTTGAGACGTTGGAGGCGGGAACGACCGTGGAAGAGCCGCAGGAGTCTGGCCCGGCGTATCTTTGGATCGGACGGTTCAGCAAATATGTCGATGTCAGGTGCAGGAGTGGCAATTTCATCAATTTCATCCCCCTCACTGAAAAATTGTGTTAACTCATCATCCAGCATTTACATTGTATTGCCCCAAGTCCTCCTACCAATACTCACATGTAGTCGTCACTGCCCGCTAATAGAATTTTATCAAAATCTATGTAATCTTCGTCCTCAAAGCCATCGAAAACCAGGTCGTTGGTAATAGTGTTTTCTTTGTGGAACTCCAAAGGGATAGCTTCCATATCCCCAGCACCTTGAGCTTGAATACCCCTCGGGTCTGGGTTAGGATCCTCAAAGTGCCCAGCAAGGTCTTTGATGCCAGCCAGTGTTGGACTGACCAGCAGGCAGGCCACTGAGACCACCGTAACTATCACTTGCATCCTGAAGGCTTCACTGGAGAATTAAACAAACATACACAATCACCCGCATAACAAACATTTAACTTCATTTTTAATAACATTTGTTTGAATGTCTAAACGTGAAAGTATAAGTTGAAAATGTCTGCTCTCCGCTTGTCTTACCTTCGCTGTGTGCTTCTGTGTGTTTTTGTGGTGCTAAGAGTAGAGAATTGAATACAAAACTGAACTTTGACGTCGTCTCCTCCAAAACAAATAGCCCAGATCAAATAGACCCAAAAGTCATGTGGCTCAATAACATCTTTTGCTTGGAACTTAATTTGGCATCATTGTTAACAATATTGGTCACTGCTTTTCAATTTTAACAACAAAGAGCTGTCTAGTTGTTAATTTATAGTAACTTATTTCACAATTTGATTGATTATAATTTATTTCAGGTTAGGTGTGCTTTCACATGTGTTACACTTTGTATTACTCTTTTTAAATGTTAAATGGTCCCTACTTGCACTTCTATTTTTCTTCCTGAACCATATATATTTCTCTAATTTACAGTTGACCAGACGGCTTCCGCCCATCAAAGAGGCTAAGCCCCGCCTCCAGAAGCTGTTTCGAGACTTCTGGTTGTACTCAGTGGTCATGGGTTTTGCTGTGGAAGGATCAGGTTGGATCAAGTTGATAATGCCAAATCTTTGATTTTATCATTAAGTACAAGACAACCTTAATATTTATTGAGTTTTGTGTATGTATAGTGTGTGTGTGTGTGTGTATATATATATATATATATATATATATATATATATGTATATATATATATATATATATATATATATATATATATATATATATATATATATACTTATACTTGTTGGCCCCTTATATAATTTGTTGTGCTCAAGTAGCTAAAGCAGGGCTGTTGAACTACATTGTTTTGTGGGGCGCATTCCAAAGAGCTATGGATCCATGACTGTTCTTATTTTGTTTATTCCTTTGAACCAGGAACCTCTGAAATGGACATTTGATGTTTGTATATTTATTTTGGCAGAGTTACGAAATTCAAACAAAAGTGCTTTAGGACCCTGGCACACAAGTTAGCCAAAGAGCATATATATGACAGCATTTAAGCGCTCGGGTGTTTAAGAATCTGCTGTAAAAATCTTCGTCTTTTCCAAATTTATTGAACTGAACTTGTGGGCCGGTCTGCTGTCATCACCAGGCCAAATTTTGCTCGCGGGATGCCAGTTGAATAGCCATGAATTAGCAACTCTGTGTTTCTCTTCGTGACTGTGCAGTTCAATCAAAACACTTTTACTACTGTGTTACTAAGTACTTGTTAAAAGTCATACACAGTTTGTTACAAAGTTATGTTAGGCTACACTGAAATGAAAAACAATAGTACAATGGAATAAGGTCGTAATTACTAGCGTAATCTGACAATATAACAAACTAAGGATTTGACGGTGTTTACTATTAACACTTTATTATACATTTTAAGTAATGAAGGTTTATATATTTAACATAGATGACCACTGTGTCGTTGCAGGACTGTGGCCCAAAGAATGGTTTGAGGGTGTTTGTGAGATTGCCACCAAGTCTCCTCTCCTGACCTTCCCCAGTGGGGAGCCCCTTCGCTCTGAACTGCAGTACAACTCTGCTCTAAAAAACGACACAGTCACACCGGTAGTGAAAAAGCAAAATATTTCTTCATATGAAAAAATCTCAACATATGTTGGCTATGAAACCTTTTGCATTCTCCAGGCAGAATTGAGCGAGTTACGAGCGACCATCAACAATCTCCTGGACCCTTCACCTGAAGCATCTGCCCTTATTAACAAGCTGGACTTTGCTATGTCCACATACTTACTTTCAGTCTACAGATTAGAGTACATGAGGTTTGTACCATGACTCTGCTCCTCTAATATTGTGTGCTTAAGCTAGTGTGCACTCTTTCTTTTTTTCTGGCATTCTAATAGGATGCTTCGATCCAATGATCCCGACCGCTTCCAGGTCATGTTTCGTTACCTTGAAGACAGAGCGATACAGAAAGACAAATCTGGTGAGGGTTTTTTGAGCTGTATGTCGTCCTTTTCACGCATATTCCTCAGCTGTCTCTTTTTATCATCTCAGGAATGATGCAGTGCATCATTTGTGTCGGTGACAAGGTGTTTGAAGTATTCCTCCAAATGATGGCTGAGAAGGTGGGTGTAACTGCAGGACGGCATAGAACAGAACATCTGATTCTTCAACATAGGTGCATATTTCTATTGTATTGTAGCCGAAGACCAAAGAGCATGAGGAGGAACTCGAGCGTCATGCCCAATTCCTTCTTATCAACTTTAATCACACTCACAAGAGAATTCGCAGAGTGGCAGATAAATATCTTTCTGGGTTGGCAGAGACGTGAGTGAACCTCCTCTTCCTGTTGCCCTGATCATTATGAACACAATGGATGTTTTTGTAAGCACTTAAACACTTTTACCAGATTCCCTCATCTGCTTTGGAACGGGCGTGTGTTGAAGACCATGCTGGACATTTTGCAGACCCTCTCTTTGTCTCTAAGTGCAGTAAGTATCAGGAAATAGCTTCTTTGTTGTCTCTATAATCAGAAGTGATGTTTCTGTATTCCACTTGTTAAGGACATCCACAAGGACCAACCGTATTATGACATTCCCGATACCCCATACCGAATCACTGTTCCGGACACATATGAGGCCAGGGAGGTAAATTACAACAGGAGGCAGCACACTTTAGATTTTAAAATAAATATCTGTTTCTGTGCCACATACCCTTCTTAGTGGTTCTCTTTGTTTGTACACACAATGTGATTATTAACATATCTTATATCCTCAGAGCATAGTGAAGGACTTTGCTGCTCGCTGTGGTGAGATCCTAAAGGAAGCAATGAAATGGGCCCCTTCAGTCACAAAGTCCCACCTACAGGTTAGTGTTTTCCCTTTAGGGTGATTCAATTAGTACTTCATTAAAGATATATAATTATTTGAAAGTAAAACTAATGCAAAAACAAATGCTTGTTTCCGTGAACTGACTTTCTGGTTTTAACGACAAAGTCAATAAAATGTCATGCAGGAGTACTTGAACAAGCATCAGAACTGGGTATCAGGTCTGTCCCAGCACACGGGTCTGGCTATGGCCACAGAGAGCATCCTGCACTTTGCAGGCTACAACAGGCAGAGTACAACACTGGGCGTGAGTTAAATAAACACACACACACACAAACACACAACACAGGCTCCATTTCAGTCTGTAAGTAAACCCTTTGTCATAATCACAATCAGTATTGCATCCAAGTGGAATTAGATTTTTTTAAACATCTTAAGTGAAATCTTCAAAGCTGATTTGATGCATCAAATCCAGCCTTCTATAAAACGCCAAGGCTTATGATAATGATCCTACCTATATTGCTTTTAACCTTGCAGTAACAAGGTTAACATGCCATTTAGCTGCTTGTGTAGGCCATTTGTGGGCTGCATTAACACCTTGCTCCTATTATTTTTGCACGTTGGTGTGTTCTTTGGGAGTTTTGTGCCTAACCTTTGCTCATCTTGATCACCTTATGTCTGTTTGTGCTAATTTACTTTGGAGGTGTGGGTCATATTGATTTGATCTATTATCTAGGGATAATATCTGGTGATGTGATTCCCACCGACCCTACTTACAGTACTTACCATTGCGTATGCACACGAGTGTCGGGGTGTGGCCATTTGTGGTGTATGTGTTTTTCAGCTTGCTTTCATTTGCTTCATTTGTTTTATTTGTGTCTATTAAACCGTATCCAACTACTTGCTGGTTGGCTGTTTTACGGATTTTGCTGGTTACCTGATTACTTGCCTGCAATCGACTGGTGGGTTGTTTTGGCTGGATGGTTGCCCATATGGCTAACTGGCTATGCTCACGCCCTCCTCGGCTACCCGACCAACTGTAGGCTGCATTCCTACAGGTTGGTTTGAATACTGATAAATGGGGCATGATGCATATGTTGCATGCTGAGCCACAAATTACATTGTGTTTTCCTTTTCAGACTACCCAGCTGACAGAGAGACCAGCCTGTGTGAAAAAAGATTACTCCAACTTCATGGCATCGCTCAACTTGCGCAATCGTTACACTGGAGAGGTATATAAATGTGTAAAAATGAGGTGTGCAAAATCTACCCCTCCCACATTTCCACAAACATTTCTATTACAGTATTTATTTTCAAGGATCCATTTTATAGAAAGTAAATTTGAATATACTGAAGAGTATCCAGTGTAAAGTTTAAATAGCAGAAAATATCATCACATCCACTAAAGTCTTAACTAACTGGCAACACAGGTTAGTACCAAAATAATTGTGCCTTACAGCATGGTCGGGGGCTGCATGAGTGCTGTTTTAATTGGTGAGTTTTGTTTTTTGTGGGAAACAAAAAATCATACATTACTGTAACATTGTAAAGCAAAGCAGGATCCCTTCATTTGTGATACTGGTTCACATGGCCGTTTTCTACTATGACAGAGATTCCAAACAACTGAACTTGTCTGTAGCAATATTCTTAGGTATTTTGAGCAAGATTTGTTGTTTTTTTGATCATTTTTGTATGTTGAAAATTATATCATAGTTTAAAATATCTACAGATCTTATATTGTGAATAGTATTTAGGGTGCTACTTGTCAATCATAGCTTTATAAACTCTAATTAAGTGAAAAAAAATTCTTAAGAATAATGAATTCCCCCAATAGTTCTATAACTCCATTTTATTATTTTTGATAAACAATTAAATGCTAAGTTGGCTGTTTTAGGGTCTTCTTAACCTTTACTGTGTTTTGTATTGCATTGTATATTATTTTTTTCTCTTTCTGTGAAAAAAAATAAATAAATAAAAACATTAAAAAATAGATCCCAATGGTGATCACTAGTGGTTGTTAGTGTTTTTTTGTTTTGTTTGTTTTTTTGTGTATTATAAATCTATCAGCTGACTACTCAAGTTTTGTTCCTGGAAATGTTTTTCTTCTGAAAATATAATACTGAAAATTGAAAATGTCTATCAATCAGGTGGCCGGTATGATCCAGTTTTCTGAAGCAACACACAGTCAATCAGACCTGAATAAGATGATGATCGAGCAGATGACGAGTGCTCTGGACAGCCAGGATCCAGAGGTCTTCACCCAGGCCATGTTCAAAATGGCTGCCTTGCTTATAATCACCAAAAGTGTGTCCTTTCAACAGAAACTGTTGTAAGATAATTTTGTCCTCATTTATTTAATGCACCTATCTTTTCAGAGTGCAACCCTCAGCTGCTGCACCATCTGTGCTGGTCGCCATTGAAGATGTTTACAGAACACTGCATGGAAACAGCCATTGCGTGCTGGGAGTGGCTGCTTGCTGCTCACAATGGGGTTGAAGTGCCAGTGGGTTTCACTCTTCACATATTTGCTTTTGAGACTTACAACCTTAATGCACTTTTTGTGTGTCCAGTTTATGCGCGAGATGGCAGGCGCTTGGCAGATGACGGTGGAGCTGAAGATGGGTTTGTTCTCTGTCACCAAGGAGGAGACGGGCCCTTTGGCTGTATCAGAGGAGAGCCAGCCGGCACCCTGTGCACCTGATGTCATCCCTCACTTTCTGTGGATAGAAGTCAGTAATTTATCACACTCATGATATATTCATATTCATTCATATTGAGTTCATACACATGATCAACTCAACATTCTTAAAGTTTAATCCATATAGTAATATAGCTGTCACACAACTATTATTGCATCACTTAAACAGTAAAAACACGTAAATAATTTGTCCTTTCTGCAATCATTATCTTTTTCTGTAGTTTCTAGTGCAGCGGTTCGAAATAGCCAAGTACAGCAGTTCGGACCAGGTGGAGATTTTCACAGCCATCCTGCAGAGGTCACTGTCTCTGAGCGTAGGAGGAGCAAAAAACAGCTTGAACACGCACGTCGCTGCCATTGGACCAAGATTTAGGTGTGTTGCATGACTACCACATCAAATGTGGGAGATTCTTAAACACAATACGACTACTATTGTCTTTTCTTTGCTTAATTACAGAATGCTCACTCTTGGTTTAACTCTTCTGCATGCCGATGTGGTGACAAACACCACCATCAAAAATGTACTGCGAGAAAAGATCTATTCCACAACTTTTGACTACTTCAGGTAGAAAGAATGAGAGTTGCAGGATAGAAGACCACAATGAATACTGACCCTTTTACTCTTTCTCATTGTAGCGTCAATCCAAAATTTCCCACTCAGACCGATAAAAGGCTGAGAGAGGACATCAGCATAATGATCAAGTTCTATGCCAGCCTCCAGTCTGACAAAAAGTATCTTGCTGCCAACCAGCTGGTTCCCCCAGGTTCTTTGTTAACTTTTTTAAAACTATACACTCACTTGTCACAGCATTAGGTACAGTTTACAACCGGTGTTTCTGATACAGATCTTAATTAGGATTCGGTACCCCAACTGGTTTTATAATCATTGTTTCATAATGACACAAGTGTCGACAAAAACAGTTGTAACCACACCGAAAAAGAAGAAGTTTATGTGCTGTGTTTTGGTGCTAAATGAATGCAAACTGAGCAACGTAAAACAAGTGCTTGAAAGTGATACTGTGCAAGTAACGTCTTGTAGGTAATGCAAAGTTTTGACAGATTCTGATGCTCTATTTAAACGTATTACCGGCCTTAGTACGTTCAATGACTGTACACGCATTTCACTGTCGTGGTCGCTGTAACAGCAACGCAGCACTTTCTCATTATGGGCCAGTCATTGTCTCCACGAGCAGAGGTGGGTGGAGTAGCCAAAATTTGTAGTCAAGTAAGAGTACCATTACAAGTAACATCACTCAGGTAAAAGAAACAATCAGCCCTCCAAATATTTACTTGAGGAAAATGTTGTATTCGGTGACCGACTTAATTATTGAGTAATTAGTGAGTACATTCTACTGTAAATTTCTCAGGAAGCTATTTTGTAATGGTACTTGCAATGCAAACACAGTTGGTGTCACCCACGATGTTATGACGGGGATGGTGTTAGCGTATGCACACCTAAAACACAAAAACAACTGCAACTTATTGCATTGTTTTTTTTCTATTTTCAATTTAATTTATGTAGGCTGAAATACGATCATTTCTACTGACACAGATGACAGCATATGATATAAATGTTCTTTTTCAGAGTTTGTGGTGTAAATAATGAAGAATGGCGCTTCCTTGACGTCATGTCACCTTTTACAATTATGAGTGCAGCCATGTGACTAACAGGCTCCGTTTGATTTGTAACATGGAGTCAAAAGGCAGTAGTGCTTTCTTTGGATTGGTGAAACAAAGTCATGTGACCATGCCCGCGGGAAAATGTCTCCAAGAAGCCAAATGAGTTTGTCTTTGCAAGCAGTATTCCATGGGTTATAAATAAATATAACAATGTTTGTTATAAATGCATTTAGTGATCAGAATGAAACTCAATTTCTTGGAATGCTCAAAAGTAGAAAGTATGTGGCATTAAAACTACTCTTTACAAATGTATCCACAAAGTTACTTAAGTAAATGACAGTGAGCAAGTTGAATTTGCAAACCCTGGAATACGGCGCACAACACAAGCATCTGGGTTTTTTTACGCCTTCTGTGTTTTGTAATGTTTTTGGTCTTGCTGTAATAATGATAAAAAAGTGTTACAGAATTTTTTGGGGCGAGATTATGTCTCCCAGCTCATTGAAGTCAGTGCTTTTCTACTTAAGCTACTTAAGCCCACGACCCGACTTTTAGATAAGAGGAATGGATGATGGAAATGAATGGATGGATTTTATTTTTTATTCTTGAATTTATTTTGTAGTTATTTTATTTATATTATTAAAATATTTAAATTATATTTGTGTTCAGCTCGCATGGCACAAAATTCCATAAAAATAAAAGAGGCACGGTTTTTAAACAAAATCTGTATGTTTTCCATTTTTTTAAGTATCAGTTTGGGCATGTATACGATATCAATCAATCAATCAATGATTATTTATATAGCCCTAAATCACTAGTGTCTCAAAGGGCTGCACAAACCACAACGACATCCTCGGTAGAGCCCACATAAGGGCAACAAAAACTCACACCCAGTGGGACGTCGGTGACAATGATCACTATGAGAAACCTTGGAGAGGACCGCATTTGTGGGCAACCCCCCCCCCCCCCCCTTCCCCCCCTCTAGGGGAACCGAAAGCAATGGATATCCATTCTTACTATTTATGCTGATACACTATATTGTGCAAGTGTACGTAAAATTGAGTCTCTTATGTTCTTGGTTGAAGATTTGACATCCTAAACGCATACACTAATGTATCTTGGCCTTGTTTAGATGCACAAGACATGTCTGTGAATAGCTTGGCTGTAATAGCAGGGACAGACAGCAGGAGTAACCTGGATGCAGCGCTGGGTCAGAGGCAGCAGGTGGCTCAGGGATGGATTAACACCTACCCTCTGTCCTCTGGGATGTCCACCATATCCAAGAAATCAGGTAAAAACACTCAGACTGATTCATTATTTAAAAACAAATATTTTATATTGCTGATATTTTTCATCTGTCTTGTTTAAGGACTATCAAAAAAAAGCAACCGAGGCATTCAACTGCATAAGTACTACATGAAACGTCGAACCCTGTTATTGGCTTTACTGGTAACCAACCATGTTTTATCAAGCGTGACTGAATTCACAAATACCACAATAAGTACTTACAGCTAATGGGACATTCCTGTATTGTAGGCCAGTGAGATAGAGCGCTTGACAACGTGGTACAACCCGTTGTCAACTCAAGAGCTCGCCATCGCCACTGAACAGTCGGTAGAGACTAGCATCGCTAACTGGAGGTCCAAATACATCAACTTGACAGAAAAACAGTGGAAGGACAACGTCAACCTCGCGTGGAGCATCGCACCTTATCTGGCGCTGCAGCTGCCTGCCAGGTAGGCCAAGGCCTAGTAATGCAAGTCAGCTGTTTAGATAGGATGCTTGGATGTTGCAGCATTAGTATTATTAATAGAAATCATTACCAGACAAAGACAAAGCTGATTCATGATTAGATGTATTGTAAGGCAATGGCAATGGAACGGCAGAATAATGTTTTACCTCAACTAATGAATATACTGTTTTGTTATGAAGTGATATCACCTATTCCTACTGGCTTGCAAATTAAAGCATGCATGTTTGCTGGTACAGATAGGCAGGGACATACCTACATAATGTTTACTTTATTAAATGGCGCTCAGGTTCAAACACACTGAAGCAATCGTGTCAGAGGTGACTCATCTGGTGCGTCTGGATCCAGCTGCTGTGTGTGACATTCCTGAGGCAGTCAAGGTAAGATCCATTAATAAAGTATTTCAGATTCTGATTCTGATCCTATTAAAGGCCTAGTGAAATGAGCTTTTCTTATTTAAACGGGGACAGCAGGTCCATTCTATGTGTCATACTTGATAATTTCGCGATATTGCCATATTTTTGCTGAAAGGATTTAGTAGAGAACATTGACGATAAAGTTTGCAACTTTTAGTCGCTAATAGAAAAGCCCTGCCTTTACCGGAAGTCGCAGACGATGACGTCACAACGGTGAGGGCTCCTCACATCCTCACATTGTTTTTAATGGGAGCCTCCAACAAAAAGAGCTATTCGGACCGAGAAAACGACCATTTCCCCATTAATTTGAGCGAGGATGAAAGATTTGTGATTGAGGATATTGATAGCGACGGACTAGAAAAAAAAAAAAAGTAAAAAAAAAAAAAAAGGCGATTGCATTTGGACGGATTCAGATGTTTTTAGACACATTTACTAGGATAATTCTGGGAAATCCCTTATCTTTCTATTGTGTTGCTAGTGTTTTAGTGAGTTAAATAGTACCTGATAGTTGGAAGTGTGTGTCCACGGGTGTCTTGAGGCCAGTGTCTGATAAGTCAACGGCAGCTGTAATGACGGCACGAGCTCAGCTGATCTCCGGTAAGTGGCGCCTTTTTAACACAATTTTCTCACCGAAAACTGCTGGTTGAAATTTGGTCGGGATCCATGTTCGCTTGACCGCTCTGATCCATAGGAAAGCTTCACCTCTTTGAATTTTAAACAAGGAATCACCATGTGTTTGTGTGGCTAAAGGGTAAAGCTTCCCAACGCCATCTTTCTACTTTGACTTCTCCATTATTAATTGAACAAATTGCAAAAGATTCATCAACACAGATGTCCAAAACACTGTGTAATTATGCAGTTAAAGCAGACGACCTTTAGCTGTGTGTTTGCGCAGCGCTAATATTTCCAAACAGTCCGTGAAATCACGCGTAGACGTCATCATTCCGCGACATTTTCAACAAGAAACTCCCGGGAAATTTAAAATTGCAATTTAGTAAACTAAAAAGGCCGTATTGGCATGTGTTGCAATGTTAATATTTCATCATTGATATATAAACTATCAGACTGCGTGGTCGGTAGTAGTGGGTTTCAGTAGGCCTCTAAATACCATTTAGAAAAAAAAAATTGTCCATTCATTCCAAATAACATTTGTGATGTCAAAGATCACGGATGTTACCTGAGAGAGGAGCTGCTGGCTCACAATTTCCATTGTGGTTTATTTAGCATGCAGTTTATTTAACATTGCTTTGCTGTACCAATGAGTTGGTGCTGCACTCCCTCCAGAGTCTATCCACTTAGCGTATGTCCTAATGAGCCTCTCACCTGTGTAATAAAGAACATGAGCACATAGCATTTCCCTGCTGGCCCTCATTCATTCCGTGGAGGATCCTCCTTGACATCCTCTAGTTCTTTACTTATTAATGATTAGACCACTATTTTGTGTGTTTAACAAAAAACAAACGTGATGTGTCATCTTCTCTCCAGTTCCTGGTGACATGGCACACCATCGACGCAGACTCTCCTGAGCTGAGTCACATCTTATGCTGGGCACCAGCAGATCCACCGACTGGACTGTCTTACTTCTCCTCCATGTACCCTCCTCACCCACTCACAGCACAGTATGGCGTCAAAGTGCTTCGGTCATTTCCTCCTGTATGCCCACTGTTGTCTTTGTGTTTTTTTAGCTGGTGGTTACAATCCCTGACATATCTTTTATTTTACCTTTTGTAGGATGCCATCTTGTTTTACATTCCTCAAATTGTACAAGCACTTCGTTATGACAAGGTGATTATACAACTTTTGGTTTCTAACATGTGGAATGCATATATGGGACGGCGTAGCTCTAATGGTTGACCAGTTGTGCCAGCAACTTCAGGGTTCCAGGTTTAAATCCAGCTTTTGCCATCCTAGTCACTGTTGATGTGTCCTTGGCCAAGACTGTTAACCCACGTTTCTCCAAGTGTTGCTCCCACTAAAGTATGAATGTGAATGAACGTTTTGGTGGTGGTTTGAGTGGCCTAAGCGCGAATTGGCTGCTACGCTTCTGTCAGTCTACCCCACGGGCAACTGTGGCTACAGATGTAGCTCACCAGCATCAATGTGTGAATGTGGAGTGAAATAATGATGAATTCTCAGTTCTCTGTGAATCACTTTCAGTGTTTACAAAAGTCTCATAAAATTCTAATCCATTATCATTATTATATGGAGTTTTATGTGCTTTTTCCTTGGACGTCTATCCAGATGGGTTACGTGAGGGAGTACATCATGTGGGCCGCTCAGAAATCGCAGCTACTTGCCCATCAATT
Organism: Nerophis ophidion; assembly: GCF_033978795.1. Lineage (NCBI taxonomy): Eukaryota > Metazoa > Chordata > Actinopteri > Syngnathiformes > Syngnathidae > Nerophis > Nerophis ophidion. The sequence continues at coordinate 21,867,214 of NC_084611.1, read as the reverse complement.
CATCTGGAACATGAAGACCAACATCTATCTAGATGAGGAGGCCCACCAGAAAGACCGTGAGATCTTTTTAACAGGCACAAGGTATGCACACAAGCATGAACACCGTCTGTATTGTGCTGTTTCGTCTGAAGCCGACATTGGCGAGCTATTGGAACAAATGGTTGAAGAGATCACCAGCTCCTTGTCCGGACCGGCCAAGGACTTCTACCAGAGAGAGTTTGACTTCTTCAACAAGATCACCAACGTATCCGCCACTATCAAGTATGAACTCACAGCTGTTAAAAAGCTGGTTTTGAGAACACAGCAGTAAAAAATAAGTGTATAGAATACAATTCTAAAAGTATAAAATCAGGGCATGATTATTAAAGTCCATCTGTTAAGATGCCCGACTTGTCCAGGGTGTACGCCGCCTTCCGCCCAATTGTAGCTGAGATAGGCACCAACGGTAATAAGCGGTAGAAAATGGACGGATGTTAAGATTCCTATTGACAACGCAATATTATGCCACATTTAGGAGTAATGGAGGCAAAATGCAGTATAGTAAACAGCAGAGGGCGCTCTTGAGGAGATCCCAGGCTTCAGTCTCCACTAGTTCCCTTGCTAAAAGAGGTCATATTATGATCTTTTTGTCTACATTCAAAACACTTTCTTGTGGTTTACATAACATGTAATGGTGGTAATTTGGTCAAAATGTTGGATAGATTATAGATAGATAGATGGATAGATAGTACTTTATTGATTCCTTCAGGAGAGTTCCTTCAGGAAAATTAAAATTCCAGCAGCAGTGTACAGAGTTGAGATCAATTTAAATAAAAGTAAAAAGTAAATAATGGGGGTTTAAATGGAAACAAAATAGAGAAATATTACAATAAGAATAAAAACTAAAAAGCAACAATGGGAATAAAAATATAACAGTAAAATAAGACTATAACAAGACAAAGTAGGCAGTAGTGACCATGTTATGAAAAAGTATTGCACTGTTATTGTTTTGCATCCCCTGTCATCCTAGTACCCCCCGCCCACGCCCCAGAGAGGAGTTGTACAGTCTAATGGCGTGTGGGACAAAGGAGTTTTTGAGTCTATTAGTCAATTATGTTTAACCATCATTTTTAAGATGCTTTCTGACAGTCTCCTCAGGATGCGCCCTTTTGTAGGCGGTTTTCTTTAAGTGGCTCCACTTTGACTGGGTCTCCACACTGTCATCTTAGTTGTAGTTTTTAGCGCTTCCATAGCAAGTCTGCTGACAAATTAAGTTCTAACTATAGTTGAACTCAGTATTAGAAATGGCAAAAGCTGAGAATGCATGTGCATGTACAAGCGGGCCTGCCACACAACAAGAGGATAGAGAAAAATAACGAACTTATTGACTACAGCATTGGACTACAATGTCGTACGCGAGCAAACCCCTTTGATTAAAAGTCTACCATATATGTATAATCCACTGACGTCACGCCAGGGAAAAAAGTCACACCAAGGCTAATTCCAAACGGCTTGTTTGGAGGAAGTATGAAGAAAGCAATATTGTTTTATAAATATCTCCACAATGACTCCACGGTTTGATTTCAAGTTTTCGGGACTTATGCAGATTCCAAACACACCACAGCAGGTACCAATAGGTAAAAAAAAGTTGGTTTTGCGTAATAGGGCCGTGGTTAGGTGGCCATTAGTTAAGTGGGCTGCAAGAAATGTAACATCGCTCAGAACAATACTGGCACTGAAACAGAAGAACTGTCTTAGACCCTGCAGAAATAAATTGCCATGTGAACAACAAGTAAGCTAATAAGTCTTTTAAAGAGTGTTGGTCATTAGAATCGATTTTCTATCGGCTTTTCGTTTTATTTTTTTACTCTGTTCAAACAAAAGATGTCTACTTGCAGTTTTTGTTATATTCCATGCCATCTAAAATTTATTTTTAAACTCCAAAAAAGATAAAGCTGTGCTCTTGAATTATGTAACTGTGTTGTTTGATGTGACTATTGAACTACTAGATAAAAATGTAAACAGCCAACCAACCACGCCTAAATTATAATTGCTTTGTTTACGACATTAAGATTTCCCATGTGTTCCAATGTTTTGCTCGTTTCCTGCCTTGAGCTACCTGTGCTCCCCTCCTGAAACGCTTTGGTTGATCATTTCTGAACTGTTGTTTGCTTCAACGTCACTCTGATTAAGCATTGGTCTGGAAGCCTCTCAGTTAAGCTAATTATTTGCCCTCTTGAAAAATCCCATTCGGCTGGTAGAACTCCCCTCAGTCCTCATTAGGACAATAATAACAATTATCCAGTGGTGAATCTTCCTCCTATGTGAATAACAACTGTGGGTAGCTGTCACCTGTACTGTGCAATCATTCCATGAGACACCCATGATGCATGGATGCATGCTCACTTTGTTGATTTGTCTCAAACAGACCTGTTCCCAAAGGGGAGGAACGAAAAAAGGCCTGCTTGGAAGCTTTGTCCCAAATCCAAGTACAGCCTGGCTGCTATCTACCCAGTAACCCAGAGGCCATTGTCTTAGATATTGACTACAAATCAGGGACCCCAATGCAAAGGTGGGGCTTTTGTGTGTACTGTGTGACGGTCAATGATCTCTGAAGAAAATAATGTAGAACATTGTCAAAACATTTCTTCAGTGCTGCCAAAGCTCCTTACCTGGCCAAATTCAAAGTGAAGAGATGTGGAGTCAGTGAGCTGGAAAAAGAAGGTATTTAATGAACAATTTTTATGACGCCATTTGTAAACAAGTGTTTAATAAAATTTTGCATAAAGGAGGGATTTTCAAATTGTAACACAGTACACCTCCACTCAGAGAACATAATACGACTGGAGCCTCTCCTACTCTCACTATATATTTTTAGAGCATTTTTTGTAGAATTTTCTGCACACCCTGGACTCTGTTTATTCTTACTGTTGGAACTAAAATCAGGCTTGTGCAAATTTCAAATTGAATTTAGAATGTCTCCTAAAATTCCGATAATGTCCGTGAATTTTAATTGAATTTGAACTAAGGTTGCAAAAAGTAGTGCGGACGTTGTACTGATCCGTTGTGGTGAAGGAGCTGAGCCGGAAGGCAAAGCTCTCAATTTACCGGTCGATCTACGTTCCCACCCTCACCTATGGTCATGAGCTTTGGATCATGGCCGAAAGGATAAGATCACGGGTACAAGCGGCCGAAATGAGTTTCCTCCGCCTTGTGGCGGGGCTCTCCCTTAGAGATAGGGTGAGAAGCTCTGCCATCCGGGAGGAGCTCAAAGTAAAGCCGCTGCTCCTCCACATCGAGAGGAGCCAGATGAGGTGGTTCGGGCATCTGGTCAGGATGCCACCCGAACGCCTCCCTAGGGAGGTGTTTAGGGCACGTCCAACCGGTGGGAGACCACGGGGAAGACCCAGGACACGTTGGGAAGACTATGTTTCCCGGTTGGCCTGGATCCCCCGGGAAGAGCTGGGCTTCCCTGCTTAGGCTGCTGCCCCCGCGACCCGACCTCGGATAAGCGGAAGAAGATGAATGGATGGATGGTTGCAAAAAGGAAGAATAATTGCAATTATTATAACCTCTATTCAACCAGATGAGAAACTCATTGAGATCAAATGGTAAATGGTTTGTACTTGTATAGCGCTTTTCTACCCCTTTTTAAGGAGCCCAAAGCGCTTTGACAATATTTCCACATTCGCCCATTCACACACACATTCACACACTGACGGTGGGAGCTGCCATGCAAGGCGCTCACCAGGACCCATCAAGAGCAAAGGTTAAAGTGTCTTGCCCAAGGACACAACTGGCGTGACTAGGATGGTAGAAGGTGGGGATTGAACCAGTAACCCTCAGATTGCTGTCACAGCCACTCTACCAACTTCGCCACGCCATCAACATCTCTTTCCCAAGGGTGACCTGGCCAAAAGGTCAACAAACACATGTCACAGAGCAGTTTCAGAAACGTACTACATTAAGACATACATTTTAAAATGCATAAAAGAGAACTGTAAATCAATAAAGATTTACACCTTTTAAAAACACAGGCACTGTGCAAATGTCTCTCGCTGTCTGTCCCTCAGGACAAAATGAAAGGCTCCAAATGGAAGTATTTCAGAGAGTTTTGTCTGCAATTCATTCCACGCCAGAGGGGCAGCAAAGCCAAAAGCTCTTTCGCAAAATTCAGTCCGTACATGGGGAACAGGGGCGGTATAGCTCAGTTGGTAGAGTTGCTGTGCCAGAAACTTCAGGGTTCCAGGTTCGATCCCCGCTTCCGCCATCCTAGTCACTGCCATTGTGTCCTTGGGCAAGATACTTTACCCACCTGCTCCCAGTGCCACCCACACTGGTTTAAATGTAACTTAGATATTGGGTTCCACTATATAAAAGTGCTTTGTGTCATTAAAGAAAAGCGCTATGTAAAAAATAATTCACTTCACAACAGTTAAAACAATTAAAATTTGAATGAGAGAAAGTGGAATATAAATTCACTGCAATACCAATTGATAGCTTTAATGTAACATGTAGATCTCAAAAATATTTCGAAAAATTATCATATCAGTTCCCTCCCTTTCCAGAGAGCGACCAACATAACTGCCATACAGGCACGCATTTTAATCCTTGAACTCCCTTGTATATCTTGCTACTCTCCAGGCATGCACTCCGCTGGCACCAGCCTCGAGCTCAGCACCTGAAACCTGCACAATGCTCCTGCGGCGAGACACCAGCTTGCCCCGTATACCTTTGTCACATGACGTGCACATCCAAAAAATCATTGTGTCGTGGCAACGTGAAGCGTTAAGGCTGACAGTTGTAATGCATCATCAACCTCCCGCTCCATGACACTTGCACGCTTCCCTCAACCCCCAAGCCAAATAGGTTACTATCAGGGCCAATATAACACGTGCCAAGCCCCAAAGAAGAGCCACAAAGCCAGTGATGCCCATGGATTGGTTTTCATTGGTTCCTGGCACAGTGTAGAAACATAATTAAACGAAATGAAAAAAACAGAGCAAAAGGCGCATTGAGGAAAAACCCACATTGCTGACACCAATTACTCAAACTTATCACATTTTTAAGCCTTTTAACAAAATTACATATATATACTGTACTAATATCATGTTAGGGGTTAGATGTTGCCTTGGTTCTTGGCCAAGACCAAGGATTAAGACCATATCGAGCTTGGAGAGAACTGTTTTACACTGTATTTAATATATGACTGTTTTACATATTTCATAGAATACACATTATATGTTCAGTTTCTTATATTCAGACACGTTTAAGGTATAATAAATAGAGGGTTTTGGGTTTTTTTATACCTTATGTACACATTGTATTGTAATAGCAAATAATGTGTTTCATTGACTCACAAAAATAAAAACCTATATCCAACAAATAGTTCAATTTGATGTACAGTATTAGAATGGAAAATGGTGGGAAAATACTTAATTTCACAGTTTCCAAGTGTTCAAAAAAGGGAAACATTGCCTTATGTGATTGTAAACTATTTGTAGTATTTAAACCAGGGATCACCAACGCGGTGCCCGCAGGCACCAGGTCGCCCGTAAGGACCAGATGAGTAGCCCGCTGGCCTGTTCTAAAAATAGCTCAAATAGCAGCACTTACCAGTGAGCTGCCTCTATTTTTTAAATGTTATTTATTTACTAGCAAGCTGGTCTCGCTTTGCTCAACATTTTTAATTCTAAGAGAGACAAAACTCAAATAGAATTTGAAAATCCACTTGTTTAAATAAATTCATTTATTTTTTTCCTTTGCTTCTTATAACTTTCAGAAAGACAATTTTAGAGAAAAAATACAACCTTTAAAAATGATTTTAGGATTTTCAAACACCTTCCTCTTATTTCCTGACAATTAAAGCAATGTTCAAGTATTTTTTTATTTTTCTATTGTAAAGAATAATAAATACATTTTAATTTAATTCTTCATTTTAACTTCTGTTTTTTCGACAAAGAATATTTGTGAAATATTTCTTCAAACTTATTATGATTACAATTCAAAAAAAATATTCTGGCAAATCTACAAAATCTATAAAATCAAATGTAAATCTTATTTTAAAGTCTTTTGAATTTCCTTTAAAATTTTTGTTCTGGAAAATCTAGAAGAAATAATGATTGGTCTTTGTTAGAAATATAGCTTGGTCCAATTTGTTATATATTCTAACAAATTGCAGATTGGATTTTAACCTATTTAAAACATGTCATCAAAATTCTAAAATTAATCTTAATCAGGAAAAATGACTAATGATGTTCCATGAATTCTTTTTTTAATTTTTTCAAAAAGATTCGAATTAGCTAGTTTTTCTCCATTTTTTTCGGTTGAATTTTGAATTTTAAAGAGTCGAAATTGAAGATAAACTATGTTTCAAATTTTAATTTTAATTTTTTCTGTTTTCTCCTCTTTTAAACCATTCAATTAATTGTTATTTTTCATCATTTATTCTCTACAAAAAAACTTCTGTAAAAGGAAAAAAATGTACGACGGAATGACACAGAAATACCCTTTTTTATATATATATATATATATATATATATGGATTTATTTATTAAAGGTAAATTGAGCAAATTGGCTATTTCTGGCAATTAATTTAAGTGTGTATCAAACTGGTAGCCCTGTGCATTAAACAGTACCCAAGAAGTAGCTCTTGGTTTCAAAAAGATTGGTGACCCCTTATTTAAACCAACTGTATCTGAATTTAAATGAATTAAATTCCACTTCCTGTAGTTTTGGTACAACGTCCTTAGAGATGAAGCCAATTTAATTTTTTTAATATTAAAAATGAATTGAATTGAAACTCCAAATTTGGAATTGTGCACAAGCCTGCTGAAAATCAACTGACTCGTCAAACATTTCATATGATGGATGTTAGCTTAACTGTTTGCAAAAATAGTTTTCTTTATTTCTCTGAAGTTGCTGTGCTTCCCTCAATATATATATATATATATATATATATAGCACAACTTTAAAGTTCTGGGAAAGCTTAAGAAAGCATCCTAAATGTGACCTAAATGTTTTTATTTTTGTCACTGGTCTTCTCTCCTTGAGGTCTCCGATGTTGCTCTGACGTTGTAGAAGACGAAAAAAGTGAAGAGGAGGTTAAGAAAATTTGCTGGCAGGCAGCCATCTTTAAAGTGGGCGATGACTGCAGACAAGTACTTACCTTTTAATGAATGACCTTAATGGAACATTCCCATCATTTCACTCAATGGTGGTTTCTCCATTTGCTTTACTTCCTTTGTGTTTAGGACATGCTGGCTCTTCAGATCATCAGCCTGTTTAAGAACATCTTCCAGCTGGTGGGCTTGGACCTCTATGTGTTCCCTTACAGGGTGGTGGCCACGGCTCCGGGAGTAAGACCTCTCCCTTTAAATGTGTTTTTATGGTAGCGATCCATATAACAAAGCTGAATACAATATGTACCAACTCTTTGCTGGACCACAGTGCGGCGTGATTGAGTGCATCCCGGACTGCAAGTCTCGGGATCAGCTTGGCCGTCAGACGGATTTTGGCATGTACGATTATTTCCGTAACCAGTACGGGGATGAATCGACACTTGCATTTCAGAAGGTACAGAAGTTTATTGCTTATTTCCAGCAATGCTCCTGCTTCTTAGTTACGGATGTGACTGGCTTCCATGTGTTTTTGCAGGCACGCTACAACTTCATCCGCAGCATGGCGGCATACAGCCTGCTGCTCTTCCTGCTGCAGATCAAAGACCGACACAATGGCAACATAATGCTGGACAGCCAGGGACACATCATCCACATTGGTGTGTAATTGTTTATTGTGGTGTTAGACTGTGGACATGCACAACAATGTAGATCAGGGGTCACCAACCTTTTTGAAACCAAGAGTTACTTCTTGGGTACTGTTTAATGCGAAGGGCTACCAGTTTTATACACACTTAAATAAATTGCCACAAATAGCCAATTTGCTCAATTTACCTGTAATAAATAAATCTATGTATATATATATATATATATATATATATATATATATATATATATATATATATATATATATATATATATATATATAAAAAAATTGGTATTTCTGTCTGTCAGTCCGTCGTACATTTTTTTTCCTTATACGGAAGGTTTTTTGGTAAAGAATAAATGATGAAAAAAACACTTAATTGAACGGTTTAAAAGGGGAAAAAAACAGGAAAAAAATGAACATTTAATTTTGAAACATCGTTTATCTTCAATCTCGACTCTTTAAAATTCAAAATTCAACCGAAAAAAAGAGAAAAACTAGCTAATTCAAAACTTTTTGAAAAAATAAAAAATAATAATTTATGTAACATCATTAGTAATTTTTCCTGATTTAAATTAATTTTAGAATTTTGATGACATGTTTTAAATCCAAACTGCATTTTGTTAGAATATATAACAAATTGGACCAAGTTATATTTCTAACAAAGAAAAATCATTATTTCTTCTAGATTTTCCAGAACAAAAATTTTAAAAGAAATTCAAAAGACTTTAAAATGAGATTTACATTTGATTTTATAGATTTTCTACATTTGCCAGAAATTTTTTTTTGAATTTTAATCATAATAAGTTTGAAAAAATATTTCACAAATATTCTTCGTCGAAAAAACAGAAGCTAAAATGAAGAATTAAATTAACTTTTATTTATTATTCTTTACAATAAAAAAATGTATTTTCTTGAACGTTGATTTAAATTATAAGGAAAGAAGAGGAAGGAAACTAAAAGGTAAAAAGGTATATGTGTTTAAAAATCCTAAAATAATTTTTAACGTTGTATTTTTTTCTCTAAAATTGTCTTTCTGAAAGTTTTAAGAAGCAAATTAAAAAAATAAATGAATTTATTTAAATAAGTGAAGACCAAGTCTTTAAAATATTTTCTTGGATTTTCAAATTCTATTTGAGTTTTGTCTCTCTTAGAATCCAAACTGTTGAGGAAAGCGAGACCAACTTGCTAGTAAATAAATAAAATTAAAACAAATAGAGGCAGCTCACTGGTAAGTGCTGCTCTTTGAGCTATTTTTAGAACAGGCCAGCGGGCTACTCATCTGGTCCTTACGGGCTACCTGGTGCCCACGGGCACCGCGTTGGTAACCCCTGATGTACATAATGTAGTGACAGACCGCATACAAAAAAAAGTGTTTTGATTCCCAGACTTTGGCTTCATGTTCGAGAGCTCTCCTGGTGGCAACCTGGGCTGGGAACCGGACATCAAGCTGACAGACGAGATGGTGATGATCATGGGTGGCAAGATGGAGGCAACACCCTTCAAGTGGTTCATGGAGATGTGTGTCAGGGGTTACTTGGCAGTCAGGTGAGTAGTTTTCTAAAAATCATGCCTGCAGAGAGCAGACACTAAATAAGACTCATGTTCCTGTGGTGAATTAGACCCTACATGGACGGCGTGGTCTCTTTGGTGAACCTCATGTTGGACACCGGTCTGCCTTGCTTCAGAGGACAAACCATCAAGTTGCTTAAGTGAGTGTGCAGATATCTAAAGGGTGTCATACTTTGAATACTAATTGATTAGTAGGAATTTGCTAAATTGATCAATTGATTGAGTCAGTTGACTCCCAGGTGGAGGAGTTCAAGTACCTAGGAGTCTTGTTCACGAGTGAGGGAAGAGTGGATCGTGAGATCGACAGGCGGATCGGTGCGGCGTCTTCAGCAATACGAACGTTGTACCGATCCGTTGTGGTGAAGAAGGAGCTGAGCCGGAAGGCAAAGCTCTCAATTTACCGGTCGATCTACGTTCCCATCCTCACCTATGGTCATGAGCTTTGGATCATGGCCGAAAGGATAAGATCACGGGTACAAGCGGCCGAAATGAGTTTCCTCCGCCGTGTGGCGGGGCTCTCCCTTAGAGATAGGGTGAGAAGCTCTGCCATCCGGGAGGAGCTCAAAGTAAAGCCGCTGCTCCTCCACATCGAGAGGAGCCAGATGAGGTGGTTTGGGCATCTGGTCAGGATACCACCCGAATGCCTCCCTAGGGAGGTGTTTAGGGCATGTCCAACCGGTGGGAGGCCACGGGGAAGACCCAGGACACGTTGGGAAGACTATGTCTCCCGGCTGGCCTGGGAACACCTCGGGATCCCCTGAGAAGAGCTAGACAAAGTGGCTGGGGAGAAGGAAGTCTGGGTTTCCCTGCTTAGGCTGCTGCCCCCGTGACCCGACCTCGGATAAGCGGAAGAAGATGGATGAATGGATGGATGGACTCTAAATGGAGTGCACTGCTTGAGAGTTTGAGTTTATTTCGAACATGCCAGCCTACAACATGATACATCACGATTTCCAGTTTCTTTTTTCAACATGTTAAAAAAGGAGTAGGAAGAAACAGAGCTTATTTAATCTTTGTTGCTTAGCTGCAACCAGCAGAGGTGCTATTTATTCAGTCTCAATAGAGAGAATATGGCCAACTCGGTTTCAGGCGATCTCCTCAATGATTGGTCAAAAGGGCGCATTGACTGCTACTAACTTTGAGCTACTTGCTTTGAGCTGATCCTATGTGTTTGGCAAAACGTCTGCGTTCTGTTCAGGAGAGAACACATCAAAGTTAATACAAATGTAAATAAAGAAATTAATACATTTAAGAGATGGTTTGACAAAATCAGACTATTGAATCGCAGTAAAATACAAAACAACAATACTGAAATAAACCGCAACAAAAACAGTGCAATATACATTTTTATAACATGGTCACTACTGCCTAGTTTCTCTTGTTATACAGTGAGGCAAAAAAGTGTTTAGTCAGCCACCGATTGTGCAAGTTCTCCCACTTAAAATGATGACAGAGGTCTGTAATTTTCATCATAGGTACACTTCAACTCTGAGAGACAGAATGTGAAGAAAAAAAAACAACCCAGGAATTCACATTGTAGGAATTTTAAAGAATTTATTTGTAAATTATGGTGGAAAATAAGTATTTGGTCAACCATTCAAAGCTCTCACTGTTGGAAGGAGGTTTTGGCTCAAAATCTCACGATACATGGCCCCTTTCATTCTTTGCTTAACACGGATCAATCGTCCTGTCCCCTTAGCAGAAAAACAGCCCCAAAGCATGATGTTTCCACCCCCATGCTTCACAGTAGGTATGGTGTTCTTGGGATGCAACTCAGTATTCTTCTTCCTCCTAACACGACAAGTTCAGTTTATACCAAAAAGTTCTATTTTGGTTTCATCTGACCACATGACATTCTCCCAATCCTCTGCTGTATCATCCATGTATCCATTTTGGTATAAACTCAACTTGTCATGTTTGGAGGAGGAAGAATACTGAGTTGCATCCCAAGAACACCAAACCTACTGTGAAGCATGGGGGTGGAAACATCATGCTTTGGGGCTGTTTTTCTGCTAAGGGGACAGGACGATTGATCCCTGTTAAGGAAAGAATGAATGGGGCCATGTATCGTGAGATTTTGAGTCAAAACCTCCTTCCATCAGTAAGCGCTTTGAATGGTTGACCAAATACTTATTTTCCAACATAATTTACAAATAAATTCTTTAAAATTCCTACTATGTGAATTCCTGGATTTTTTTGTCATATTCCGTCTTTAACAGTTGAAGTGTACCTATGATGAAAATTACAGACCTCTGTCATCAATTTAAGTGGGAGAACTTGCAAAATCGGTGGCTGACTAAATACTTTTTTGCTCCACTGTAACTTGACTTAGTTCTCCATGTCATGTCCTCAGGCAGCGTTTCAACCCAGGTTTGAGCGAGAAAGAAGCAGCTTCCTTCATCATCAAGATCATCCAGAACTGCTTCCTCAGCAGCAGGTTGCTACCAAACCAAACAATTCCACACCAAATAGTCATACTGTGCCTCCATCCGTCTAATCCCTCTCTTCCGCAGGAGTCGAACCTACGACATGATCCAGTTTTACCAAAACCAAATCCCGTACTAAATGTTTGGGACTTAGCATGTGCACTTGAGTATGCGGCGTATATGTGCCTTTTATGTTCTACACTGATTGCAGATTGTTACTAGAGTTAATAGTCTTTTGATGTATTTCTCATTTTAGTCACTATTTTGTTGGATGTAATTTATTGTTGTTTTTCATGGATATTGGCATCTTGACTTGTGTGCACTTAAATTTGATGTTCACTTCATACTTGGTGGCCATTTGCAATGATCTGTTACATTTTTTTGTTGATTTCTCTGGAGCATACATGTACTGAGATACAGTGGGGCAAAAAAGTATTTAGTCAGCCACCGATTGTGCAAGTTCTCCCACTTAAAATGATGACAGAGGTCTGTAATTTTCATCATAGGTACACTTCAACTGTGAGAGACAGAATGTGAAAAAAATCCAGGAATTCACATTGTAGGAATTTTAAAGAATTTATTTGTAAATTATGGTGGAAAATAAGTATTTGGTCAACCATTCAAAGCTCTCACTGATGGAGGGAGGTTTTGGCTCAAAATCTCACAGTAAATGGCCCCATTCATTCTTTCCTTAACACGGATCAATCGTCCTGTCCCTTTAGCAGAAAAACTGCCCCAAAGCATGATGTTTCCACCCCCATGCTTCACAGAAGGTCTGGTGTTCTTGGGATGCAACTCAGTATTCTTCTTCCTCCAAACACGACAAGTGGAGTTTATACCAAAAAGGATACATGGATGATACAGCAGAGGATTGGGAGAATGTCATGTGGTCAGATGAAACCAAAATAGAACTTTTTGGTATAAACTCAACTTGTCGTGTTTGGAGGAAGAAGAATACGGAGTTGCATCCCAAGAACACCATACCTACTGTAAAGCATGGGGGTGGAAACATCATACTTTGGGGCTTTTTTTCTGCTAAGGAGACAGGACGATTGATCCGTGTTAAGGAAAGAATGAAAGGGGCCATGTATCGTGAGATTTTGAGCCCAAACCTCCTTCCATCAGTGAGAGCTTTCAATGGTTGACCACATACTTATTTTCCACCATAATTTACAAATAAATTCTTTAAAATTCCTACAATGTGAATTCCTGGATTTTTTTCACATTCTGTCTCTCACAGTTGAAGTGTACCTATAATGAAAATTACAGACCTCTGTCATCATTTTAAGTGGGAGAACTTGCACAATCCGTGGCTGACTAAATACTTTTTTGCCCCACTGTACTTAAGAATGTGGCCTGCCGGCGTGTCGTACTTGATCACACTGTTGTGCTTGTTTTTTAACGGACCAATTGGTCGCTTTGAAGATGGTACTTGTTTTTTCTTTGAACACCGTGGACTTGCTTGTATTGACGTTAGGCACAGTTACCATGGTGATGATGCACTAAATACTAGGTTCATGTATATCTCAATGCCAAAAGGGGAGGGAGGTATTGTCTATACACTTCATTGTTCTTTTTGGATGAAGGTGACATTTTGAATGTTGTTGCATGAAGTTCTCCATCGTCACAAAGCTCTTTGGTGATTTATTGTTATTTTTTGGGTATTAAGTCAAACTTGCAGTGCCCTCCGTCTTCGTCATTGTAATGTTACTGATTGTAGAGATTCTGCCTCTTTGTACATTCATGGCCTATTTTCTGTCTTCTTTTCTATATATTTATGAATCACGATGCACAAGATGTGAAATCAAATAAAGATATATTCATTTTAAAAATCAGTTCTTGTTTCACATGAACGGTACACCAGTTTTACATAGTACTTTGAACAAATGTAGCGAAAATAAAGATAATTGTACATATTGCTTTCAATGTACAAAATTGTTTTGCAGCGGTGTCAAACGGATCAGGCTCACGAACAGGTTTCATCCGGCTCGCGGGATGAGTTTGCCAAGTATAAAAATGAACCAACATTTTTTGAGTGAAAGAAACTGCAGTTGTAAATGTGTCCACTAAGTGTCGCAAAAGCAAATATTTGTAATTTAGTAGATGATGATCATGCTACATATGTAAATCAAATAAACCACAAGATGTTAGTGCGCCAGTCGAGGAAAATGAGAAAACTTCATAAATAAAATCCTGAAGTTGGATTTTGATATTTGTTTTATCTTGATAGATTAAAAATTAACACCAAAGAGTTGACTGATGAACATTATAACAAAAGCGCCAGTCGAGGAAAATGAGAAAACTACATAAATAAAATCCTGCAAATGGATTTTGATATTTTTTTTTATCTTGATAGATTAAAAATGAACACCAAAGAGTTGACTGATGAACATTATAACATAATTTATTCAGAAAGTATAAATAACGACAAATAAAAATAGAATACTATTAACCGCAACATGTAAGGGTAGAAAAAAAAACAACAACCAACAAAATTATAATTTGTACATTTTCAGAAAGTGCTTGTTCTATTTTTAAACAAACAATCTGAAGTTGTCTTTATTTTTAAGTTATCGTGCCGGGTGGCCCCGATCTAAAATGAGTTTGACACCCGTGAATTAAACCGTAAATAGATTTATTGTTGCAAAAACATTTTATATTGTTTCTATTTTTTAATGAGTCAATTTAAAAAAAAATATATATATATATTTTTTTTTTTATGAGTCAATTTCCCTGCGATGAGAGGGCAACTTGTCCAGGGTGTACGCCACCTTCCGCCCGATTGTAGCTGAGATAGGCGCCAGCGCCCCCCCCCCCCCCCCCCCCCGCTACCCCAAAAGGGAATAAGCAGTAGAAATGGATGGATGAGTCAATTTCATTATCTTAACCATCTTTGAGCATGCTAAAATAAAACAAAAATAAATCCTATTTGGGTTTTTTTAAAAATAATATTTAGATAAGAAAAGCTCAGTGAAGCATATGTTTAACGTGGTCCAAATTAATGATACATTTATTATTCCAAAAACTCTCCACTAGAGGGCGGCATACTACAAACTACCGTTCATTAAAAATAACTAGGTTGTTCTTCTGTTAGTTTCGGAATTTTGCTGTGACTTTCCGTCTTCTGAAGTGAATTATTCATATTTATATTATTTAAAAACAACATCAGCCAATGAGGAGGCAATATAAGGTAAGCAAGATGAGAGGGAAAATTAAAAAGTGCTGATGCTTGTTTGACAGTGTCACATTTGATGAATATTTCCACCATGATGTATTTATGAGGAGACTAACTTATTGCATCACACATGACAACACTATATGTGTGTTTTGCTGAGGCTTATTTACAACTACAATATCGAATTGTCCTCAAACAATATAACTCCCACTTGCATTAAGTTATGTTCTGATATAATATGTGTAATCAATTATGATGATGATTTGTTACAGTCAGTATTTAAAGTCTATTCGTCATTCAGCAACATTCAGTAAAATTTATAATATGCCACCCCGGCATAGGTCGTTGGTAGAGCGGCTGTGCCAGCAACTTCAGGGTTGCAGGTTCGATTCCTGCTCCCATCATCCTACTCACTGACGTTGTGTCCTTGGGCAAGACACTTTACCCACCAGCTCCCAGTGCCACCCACACTGGTTCAAATGTAACTTAGATATTGGGTTTAACTTTATAAAGTCATTTGAGTCACTCGAGAAAAGCGCTATATAAATACAATTCACTTCACTAATATTGTATATTTATTTTGGGTGTGGGAGGCCCCTGGCTACTCAGAGATGCAGTACGGCTGTGGTAAATCGAACACTAGTTTAGCTGGTTTGTTTTGGTCAAATCCTTATTTATTAGAAATATTATTTTGGTTATGAGGACATGATTTTTTATTTTGTTACAGAATAGCCTTATCATAATGCTATTATCACATGGAAATTAGATGCAGTACAATTAAAATATCTACAACAGTCGAGTTTTTTACGAACTGTAGACCAGTGATTCTTAAAGGGGAATTTTTTGAAGTTTTTTTCAAAATTTTACCGGTCCCCGGAATATCCCTAAATAAAGCTTTAAAGTGCCTTATTTTTGCTATCTTCGAAACGACTATCCATTTCCCTGTGACGTCGTACAGGGCTGCCAATACAAATAACATGGCGGTTACCACAGCAAGATATAGCGACATTAGCTCGGATTCAGACTCGGATTTCAGCGGTTTAAGCGATTCAACAGATTGCGCATGTAGTGAAACAGATGGTCGGAGTATGGAGGCAGATAGCGAAAGCGAAATTGGAGAAGAAATTGAAGCTATTGAGCGAATAGCTATTGACGCTATTCGGCCATAGCGTGGGTGTACCTAATGAAGTGGCCCATAGCATGGCTGCCTTATTAGCATCGCCGGTAAAATGTGCGGACCAAACGATCAGGACTTTCGCATCTTGTGACACTGGAGCAACTTAAATCCGTCGATTGGTAACTGTTTGTTTCGCATTAAATGTGGGTATCTAGTTTCAAATGTACATACAGCTAGCGTAAATAGCATGTTAGCATCCATTAGCTGGCAGTCATGCCGTGACCAAATATGTCTGATTAGCACATAAGTCAACAACATTAACAAAATTCACCTTGGTGATTTCGTTGACTTAATCGTTGCAAATGCACCTGCAGGTTATCCATACATCTCTGTGCCATGTCTGTCTTAGCATCGCCGGTCAAATGTGAAGACACTTTGGTACATTCAATGGGGGTCTGGCGGCAGATTTCTTGCCAGTGGTGCAACTTGAATCCCTCCCTGTTAGTGTTGTTACACCCTCCGACAACACACCGACGAGGCATGATGTCTCCAAGGTTCCAAAAAATAGTCGAAATAACGGAAAATAACAGGGCTGAGACCCGGTGTTTGTAATGTGAAAATGGATATGGCGGGTGTGTTACCTCGGTAACGACACTTTCTGACGTCATCGCTAAAAGACCGATAAACAGAAAGGCGTTTAAATTGCCAAAATTCACCCATTTAGAGTTCGGAAATCGGTTAAAAAAATACATGGTCTTTTTTCTGCAACATCAAGGTATACAGTATATTGACGCTTGCATAGGTTTGGTGATAATGTTCCCCTTTAACCTTGTTGGAGGTTCCGAACCCCACCAGTTACATACGCGCATTTACTGAACCCTTCTTTTGTAAAAAAAAAAAAAAAATTCAAATTCAAGACAAAGTTATATGTTTTTTTTTTCCTGGTGTACAAAATGAACAGTGCATGAACTCACAACAAATTACACACCTGCAAATCAGTGTGACTTCGTAATATGCCGATATGGAGAAGTTTTTTTTGACACGGTGAATCCATACTTGCCAACCCTCCCGATTTTTCCGGAAGAATCCCGAATTCCAGTGGCCCACCCGAAAATCTCCTGGGGCAACCATTCTTCCTTTAGCTCCGCCGAACCCCTGAGGCCGACTCACCGATCGAACCCAGGTTAAGAACCACTGCTGTAGATATTTGATGTTCTTTTTGGGTAGGCCAGAGAGCAGGGCGATAGTCTAAACCAGGGGTAGGGAACCTATGGCTCTAGAGCCGCATCTTTGATGACTGCATCTGGCTCTCAGATAAATTTTAGCTCAGGGTTCGGGAACCTTTTTGGCTGAGAGAGCCATAAAAGCAAAATATTATAAAATGTATTTCCGAGAGAGCCATATAATAATTTTTAACACTGAATACAAATAAATGTGTGCACTTTTAATTAAGACCAACATTTTAAGAATATATTAAGTATCTTCTTCTTTTTAATAACATTGTTATTCTGAAGCTAATGAATAAAATAGTTCTTACCATTAATGCGACTTCTTGAACAGGAACGGTAGAAAACGGATGGATGGATTTAAATGCATGAGAATGTTTTATATTTTGAACGTTATTTTTAACACTGTGATTAGCAGCGGAATTATTCATTACTTATCGCTGGTGTGTCGTGGGAGAGATTATGTAATTTCACCTAATTGGGTTGATAATATTTTTTGCAAACCTGTAACTATAATTAAAAAATGTGCTGTTATTGAGTGTCTGTGCTGTCTAGAGCTCGGCAGCGTAAGCGAGTAATACTCTTCCATATCAGTAGGTGGCAGCAAGTAGCTAATTGCTTTTGTAGATGTCGGGAACATGGTATGTCGTGATCACAATATGCGGGAGGCAGCATGTAGGTAAAAAAGTATCCAACACTTAAACTAAAAATAAACAAAAGGCGAGTGCCGCTAAGAAAAGGCATTGAGGCAAAAAAAAACTAAAACTGAACTGGCTGCAAAGTAAACAAAAACAGAATGCTGGACGACAGAAAAGACTTACAGTGTGCGGAGCAGACGGCGTCCATAAAGTACATCCGTACATGGCATGACAATCAACAATGTCCACACAAAGAAGGAGTGCGTCCGCACAACTTAAATCGTCTTGATTGTAAAAACAAAGCAGGTGCCATGAATAGCATTCAAGGAGGACATGAAACTGCTACAGGAAAATACCAACAAAAGAAGAAAAGCCACCAAAATAGGAGCGCAAGTCACACAGGAAAACACTGAAAAAACTCAAATAAGTTACGGCTTGACAGTACACCTACTTAGAGACAAGAGCTATTGCGAGAACATTTTTTTTTTTGTCAATATCGGCTACTGAGTTTAATTTTTTTAATGTTTTCTGCTGGTGGTGCGCCTCAGAATTCTTTCAATGAAAAAAATGTGTTTTGGCTCAGAAAAAGATGAAAAACACTGACTTATCGTGTTAAGCAATGCCAGCTAAGATTTATCTGAGAGCCAGATGCAGTCATCAAAAGAGCCACATCTGGCTCTAGAGCCATAGGTTCCCTACCCCTGTCTTAGCTTAACACGATGAGTAAGTAATAATTCCGCTGGTAATCACAGTGTTAAAAATAACATTCAAATTATCAAACATTTTCATCCATTTTAATCCATCCATCCATTTTCTATCACATCTGTTCAAGATGTCGCATTAATGGTAAGACGTATTATATTTATTATTGGTTAACTTTTAGAATAACAATGTTATTATAAAGAATAAGAAACTCATTATACTCTGAAAATGTTGGTGTTAAAAATGCACCCATTTAGTTGTATTCAGTGTTAAAAAATATGATATGGCTCTCACGGAAATACATTTTGAAATATTTGGCTTTCAAGGCTCTCTCAGCCAAAAAGGTTCCCGACCCCTGGTCTAAACCAATGGTTCTCAAATAGGGGTACGCGCACCCCTGGGGGTACTTGAAGGTATGCCAAGGGGTACGTGAGATTTTTTTTTTAAATATTCTAAAAAAAAATAGCAACAATGAAAAAAATGGTTATAAATATATTTATTAAATTATACTTCAACAATATATGAATGTAAGTTCATAAACCGTGAAAATAAATGCAACAATGCTAGATTTGTGTGGACATGTTCCATAAATATTGATGTTAAAAGATTTTTTTTTTGTGAAGAAATGTTTAGAATGAAGTTGATGAATCCAGATGGATCTCTATTACAATCCCCAAAGAGGGAACTTTAAGTTGATTATTACTTCTATGTGTAGAAATCTTTATTTATAATTGAATCACTTGTTTATTTTTCAACAAGTTTTTAATTATTTTTACATCTTTTTTTCCCAAATAGTTCAAGAAAGACCACTACCAATGAGCAATATTTTTGCACTGTTATACAATTTAATGAATCAGAAACTGATGACATAGTGCTGTATTTTACTTCTTTATCTCTTTTTTTCAACCAAAAATGCTTTGCTCTGATTAGGGGGTACTTGAATTTAAAAAAATGCTCACAGGAGGTACATCACTGAAAAAAGGTTGAGAACCACTGGTTTAAACGACAGGAAATAAAAGCAATCATTAGCACCTCCGTGCTGGCCTGAGAAAAAAATGGGCGCACTAGCTATTTTTGTAATATTTTTTAAATTGTGGCATAAAAGTCAGCTCGCAGTCAAAAATCACGCTCAGATTTTTTATACACTGTGTATCACGTACGGGCCGCGCCGTGTGCGCGTGTTGAGTCACCTCCGGATGCACAAGGACCAGGACAAGCAGGGATTGCATGTAGGACTTTGGTTTAAAATGCAAAAACAAAAGAACACTGCTGCAAAACAGCAAAAGAAAGTGCGTGCCTTCGCACGGGAAGCTAACGCTGACAAGCATCGAGTTTAAAGAGTCCAAGACGCGCGTGCCGAGCGCACGGAAGCTAAGACGTAACTCAGCACAGATACAAAGCAAGCAGAATAACCCACGTGAAAATTGCATGTAGCAAACGACGAACCGAGACCGAACAAAGGGAGGAGGCAGGTTTAAATACAGAAACAATAATCATTAACGGGTGTGCGTAAAAGTCCAGTGCAGGTGGAACAAATGAGGTAACCATGGGGGGGACAGAGTAAACCAGGAAGTGCACACACAAACTCAAAAATCCAAACAACAAACGATCCGTGCCGCGGATCGCAACACTGTGTTGGTTTAAAATATTGTAATGTTTTTAAAAGGGAACATTAGCACAATTTCAGAAGGGTTAAAACCAATAAAAATCAGTTCACAGTGGTTTATTTCATTTTTTGAATTTTTTTTTTTAAATTTTACCCATCCCGGAATATCCCTATAAAAAGCTTTAAAGTGCCTGATTTTCGCTATCTGTGAAGCCATCGTCCATTTTCCTGTGATGCCAATAAGGAAAGCACAGAAAGAAATAGCGACATTAGCTCGGATTCAGACTCGGATTTCAGCGGCTTAAGTGATTCAACAGATTACGCATGTATTGAAACGGATGGTTGGAGTATGGAGGCAGATAGCTAAAATGAAATTGAAGAAGAAACTGAAGCTATTGAGCGAATAGCTATTGACGCTATTTGGCCATGTTTGCCTTAGCATCGACGGTAAAATGTGCAGACCAAACGATCGGAAGTTTCGCATCTTGTGACACTGGATCAACTTAAATTCATCGATTAGTAAGTGTTTGTTTGGCATTAAATGTAGGTGGAGGGAAACGCTGGATGTAAATATAGTTTCAAATGTACATACAGCTAGCCTAAATAGCATGTTAGCATTGATTAGCTGGCAGTCATGCCGCAACCAAATATGTCTGATTAGCACATAAGTCAACAACATCAACAAAACTCACCTTTGTGATTTTGTTGACTTTATCGTTGGAAATGCATCTGCAGGACATCTATACATCTCTGTGCCATGTCTGCCTTAGCATCGCCGGTAAAATGTGCAGACACTCCGGCACATTCGATGGGGGTCTGGCGGCAGATTTCTTTGACTTTATCGTTGGAAATGCATCTGCTTTGAGTGTCGCAGGATATCCACACAATCTTGCCATCTCTGTAGTAGCATAGCTTTCGTCGGTAAATTGTGCGGAACAAACGACTGACCATTTCGTCTGCTTTCCCCACACCCTGGTATTTTGAAAAAATTTCGTCCAATCTTTTGCCACTTTCGCATCTTTGGGCCAGTGGTGCAACTTGAATCCCTCCCTGTTCGTTTTGTTACACCCTCCGACAACACACCGACGAGGCACGATGTCTCCAAGGTTCCAGAAAATAGTCGAAAAAACGGAAAATAACAGAGCTGAGACGCAGTGTTTGTAATGTGTTTGAGAAAATGCCGGCTTTATTACCTAGGTGACGTCACGTTCTGACGTCATCGCTCCGAGAGCGATAAATAGAAAGGCGTTCACCCATTTAGAGTTCTGAAAAAGGTTAGAAAAATACATGGTCTTTTTTATGCAACATCAAGGTATATATTGACGCTTACATAGGTCTGGTGATAATGTTCCCCTTTAAAGCTCCCCTCCCCCTCTGCTCTTCAGGGCCTATAACTAAACCCTCTGTTTGATGTCTACAATGCAGTTTAAAAGGTAATGAATTAGTCATGTGTCATCAGGAGACACGGCAATGGACAACTATGTATCATCAGCATAGCCCTGTTTCCTGATGAGGCAGAATATGAAGATAAAAAAAAAAATTGGACCTAAAATTGAGCCCTGAGGAACCCCACATTTTATCTCTTGGGTTTCCGAAGAACATGCATTCATACTTGTATAAAAAAACATCTGTTTGTGAGATAAGAGCTGAACCAATTAAGAATAGTACCAGAGAGGCCCACCAGGTGTCTAAATCTCTTTAGTAAAATGTGATGGTCTACTTACTGTATCAAAAGCAGATCCAGCAGAACCAACATTGTCAGTTTGTTATTAGCTAAATTCCACTTGATGTCATTTCAAATCTTTAAAAGTGCTGTCTCGGTCCTGTGACTTGTCCTAAAACCAGACTGATTTCTTTCTAAAATGTTATTTATACAAACCCCATTTCCATATGAGTTGGGAAATTGTGTTAGATGTAAATATAAACAGAACACACTGATTTGCAAAGCCTTTTCAACCCATATTCCATTAATTGCACTACAAAGAGAAGATATTTGATGTTCAAACTCATAAACTTTATTTATTTTTTTTGCAAATAAAAATTAACTTAGAATTTCATGGCTGCAACACGTGCCAAAGTAGTTGGGAAAGGGCATGTTCACCACTGTGTTACATCACCTTTTCTTTTAACAACACTCAATAAATGTTTGGGAACTGAGGAAACTAATTGTTGCTGGCATCAAATTCTAAAGTTAATGATTATTTGCACAAAAAAAAATGTTTATCTGTTTGAACATCAAATATGTGGTCTTTGTAGCATATTCAACTGAATATGGGTTGAAAATGATTTGCAAATCATTGCATTCCATTTATATTTACAACAATTTCCCAACTTATATGGAAACAGGGTTTGTATTTAAAAAGACATTGTCTTAGTTGAAAAACAGTTTTTCTAAAATTTTACATAACAACTGTAAGTTGGATACAAGTCGGTAGTTATTGTAACGTTTGGGTCCAAACTGCTTTTCTTCAGAAGGGGCCTCACCACCGTCGCTTTGAAAGTGTCAGGGAAGACCCCAGTCTGAAGAAAGCAATTCATAATAGTTAAAAGCCGTTCTCAAAAGAACCTGTAAAATGATATGGGAATCGGATCTAAATAAATATGTTGGTCATAATGGTGGTCTTAGAGAGCGAAGTATTTTCCGAGGTTATACTCTGTGAGCAAAGTTTGAGAACCACTGCAGTAAGCATTAAGGCCATGAAAGACAACATTAGACTTATTATTGCATTTATCAATTATCACTCCCAGCATTGTAAGTTTTACAATACAACTAAAATAATTCATACTGACTAAACCGTCCAATGTGTGATGGCTGTAGGAGTGTTTTCATGCGTATTTGTACGTAATGCAATCAAGCTGGCGTCGTTAGCATTACTAAATATGCTAACAGGTTTACAAGTGTTAGTATTATTCTTTTTGTGTTGTTTCAATTTTGTAAATTCAACAGAACACCAGTCGGATCGGCTGTTTAGAGTGCTAGCTTCTGCAGCTAGAGGCTCCTTGACGGTGACTTCTGTTTTGTTGTACTCTCCTGTTAAAGACACCGTTTGGAAACAATTAAGGTATGTAAATAACCATTTACAAATCTTTCGTACCGGTATGTACAAAACCCAAAACCAATGAATTTGGCACGTTTTGTAAATCGTAAAAAAAAAAAATAAACAGAATAAAATGATTTGCCATTTATCCATCCATTCATTTAATGTAGCGACAAACCGTATGACAATCCTTCACACAATGATGTCGGTTTTTGATGCAGTACCACCCGAGGGATCGAAGGTCAAGGCTGTACCACTTACTTGCAGTGATTTTTCCAGCCTCTCTGAACCTTTTCACGGACCATAGATGGAGAAATCCCTAAATTCCTTGCAATAGCTCGTTGAGAAATGCTCTTAAACTGTTTGACAATTTGCTCACGCATTTCTTCACAAAGTGTGGACCCTCGACCCATCTTTGTTTGTGAATGACTGAGCATGTCATGGATGCTGCTTTTACACCCAATCAAGGCACCCACCTGTTCCCAATTAGCCTGCACACCTGTGTGATGCTCCAAATAAGTGTTTTGGTGAGCATTCCTCAACGTTCTCAGTCTTTTTTGCAACTTGTGCCAGCTTTTTTGAAACATGTAGCAGGCATCAAATTCCAAAAGAGCTAATATTTGCAAAAAATAACAAAGTCAACCAGGATGAACGGTAGGTACAGTGGGGCAAAAAAGTATTTAGTCAGCCACCGATTGTGCAAGTTCTCCCACTTAAAATGATGACAGAGGTCTGTAATTTTCATCACAGGTACACTTCAACTGTGAGAGGCAGAATATGAAGGAATTTCAAATAATTTGTTTGTAAATTATGGTGGAAAATAAGTATTTAGTCACTTCAAACAAGGAAGATCTCTGACTCTCACAGAGCTGTAACTTCTTTAAGAAGCTCTTCTGTCCTCCACTCGTTACCTTTATTAATGCAACCTGTTTGAACTTGTTATCCGTATAAAAGACACCTTTCCACAGCCTCAAACGGTCAGACTCCACACTCCACCATGGCCAAGACCAAAGAGCTGTCGAAGGACACCCAGGAAAAGAATTGTAGACCTGCACCAGACTGGGAAGAGTGAATCTACAATAGGCAAGCAGCTTGGTGTGAAAAAATCAACTGTGGGAGCAATTATCAGAAAATGGAAGACATAGAAGACCACTGATAATCTCCCTCGATCTGGGGCTCCACGCAAGATCTCATCCCGTGGGGTAAAAATGATCATGAGAAAGAACGGTGAGCAAAAATCCCATAACTGCACAGGGGGGACTTGGTGAATGACCTGCAGAGAGCTGAGACCAAGGTAACAAAGGTTACCATCAGTAACACACTATGCCGACAGGGAATAAAATCCTGCAGTGCCAGACGTGTCCCCTTGCTTAAGCCAGTGCATGTCTAGGCCCGTCTGAAGTTTGTCAGAGAGCACATGGGAGAATGTCATGTGGTCAGATGAAACCAAAATAGAACTTTTTGGTATAAACTCAACTCGTCATGTTTGGAGGAAGAAGAATACTGAGTTGCATCCCAAGAACACCATACCTACTGTGAAGCATGGGGGTGAAAACATGCTTTGGGGGCTTTTTTTCTGCTAAGGGGACAGGACGATTGATCCGTGTTAAGGAAAGAATGTATCGTGAGATTTTGAGCCAAAACTTCCTTCCATCAGTGAGAGCTTTGAATGGTTGACCAAATACTTATTTTCCACCTTAATTTACAAATAAATTCTTTAAAATTCCTACAATGTCAATTCCTGGATTTTTTTTCACATTCTGTCTCTCACAGTTGAAGTGTACCTATGATGAAAATTACAGACCTCTGTCATCATTTTAAGTGGGAGAACTTGCCCAATCGGTGGCTGACTAAATACTTTTTTGCCCCTCTGTATATCTGTCTTTGCAGTCTATTCAATTGACTCTAGGTTGAAAAGGATTTGCAAATCATTGTATTCCGTTTTTATTTACGTATTACCCGAACGCCTCCCGAGGGAGGTGTTTAGGGCACGTCCAACCGGTAGGAGGCCACGGGGAAGACCCAGGACACGTTGGGAAGACTATGTCTCCCGGCTGGCCTGGGAATGCCTCGGGATCCACCGGGAAGAGCTAGACGAAGTGGCTGGGGAGAGGGAAGTCTGGGCTTCCCTGCTTAGGCTGCTACCCCCGCGACCCGACCTCGGATAAGCGGAAGAAGATGGATGGATGGATAGATGGATATTACACAACCTGCCAACTTCACAGGTTTTGGGTTTTGTATAACAAACGAGGAAAATGACCGCTGACACAGCCTCAAATCCTCATATCTTTGAAAGACCAAAAGGATGTGACGTCATGCGGATGTAAACATGGTGTTTGCAGTATTGTGTTACAAGCTCCATGCCCAAAAGAGAACATTACAATGGCACAGCAATACCAACAAAGGCCTTCTAAGACCAGAGCATCGGAGAGTACGGCCAAAGTAAACATGTTTACCCCGCTGTGTGAAATCTGTGCAACTGTCTTGTGACACGTTCATGCTGCTCTGTGCCATAATGAACTGTCCTCTGACATTAGTCTGTACAGCCCTCAAAGCTGCAGACAGACACTGCATGGAGGAGAAAAGAGCCATTTGTTCAAAGGTTGTATGCAGACAGTCAGGCCCATTGATGACACGCTGCAGATAATCACAACACGGACCGCTTCCATGTCCCAAAAGCAGCGATTATTCATCTACGTGGTGTGTGTGTGTGTGTGTGCGCGCGCATCACGAGGTCGTGCTCCTCTAATCAAATATCACTCACAAAAGGAACAGATGAGAGATAACAATGTTGTTTCCTGAAACAAAAAGCATTATACTTGTTTGAATGTATTGTGGAGGGAAATAACTGTCTCCATGGTGACAGCCAGTAGTACAGGTAAAATCCTCACTTACTGCAATAAGTCTGCTCCACTTTTCCACACAGCGCCTGATGCATTACTTTTCCTTATAACCAGTGCTAATTGGCATGTGCAAACTTTAAAATTGTACACACTATGAGTGGGGGTGTTGCAGCTGATCTATTAAAACTCTGTCCGCAATTGATAACAAGTTGCTACACGTCTACTGTATGTCCTCCAACATATGGGCTTTTATGTTGTGGAACATGCACCACACAGCTACAGTGGGGCAAAAAGAGTATTTAGTCAGCCACCGATTGTGCAAGTTCTCCCACTTAAAATGATGACAGAGGTCTGTCATTTTCATCATAGGTACACTTCAACTGTGAGAGACGGAATGTGGAAAAAAAAACTTCCAGGAATTCACATTTTAGGAATTTTAAATAATTTATTTGTAAATTATGGTGGAAGATAAGTATTTGGTCAACCATTCAAAGCTCTCACTGATGGAAGGTTTTGGCTCAAAGTCTCACGATACATGGCCCCATTCATTCTTTCCTTAACACGGATCAATCGTCCTGTCCCCTTAGCAGAAAAACAGCCCCAAAGCATGATGTTTCCACGCCCATGCTTCACAGTAGGTATGGTGTTCTTGGGATGCAACTCAGTATTCTTCTTCCTCCAAACACGACAAGTTGAGTTTATACCAAAAAGTTCTATTTTGGTTTCATCTGACCACATGACATTCTCCCAATCCTCTGCTGTATCATCCATGTATCCATTTTGATTTCTAAAGATTTTCTAGATTTGCCAGAATACTTTTTTTGAATTTTAATCATAATAAGTTTGAAAAAATATTTCACAAATATTCTTCGTCAAAAAAACAGAAGCTAAAGTGAAGAATTAAATTAAAATGTATTTATTATTCTTTACAATGAAAAAAAATTATTTACTTAAACATTGATTTAAATTGTCAGGAAAGAAGAGGAAGGAATTTAAAAGGTAAAAAAGGTATATGTGATTAAAAATCCTAAAATCATTTTTAAGGTTGTATTTTTTCTCTAAAATTGTCTTTCTGAAAGTTTTAAAAAGCAAAGTAAAAAAATAAATGAATTTATTTCAATAAGTGAAGACCAAGTCTTTAAAATATTTTCTTGGATTTTCAAATTCTATTTGGGTTTTGTCTCTCTTAGAATCAAAAATGTTGAGGAAAGCGAGACCAACTTGCTAGTAAATAAATAAAATGTAAAAAAATAGAGGCAGCTCACTGGTAAGTGCTGCTATTTGAGCTATTTTTAGAACAGACCAGCGGGCGACTCATCTGGTCCTTACGGGCTACCTGGTGCCCGCGGGCACCGCGTTGGTGACCCCTGCTTTGAGTTTATTTTGAACATGCTATATATATATATATATATTGGGGGAACTGGGGGTTGAATTACTGGGAGTGTGCCACCGCTGCTGCCCACTGCTCCCCTCACCTTCAAGGGGCTGATCAAGGGTGATGGGTCAAATGCAGAGGATAATGTCACCACACCTAGTGTGTGCGTGTGTGTGTGTGTGTGTGTGTGTGTGTGTGTGTGTGTGTGTGTGTGTGTGTGTGTGTGTGGCAATCATCGGTACTTTAACTTTATATTTATATTTGAACAGCCAGTAAGTAGACCGATGAAGGGATCATGCAGACTCTAAAAATGACTCAGGATCATGCGGACTCTAAAAATGACTCTGGAAGTTTTCTGTATCGTGGTCTTTGTCTGCGTATGTGTTGGTGCCCACAACCAGTTTAGGCTGCTAAATGTGATCCAGTGTTGTCCCCCTCCTTATCATGTGACCTTTGATCGGTTTGGACAGCGTGACCAACAGACATGCAAACTGTAAAGCACAACTTTGTCCGATGTTTATGATATATGTTTATTAAGTTAACATCTGAGAATAAGAAAAAACATCAATGTGAAACCATAAAACAAATCTTTAAAAGAAACTTTTTTGGGGTTATTGTAGATCAGTGTTTTTCAACCACTGTGCCGCGGCACACTAGTATGCCGTGGGAGATTATCTAATTTCACCTATTTGGGTAATGGAAGTTTGCAAATGATGTGTTGTTGTTTTGTGTCGGTGCTGTCTAAAGATCGGCAGAGTAACCGTGTAATACTCTTCCATATCAGTAGGTGGCAGCATGTAGCTATCTGTTTTGTAGATGTCGGAAACAGCGGTAGGCAGGGTGCAGGTAAAAAGGTGTTTAATGCTTAAACAAAAAATAAACAAAAGGTGAGTGCCCCTAATAAAAGGCATTGAAGCTATGCAGAACAGAACTAAAACTGTACTGCCTACAAAGTGAACAAAAACAGAATGCTGGACGACAGCAAAGACTTACTGCGGAGCAGAGACGGCGTTCACAAAGTACATCCGAACATGACACGACAATCAACAATGTCCCCACAAAGAAGGATTAAAAACTATTGAAAAATTATTGATTGCTAAAACAAAGTATATGTGGGAAATATCGCTCAAAGGAAGACATGAAACTGCTACAGGAAAATACCAAAAAAAGAGGAAAAGCCATCAAAATAGGAGCACAAGTCATGAAATAAAACACTACACACAGGAAAACAGCAAAAAGGCCAAATAAATCACGGTCTGGTATGACAGGTGGTGACAGTACACCTACTTTGAGATGCTTGGTTATGATTAAAAGTCATATCCAAAAATTGCGACTTTTTACTGTCAACTGAGTTTCGTTTTTTTGTGATTTCTGCTGGTGGTGTGCCTCTGCATTTTTTCAACGCCAAAAATGTGGCTTGGCTCAAAAAAGGTTAAAAAACACTGTTGTAGATGACCACAATCTAAGATGGTTTACAAACGTAACCCAAATCTTTGAACCTTAACCCCAATCCCAAACCTAATATTAAACCAAACACGATTCCAAACCAAAACCATGATGTTAAAATGAATTGGAAACCTCATGTAAAAAATAGAAAACATAAAGTAGCAAGAAACATGTCAATAATGAATAAAGCGAAACATGTTCTAGACCAAAAATCACTTCATATTCTTTACTACTCACTAGTGTTACCATATCTGAGTTATTGTGGAGAAAAGTGCACTTCATTTACTAACGGTGTTACAAAAAAGTTCAATTAAAATACATGATGATCGATGTAGAGAACATACAAACCCTTTATTTATTTATTGAGTCACCAATATTGAAATTCAACAATTTGGTGCATTTGCAAACAGTTAAAATGATGTAAGGAAATTCTAATCTGCTACCCAAGAATGTACAACAATTCTTCTCAAAAAGAGAGGTGAAATATAATGTTTCAGGGAAATCTAATTGAAAACACTTGTATGCTCGTACAACAATTAAAACCTTCACATATCAGTATGTGGAATTAAATTATGGAATGGATTAACCAAATAAAATCAAACACAGCACCAATGTGATTCAGTTTAAAAAACTGTTCAAACTACAATCAATCAATCAATGTTTATTTATACAGCCCTAAATCACAAATGTCTCAAAGGACTGTACAAACCATTACGACTACGACATCCTCGGAAGAACCCACAAAAGGGCAAGGAAAACTCACACCCAGTGGGCAGGGAAAATTCACATCCAGTGGGACGCCAGTGACAATGCTGACTATGAGAAACCTTGGAGAGGACCTCAGAAGTGGGCAACCCCCCGCCCCTCTAAGGGACCGAAAGCAATGGATGTCGAGCGGGTCTAACATGATACTGTGAAAGTTCAATCCATTGTGGCTCCAACACAGCCGCGAGAGTTCAGTTCAAAGCGGATCCAAGACAGCAGCGAGAGTCCCGTCCACAGGAAACCATCCCAAGCGGAGGCGGATCAGCAGCGTAGAGATGTCCCCAACCGATACACAGGCGAGCGGTCCATCCTGGGTCTCGACTCTGGACAGCCAGTACTTCATCCATGGTCATCGGACCGGATCCCCTCCACAAGGGAGGGGGGGACATAGGAGAAAAAAGAAAAGAAGCGGCAGATCAACTGGTCTAAAAAGGAGGTCTATTTAAAGGCTAGAGTATACAGATGAGTTTTAAGGTGAGACTTAAATGCTTCTACTGAGGTAGCATCTCGAACTGTTACCGGGAGGGCATTCCAGAGTACTGGAGCCCGAACAGAAAACGCTCTATAGCCCGCAGACTTTTTTTGGGCTTTAGGAATCACTAATAAGCCGGAGTCTTTTGAACGCAGATTTCTTGCCGGGACATATGGTACAATACAATCGGCAAGATAGGATGGAGCTAGACTGTGTAGTATTTTATACGTAAGTAGTAAAACCTTAAAGTCACATCTTAAGTGCACAGGGAGCCAAGAACAAGAGTTCACAAAGTACATAGAACATTGTTTCTTTTTTTTTTTGAGACAAATATAATTTATGTATTTATTATGTGTTTACTTACTATGGTATATTATTTTGTGTATTATTTATTTCTTCACTGATATGTTATAGAGAACAAGGAAAAAGGATAAAATTGCTATGGTATGAAACGGGGTAGGATTAATTAAACTCAGCTTCTTCCTACTCCTTTTCGGATTTGCTGTAATGAAACAACTGGAAATATATGATGAATTACATTGTATCGTATGCCTGTTCGAAATAAACTGAAACTTAACTGAACTGAACCATAACCCTGTGCCGAACTAAACACAAATGAGGGATGTTCCGATCAGGGTTTTATGCTGCCGATTGCAAGACTGATCATCCTTGTATGAGATTAGTTGATATCAATTACATGTATTTTCTTAAAATGTATTCACAGTAAGTATTTTTGACAGATATCAAACAATATTTAAACAATATTTCGTAACATACAGTACTAGTGTTTTTGCAAAATAAAAAATATGGTACACAATACTCTAAGTAAACAAAAGTTAAAAACTATCATTTAAATCCTTTAGTTTCGGCTCTCGTTGTCCGCCTGTGTCCAATGACTTTTTGCCTGAATTTGTAGACAATAACAAAAACTACTGGAGGCGTGTCTTAATGAAATTAAACAATGGAAGTCCGTTAACTTTTTGCAACTCAACGCCAAAAAAACGGAAATGCTGATTATCGGTCCTGCTAGACACCGACCTCTATTTAATAATACAACTTGAACATTTGACAACCAAACAATTAAACAAGGCGACTCTGTAAAGAATTGGGTATTATCTTCGACCCAACTCTCTCCTTTGAGTCACACATGAAAAGCGTTACTAAAACGGCCTCCTTTCATCTCCGTAATATCGCTAAAATTCGCTCCATTTTGTCCACTAAAGACGCTGAGATCATGATCCATGCGTTTGTTACGTCTCGCCTCGATTACTGTAACGTATTATTTTCGGGTTTCCCCATGTCTAGTATTAAACGATTACAGTTGGTACAAAATGGGGCTGCTAGACTTTTGACAAGAACAAGAAAGTTTGATCACATTACGCCTGTACTGGCTCACCTGCACTGGCTTCCTGTGCACTTAAGATGTGACTTTAAGGTTTTACTACTTACGTATAAAATACTACACGGTCTAGGTCCAGCCTATCTTGTCGATTGTATTGTACCATATGTCCCGGCAAGAAATCTGCGTTCAAAGGACTCCGGCTTATTAGTGATTACCGGAGCCCAAAAAAAGTCTGCGGGCTATAGAGCGTTTTCTGTTCGGACTCCAATACTCAGGAATGCCCTCCCGGTTACAGTTTGAAATGCTACCTCAGTAGAAGCATTTAAGTCTCATCTTAAAACTCATTTGTATACTCTAGCCTTTAAATAGACCCCCTTTTTAGACCAGTTGATCTGCCGTTTCTTTTCTTTTTCTCTTCTGTCCCCCTCTCCCTTGTGGAGGGGATCTGGTCCGGTGGCCATGGATGAAGCACTGGCTGTCCAGAGTCGGGACCCAGAATGGACCGCTCGCCTGTGTATCGTTGGGGACATCTCTGCGATGCTGATCCGCCTCTGCTCGGGCTGGTTTCCTGCTGGCTCCACTTAGGACAGGACTCTCGCTACTATATTAGATCCACTTTGGACTGGACTCTCACGGTTATGTTGGATCCACTATGGATTGGACTTTCACAATATCATGTTAGACCCGCTCGACATCCATTGCTTTCGGTCCCCTAGGTTTTTCATAGTCATCTTTGCACTGTCACCGACGTCCCACTGGGGTGAGTTTTCCTTGTCCTTATGTGGGCTCTACCGAGGATGCCGTTATGGTTTGTGCAGCCCTTTGAGACACTGGTGATTTAGGGCGATTGATTATGTTTGTTGGCTCTCATAAAGTCTGCAGTGAGTCATAATCAGTGATGTTGTAGAAGTAAATAGTGAACGTTGTGGTACATTTCATAAATTAATGTTTGCCGCTGTATTCTTAAAATGAGCAAAATACGTAAATATTATATGTTATTATGAATGTGCTTACAGATATATTTACAGCCTGACGTATATAAAACATTAATGTAGGTGTTTGGATGTTTTTAAGCACTTTATAGGTGGAATAGAGCAATGTCTACAGGCTCTATTGTAAGCAGACTTTTGCGCGCGTTTATCTACTAGTTAGAATGCATTGAAAATAAAAAGAAACAAATATGTGTGCTTGTCTTACATAAGGATTGTGGATGATAGGCAACATTTTAAAAAGTGCAGTTCCCCTTGTGTAGCTGCTTACTTTATGCTGTAATTAAGTTCCACCTAGACTTCTTAAAGTTTACTAATCACTTATTTCATGTGTTGTTTCAAGCAGGTTTAGAGGCTCTCTTAGAGATTGAAGTAGATCTTGTTTGCTCCTCGGTATGCAATATGTTTAGCCTCGTCTCCAGTGATAAGGCTACTTGTAAATTAGTGTTGTTTATTCGTCGGAAGGAAGGTGATTATTAGAAAAAAATAAAGTTTCAGTAAGAGGGGATTGGCTTTTGTGATCAGCATTGAAATAAATAGTGTTGGCTGATCACATAGTTTTTCACGGAAATCTGTTGATACTGATCGATGTCCATTCGATTGTCGAATCTCAAACACAAACCATACTTCTTGTCTGAAAACAACAATGAACAATTAACTTAAAACCCTAACCCTAATTTGAAACCCTAGTCTAACACCAGCCACGACATAATCTTTAAAATGTTAACCCGGGGGTTTGTAATAGGTGACCAAATCTGTTTCGCAAAAACCTCTCTGAACAAGGTCACTGGGGAACAAAACCCAATCATTGGGAATGGTATTATGGACCATCTGTATTGTTTTTCATAGAAACCTTATTTCACAACAATATCTAGGTTTGAACCCAAGTGTGTAAAACACTAAGGTTTAGCAGTCCACTGCCTTAACCATCTAGGCCACCTCCCATTTATGGTATAGTGGGCTAAAAACAAGAATTTTTGTAGTATGGTGTACATCACAGAACGCACAACTGCCAAGTTGCATGTGTTCTCCAAGTTGTATTTTATGGATTTTTCCTGTCAATAAAAGGCTTCCGCTGTCTCAAAAAGTAAATACTGAGAATAATAATCCTG
Source organism: Nerophis ophidion (assembly GCF_033978795.1). Lineage (NCBI taxonomy): Eukaryota > Metazoa > Chordata > Actinopteri > Syngnathiformes > Syngnathidae > Nerophis > Nerophis ophidion. Next base: position 21,833,627 of record NC_084611.1, on the reverse strand, counting down.
AGCCCCAGCTTGAAATTTATGGGAAAGAAGCTGTTCAACAATTGATTTTTTTCAGTTCAAAATAACAATTTTAACAATAATTTGAAACTCTTCTGGACAATTAGGACTGATCCAAGTCTTACAAGACAAATAATAGTACTGTTTGCTACATGGCCAGTGAATACATTTGTTGAAATGTGGCATTATATTCTTATCAGTGACAGAGTAAGAAGCGGCTAGATGTTTCGGCATCAAGTACCAGTCGCTGGCCCCCTGCCTGCGAGAGGCAATGATGAGATGTATAGCAGATTAGTCTATCTTAACAAGTGGCTGGCTAGTTCTTGCTGTGAACAGGCGCTAGCTTTTATTGATAATTGACCCTCTTTCTGGGGCAAACCGGGCTTGCTGAGGAGGAACGGCCTTCACCCTAACCGGGCAGGCACCAACACTCTTTCCAGAAATATAGACTATTATTTGAGTCACACTTGACTAACTACACGAGAGCAAGCTCGGACACAGGCAATTACAGTGTCTGTTAGTTCGGGTGAGGAGTCAGTTAAACTAGAACTAACCAGCGCCAGGATGGACAATTCCTGCACACATTGCATTTCCCGTAGAATAATACACAACTCACATGATGTTTGTTTTTTTTCTAAAATGACTGTGCCATAGGTGAACATGCATTCTACTGAGAAGGCAAATTATGGCGAGTTCAATCAATTGCAACACCAAGCAAATAATCTCAAAATCCCCATCATTTCAATTCCTAGATCTGATCAAAATCATGTGAGGCGCAGTACAAAAAATAAACGTAACGTTATTATTATCACTACGATGGATACCCTTAACAAAAATGCCTCACACAACAGCCCACTATACCTATAATATGGGCTTTTTAAACATCAGATCATTGTCTCCTAAAACGTTATTAGTTGATGAGGTCATCAGAGACAGCAATTTTAACGTAATTTGTCTCAGTGAAACTTGGCTAAAATCAGGTGAGTTTTTACCTGCTTAACGGGGCATCTCCTCTTAACTATTCGAGTGCACATATTGCCCGTCCCCTTAAAAGGGGCGGAAGGGTTGCAGTAATATCCAGTGGTATAAGTGACCTTAGCCCTAACCAAAGTAATAAATATAAATCATTTGAGGTGCTTACATTGAGGTCTGTTACACCGCTACCTTTCTATCTGGCTGTTATCTACCGCCCCCCTGTGCTCTATTTGGACTTTATCAGTTAACTTTTAGAGTTTGTCGCTGATCCAGTGATACACGCAGATAATATGATCATAATGAAGGATTTTATTATCCATATGAATACCCCGTCAGACCCTTCGTTTGTGGTGCTCCAGACTATAATTGATATTGGGGATTGAATTGGGGGTGTATAGCTCGGTTGGTAGAGTGGCCGTCCAAGCAACTTGAGGGTTCCAGGTTTGATCCCCGCTTCCGCCATCCTAGTCACTGCCGTTGTGTCCTTGGGCAAGACACTTTACCTACCTGTTCCCAGTGCCACCCACACTGGTTTAAATGGAACTTCGATATCGGGTTTCACTATGTAAAAGTGCTTTGTGTCACTAGAGAAAAGCGCTATGTAAAGATAATTCACTTCACTTCACTGCACAAATAATACATGAACCCACTCATCGCAACGGTAATACGATAGCAATAGATCTTGTCCGGGCTGCCACCACCCCCAAAGTTACGGTACTCCGGTACACTAAAGTAATGTCCGGTCTCTACCTTATAAAATTTGAAGTTCTGACTTATTGTCAACAAGCTAATAATAAACAATGCTTTAGCAGCCGTAACATTAATGCTGACACAACTACGACTCTTGCTGGCCTACTGCCTTCAGTAATGGCACCATTCCCAAATTATGTGGGCTCTATCGATAACCTCACTAACAACTTTAACGATGCCCTGCGCAACGCCATTGCTAGTATAGCACCACTAAGGCTAAAAAAAAAGCCCCTAAAAGGCGTACTCCTTAGTTCACCAAAGAAACCAGAGCTCATGTAGAAAGCAGGAACGCAAATGGTGTGCGACTAAACTTGAGGTTTTCCATCAAGCATAGAGTGATAGTTTAATAACTTATACTTTAAACATGCACTTACCTTAGCTAAAACTAATTACTATTACAATCTAATCTGCTTCAATAGAAACAATCCTAAATATTTGTTCAGCAGAGTAGCATCGCTAACACAACAAGGGACCCCCCCAGTAGCTCCACCCACTCGGCTGATGACTTAATGCAATTCTTTAATAAAAAAAATTGAACTCAATAGAAAGGAGATTGAAAATAACGTGCTCCAGCTCCAACTTTTCTTAATGCTGACACGAACGTTTGTACGATGGATATTTCCATACAAAATAATCTCTCTTTTTTTGAAGAAATAACATCAGAGGAACTCCTGTGACTTGTAAATGGGACAAAACAAACAAATTAACTTGACCCACTTCCTGGGAAACGTATCAAGGAGCTGTTTGTAATATTAGGATTATTAGTGCTAAATAATATAAACTTATCACGTACCTCTAGTACCTCTATCAATATCCTCAAACACAAATCTTTCATCGTCGCTCAAATTGATGGGTAAATTGTCGTTTTCTCGGTCCGAATAGCTCTTTTGGTTGGAGGCTCCAATTATAAACAATATGAAGACGTGAGGAGCCCTCACACGGGTGACGTCATCGTCTGCGACTTTCGGTAAAGGCAGGGCTTTTCTGTTAGCGACCAAAAGTTGCGAACTTTATCGTCAATGTTCTCTACTAAATCCTTTCAGCAAAAATATGGCAATATCGCGAAATGATCAAGTACGACACATAGAATGGACCTGCTATCCCCGTTTAAATAAGAACATTTCATTTCAGTAGGCCTTCAACACCAGCGAGATTTGAACACGTATGTGGAAATACGGTTTAGCCTTACCCTAATCTCAAGTTTGGTTGAGGTTGTTGGGCTGTCTTTTTTTTTTTTGTCTTGAAAATGTAAAACTGAAATACTTGTAAGAAACCCTGGCCACATTTTTACACCCAAATATGGAACCCCAAACCTAGTTTGAAACTTGAGGTAAACCTTTAACTGGCTGTAATCCTAAACCAAACTCAATTCTAACCCTGATGCCAACCAACCCCAACTAAAACTTAATCATATCCCAACATAATCACCCCACTGTACCAAAAATATCAACAGAGGGAAAAAAAATCTTCCTCTTCTGGACTAATGAAGCACTTAATTTAAAGGCCTACTGAAACCAACTACTACCGACCACGCAGTCTGATAGTTTATGTATCAATGATGAAATATTAAATTGCAATTTTAAATTTCCCGGGAGTTTCTTGTTGAAAACGTCGCGGAATGATGACGTGTACGCGTGACGTCACAGACTGTTTGGAAATATTAGCGCTGCACACACACACAGCCAAAAGTCGTCTGCTTTAACCGCGTAATTACACAGTATTCTGGACATCTGTGTTGCTGAATCTTTTGCAATTTGTTCAATTAATATTGGAGAAGTCAAAGTAGAAAGATGGAGTTGGAAAAGCTTTAGCCTTTAGCCACACAGACACACGGTGATTCCTTGTTTAAAATTCCCGGAGGTGAAGCGTTCCTATGGATCAGAGCGGTCAAGCGAACATGGATCACAACCAAATGTCAACCAGCAGTTTTTGGTGAGAAAATTGTGGTAAAAAGTCGCCACTTACCGGAGATCAGCTGAGCTTGAGCCGTCCATACTGCTGCCGTTGACTTCCATCAGACACTGGCCTCAAGACACCCGTGGACAAAACCCTCCGACTATCAGGTACTATCAAACTCACTAAAACACTAGCAACACGAATCTATCATCCTCGCTCAAATTGATGGGTAAATTTTCTTGGTCCGAATAGCTCTTTTGGTCGGAGGCTCCAATTATAAACAATATGAAGACGTGAGGAGCCCTCACATGGGTGACGTCATCGTCTGCGACTTCCGGTAAAAGCAGGGCTTTTCCGTTAGCGACCAAAAGTTGCGAACTTTATCGTCAATGTTCTCTACTAAATCTTCCTCTTCTGGACTAATGAAGAACTTAAACAGACCCCCTTTTTAGACCAGTTGATCTGCCGTTTCTTTTCTTTTTCTCCTATGTCCCCCCATCCCTTGTGGAGGGGGTCAGGTCCGGTGGCCATGGATGAAGTACTGGCTGTCCAAAATCGGGACCTAGGATGGACCGCTCATCTGTGTATCGGTTGGGGACATCTCTGTGCTGCTGATCCTCCTCCGCTTGGGGTGGTTTCCTGCTGGCTCCACTTTGGATTGGACTCTCGCTACTATATTGGATCTACTTTGGACTTGATTTTCACGGTTACGTTAGATCCACTATGGATTGGACTTTCACAATATCATGTTAGATCCGCTCGACATCCATTGCTTTGGGCGGCATAGCTCGGTTGGTAGAGTGGCCGTGCCAGCAACTTGAGGGTTGCAGGTTTGATTCCCGCTTCCGCCATCCTAGTCACTGCTGTTGTGTCCTTGGGCAAGGCACTTTACCCACTGCTCCCAGTGCCACCCACACTGGTTTAAATGTAACTTAGATATATTGGGTTTCACTATGTAAAGGGCTTTGAGTCACTAGAGAAAAAGCGCTATATAGATATAATTCACTTCACTTCACTTTCGGTCCCCTAGGGAATTGGGGGAGTTGCCCACATATGTGGTCCTCTCCAAGGTTTCTCATAGTCATCATGGTCTACGTCCCACTGGGGTGAGTTTTTCCTTGCCCTTATGTGGGCCCTACCTAGGATGTCGTTGTGGTTTGTGCAGCCCTTTGAGGCACTTGTGATTTAGGGCTATATAAATAAACATTGATTGCAACACTAAATTGGCCCTAGTGTGTGAATGTGAGTGTGAATGTTGTTTGTCTATCTGTGTTGGCCCTGCGATGAGGTGGCGACTTGTCCAGGGTGTACCCCGCCTTCCGCCCGATTGTAGCTGAGATAGGCGCCAGCGCCCCCCGCGACCCCAAAAGGGAATAAGCGGTAGAAAATGGATGGATGGATGGATGATTTATTTTAATAAATGCAAAGTGGTTGCTGCTTTGCAAGCGCTAATAATAAATATTGTAGTAAAAAATATACAATAAATAACAGCCAGACCAAATAATACAAGGATGACCCCTCTACTTCTCAACAAAAACAGAATCCCTCAAACAAGCAGGAAACTTATCCCGTCCTCCACTCAAAACTGTTTACATCAATCTTGGCGATCAACTTTAAGGATAGTGTGTCAAATTTGAGATTCACTGAGCGTTGTCCATGGCAACCGTGCAGGCAACAGCAACAACAACAAAAAAAACCTCTGCCACTCTCCCTAAACCCATCCAGTTGCCACGGAGACCCATTCGAGGTGCCCGGTTGTGACCTCCTGACCCGAGGGAAGGCTGGTGAATGTAGCTGAAAAAAGGGGGAGGCCGGTCCAGGGCATCTGGGGTATCATCTGGCGCCTAACAAAGACCCCTCGCCAGCTGGGGAGGAGGGCAGGAGAGGGAGCTGTAGGACGGGGCACCAAAAAGCGAGAGAGAAGCCTTTTTTTTTTTCTTCTTCTTCTCTTCAGAGAGAGTGGCCATTGACACTGTTCATCTCATTAAGATCCCCCCGCCCCCATCCCCCGTCTTTATGTGGGTTTGGAGCGCTGGGTCCTGACAGCTGCTTGTACCATTCAAGCTCAAGTGCAGTCCACTGCAGGATGGCGAGGGAAAAGGGTCGGAAAGATGGGAAAAGAGAGGGGGGGTTCGACATATGCCACCACCGCGGAAACCATGATGGCGGACTGTTATGTTTTATTTTATTATAAACATGCTCAACAAAGTTGCATTGAAGTACATTGCTGGTTTACGCTCATGGAATTCAACCTGTCTGCAAAATAGTAGAAGAAGTGGACTTTATTTAACCCTATACTCATAAAGGGGCAGTTTGCTTCTCAAGGTTTACAAACAAATAACACCACCAGCTAGATTATGTTAATAAAGGTGTTAAATATACAGTGGGGCAAAAATTATTTAGTCAGCCACCGATTGTGCAAGTTCTCCCACTTAAAATGATGACAGAGGTCTGTAATTTTCATCATAGGTACACTTCAACTGTGAGAGACAGAATGTGAAAAAAAAAATCCCGGAATTCACATTGTAGGAATTTTAAATAATTTATTTGGAAATTATGGTGGAAAATAAGTATTTGGTCAACCATTCAAAGCTCTCACTGATGGAAGGAGGTTTTGGCTCAAAATCTCATGATACATGGCCCCGTTCATTCTTTCCTTGACACGGATCAATCGTCCTGTCCCCTTAGCAGAAAAAACAGCCCCAAAGCATGGTGTTTCCACCCCCATATTTCACAGTAGGTATGGTGTTCTTGGGATGCAACTCAGTATTCTTCTTCCTCCAAACACGACGAGTTGAGTTTATACCAAAAAGTTCTATTTTGGTTTCATCTGACCACATGACATTCTCCCAATCCTCTGCTGTATCATCCATGTATCCATTTTGGTCTAAACTCAACTCGTGGTGTTTGGAGGAAGAAGAATACTGAGTTGCATCCCAAGAACACCATACCTACTGTGAAGCATGGGGGTGGAAACATCATGCTTTGGGGCTGTTTTTTCTGCTAAGGGGACAGGACGATTGATCCGTGTTAAGGAAAGAATGAATGGGGCCATGTATCGTGAGATTTTGGGCCAACCTCCTTCCATCAGTGAGAGCTTTGAATGGTTGACCAAATACTTATTTTCCACCATAATTTACAAATAAATTATTTAAAATTCCTACAATGTGAATTCCTGGATTTTTTTTTTCACATTCTGTCTTTCACAGTTGAAGTGTACCTATGATGAAAATTACAGACCTCTGTCATCATTTTAAGTGGGAGAATTTGCACAATCGGTGGCTGACTGAATACTTTTTTGCCCCCACTGTATGTATGTGTGTGTGTGTGTGTGTGTGTGTGTGTATTGTATGGCTGCGTGAAAAGTGCTTTGGATTTTTCTAGAAAACCAAGCAGGGTCATTTTCTGCAGCATCCTGACTCGCTTCCTTTTTCATTTTCTTTGTAATATTTTCAGCTATTTCAAGTGATGCACGAGGGAAATGGCGTCACGCGGATGCCAGATGAAGGCTTTGCGGATGATAAAATGTGCAAACAGCTGCCGGGTGGCAACACGCGTAATCACAGCTAGCAAACAATGGCATGCACACACCCCCCTCGACCTTCCAGAACCCCCATCGGTGCCATTGCAAAAAAAAAAGTGGGAATATGCATAAGGTTCCCTAAAGGGTCATGGTCGTGTGTGCGTGCGTGTGTGTGCGCGTATGTGTGTGTGTGTGTGTGTGTGTGTGTGGGTGGGTGTATTCTTGTTTTTCTACACTTCTTGAGACATCAACAGGAAAAAGTACCTCCCTTATGAGGACCGGTGAACAAGTCAGGACATAAGTCATGGTACCGATAAGGAAAACCATTGCATCGAATAGAGCAGGGGTCACCAACGCGGTGCCCGCGGGCACCAGTTAGCCCGTAAGGACCAGATGAGTCGCCCGCTTGCCTGTTCTAAAAATAGCTCAAATAGCAGCACTTACCAGTGAACTGCCTCTATTTTTTAAATTGTATTTATTTACTAGCAAGCTGGACTCGCTTTGCTCGACATTTTTAATTCTAAGAGAGACAAAACTCAAATAGAATTTTAAAATCCAAGAAAATATTTTAAAGACTTGTCCTTCACTTGTTTAAATAAATTCATTTATTTTTTTACTTTGCTTCTTTTAACTTTCAGAAAGACAATTTTAGGTAAAAAACACAACCGTAAAAATTATTGGTATCCTGGTAGCCGTTCGCATTAATCAGTACCCAAGAAGTAGCTCTTGGTTTCAAAAAGCTTGGTGACCCCTGGAATAGAGAATTTCTCATTTGCACCCCTAGTGATGGAATCCATCAAATTTAGGGTAGTTCCAAAAAGGAGGGATTTTTCAAATTGGCTGTGTGTCGCTTTTAAAAGTGTTCACTCTCTGCTGAGCATTGTATGAGAAATAACAAGTGTGTGTGGTAATTTGAAGTGCTCCCCCTTTGGCCAACATATGTAATAACAAGTGTGTGTAAGAAATTAAAATGCGCCCCCTTTGGCCAAAATTTATTTAGAAAATGAAAAAATATGTATATAGGAACATACTGTAATAACATTAAGTAAGTAATAAAGATTAAAAGCCAATTATGAACAAAAATTATTTAAAAAACAAAACTAAAAGCAGTCTATTTCTCACAATGTGTCGACTTTTTTCTTGTAAAATTGGGAACAATTTCTCACATTCTTTCTGTTTCTGTAATGTTGCAATATTTTCTCATAAAATTATTACTTTTTTATGTAAACTGATTACTTTTTAATACAAAATGGTGACATTTGTCATCTAAAATTCTGACTTTTATCACAATATTGTAAATTACTTTTGTTGTTCTTGTAAAATAGTGACATCTTTTCTGTAAAATAATGACTTTACTCATAATGTTGCCAAGTAACATTCCGATTATAATTCTAATATTGCCAACATTTTTAAGTTTCCTTATAAAATAGTGACTTTTGTCCAGTAAAATTATTACTCTTTGCATAAAATTGCCAACATTTTAAGCTTAGTCTGTAAAATTGCGACTCTTTTTGAGTAAAACGCCAACTTTTATCATAATATTGCGCAGATGTTCTGTTTTTCTTGTAAAATTTGGACTTGCGTTGAGTGAAATTACCACTATTATTATAATATTAGAAGTAGGCATTTTTCGGAGGTCTCACGAAGGTAACACATACAAGAACGTGTGTGTGTGTGTGTGTGTGTGTGTGTGTGTATTTCTGCCCTTCTTGAGTCATCAACAACAAAAAGTACCGTCCGTATGAACAAGTTAGGACCGAAATCATGGTCCCAAAACGGAAAATTATCCCATCTAATAGAGAGCCAAATACTAAAGTCCGTGAACATTGCTCCAAAGTCAAGATTTTTTATTGATTTAATGCGCCTACAAAAGTAAACATTGACGGGTGCAAAGGCAGCAATATAGGATAAAACAAGACGGCAGCTAAAGAAGGACTTCCCTATTCATTCCGGAAAAAACCCGCCAGGCAAACAGCTGATTTTACGACTTCTGGTGCTCACGTAGGACAACCCGCGTCCCACATGTGACCATAGGATGAACAATATATATTATTAATGTTGTAAATAAAAATCTTTATGTATCTAGAAAGGGTGGTCCTGAAGAGGTAGGCAATTTTCGGAGGTCTCAACAAGGTAACACATACAATAGTGTCTGTGTGTGTGTGTGTGTGTGTGTGTGTGTGTGTGTGTGTGTGTGTGTGTGTGTGTGTGTGTGTGTGTGTGTGTCTGTGTGTGTGTGTGTGTTTCTGCCCTTCTTGAGTCATCAACAACAAAAAGTACCGTCCATATGAACAAGTTAGGACCGAAATCATGGTCCCAAAACGGAAAATCATCCCATCTAATAGAGAGCCAAATACTAAAGTCCGTGAACATTGCTCCAAAGTCATGATTTTTGGTTGATTTAATGCGCCTACAAAAGTAAACATTGACCGGTGCAAAGGCAGCAATATAGGATAAAACAAGTCGGCAGCTAAAGAAGGACTTCCCTATTCATCCCGGAAAAAAACCGCCAGGCGAACAGCTGATTTTACGACTTCTGGTGCTCACCTAGGACAACCCGCGTCCCACATGTGACCATAGTATGAACAATATATATTAATAATGTTGTAAATAAAAATCTTTATGTATCTAGAAAGGGTGGTCCTGAAGAGGTAGGCAATTTTCGGAGGTCTCAACAAGGTAACACATACAATAGTGTCTGTGTGTGTGTGTGTGTGTGTGTGTGTGTGTGTGTGTGTGTGTGTGTGTTTCTGCCCTTCTTGAGTCATCAACAACAAAAAGTACCGTCCATATGAACAAGTTAGGACCGAAATCATGGTCCCAAAACGGAAAATCATCCCATCTAATAGAGAGCCAAATACTAAAGTCCGTGAACATTGCTCCAAAGTCAAGATTTTTTTATTGATTTAATGCGCCTACAAAAGTAAACATTGACGGGTGCAAAGGCAGCAATATAGGATAAAACAAGTCGGCAGCTAAAGAAGGACTTCCCCATTCATCCCGGAAAAAACCTGCCAGGTGAACAGCCGATTTTACGACTTCTGGTGCTCACGTAAGACAACCCGCGTCCCACATGTGACCATAGGATGAACAATATATATTATTAATGTTGTAAATAATAATCTTTATGCATCTAGAAAGGGTGGTCCTAAAGATATAGGCCTTTTTTGGAGGTTTCAACAAGGTAACACATACAATAATGTGTGTGTGTGTGTGTGTGTGTGCGTGTGTGTGTGTGTGTGTGTGTGTGTGTGTGTGTGTGTGTGTGTGTGTGTGTGTGTGTGTGTGTGTGTGTGTGTGTGTGTGTGTATTTCTGCCCTTTTGAGACATCAACAAGAAAAACAAGTTAGGACCGAAATCATGGTCCCAAAACGGAAAATCATCGCATCTAATAGAGAGCCAAATACTAGAGTCCGTGAACATTGCTCCAAAGTCAAGATTTTTTGTTGATTTAATGCGCCTACAAAAGTAAACATTGACAGGTGCCAAGGCAGCAATATAGGATAAAACAAGACGGCAGCTAAAGAAGGACTTCCCTATTCATCCCGGAAAAAACCTGCCAGGTGAACAGTCGATTTACGACTTCTGGTGCTCACGTAAGACAACCCGCGTCCCACATGTGACCATAGGATGAACAATATATATTATTAATGTTGTAAATAAAAATCTTCATATAACTAGAAAGGGTGGTCCTGAAGAGGTAGGCAATTTTCGGAGGTCTCAACAAGGTAACACATACAATAATGTGTGTGTGTGTGTGTGTGTGTGTGTGTGTGTGTGTGTGTGTGTGTGTGTGTGTGTGTGTGTGTGTGTGTGTGTGTGTGTGTGTGTATTTCTGCCTTTTTTGAGACATCAACAAGAAAAACAAGTTAGGACCAAAATCATGGTCCCAAAACGGAAAATCATCCCATCAAATAGAGAGCCAAATACTAAAGTCCGTGAACATTGCTCCAAAGTCAAGATTTTTTGTTGATTTAATGCGCCTACAAAAGTAAACATTGACAGGTGCAAAGGCAGCAATATAGGATAAAACAAGACGGCAGCTAAAGAAGGACTTCCCTATTCATTCCGGAAAAAACCCGCCAGGCGAACAGCTGATTTTACGACTTCTGGTGCTCACGTAAGACAACCTGCGTCCCATATGTGACCATAGGATGAACAATATATATTATTAATGTTGTAAATAAAAATATTTTTGGCAACACTAAATTGGCCCTAGTGTGTGAATGTGAGTGTGAATGTTGTCTGTCTATCTGTGTTGGCCCTGCGATGAGGTGGCGACTTGTCCAGGGTGTACCCCGCCTTCCGCCCGATTGTAGCTGAGATATACGCCAGCGCCCCCCGCGATCCCGAAAGGGAATAAGCGGTAGAAAATGGATGGATGGATGGATGTATCTAGAAAGGGTGGTCCTAAAGATATAGGCATTTTTTGGAGGTTTCAACAAGGTAACACATACAACAATGTGTGTGTGTGTGTGTGTGTGTGTGTGTGTGTGTGTGTGTGTGTGTGTGTGTGTGTGTGTGTGTGTCTGTGTGTTGTGTGTGTGTGTGTGTGTGTGTGTGTGTGTGTAGGGAGGCAAGGCAGCACAGCAGGAGTGTTGCCAAAATAGAAAATGCAGAATGTGTGGGGTTTGTCATAAAGGGGTGGGGACATATAGCTCATGCGAGGGGCGGGGCCTATGCAAATTAGTTGGTGCAGGTATTTTAGAATGTGGCATCTCAGTTATAAAGTATGCGAGGGAATGAGAACAAAACAACAAATGTCTGCGGACAGGAGCCTCCTGTCATCTGGGCTGATGAATGGGGCTTTGCGTGTGGATTTTAATTACTGCTCTGTGGAAGTGGGAATTGGCCATGCATTAAATTGGAATGAGACACATATTCCCACTCAGCAGGGGAGAAAGGAGCACGGGAAAGGGGAGAAAGTGGTTACTGTATTTTAATTGAACCATCCCTTGGTACAAAGTTGCCGCTGCAAGCTCACACACGTGCGCGCTTGATACCGACGCGGCAATGACGGAATGATTATAAGTTTGTGTCCAGTTAAAAGATCAATTTTAAGCCTGAATGAATATTATTTAGTCCCAGTGGAAATCGTAAAAGTCAGTTACTCTGTGAGTTGAAGTCCACATTGCTGCATGGCTATAATGAAGGTCTATTCCTGATTGAAAAAGGACATTATACAGGTCAGATTCGTACGGAGACCCTCAAGCAGGGGTCTCAGACATTCTATTTTGGTTTCATCTGACCACATGAAATTCTCCCAATCCTCTGCTGTATCATCCATGTATCCATTTTGGTATAAACTCAACTCGTGGTGTTTGGAGGAAGAAGAATACTGAGTTGCATCCCAAGAACACCAAACCTACTGTGAAGCGCACTGTGGTGGAAACATCATGCTTTGGGGCTGTTTTTCTGCTAAGGGGACAGGACGATTGATCCGTGTTAAGGAAAGAATGAATGGGGCCATGTATCGTGAGATTTTGAGCCAAAACCTCCTTCCATCAGTGAGAGCTTTGAATGGTTGACCAAATACTTATTTCCCACCATAATTTACAAATAAATTCTTTAAAATTCCTACAATGTGAATTCCTGGATTTTTTTTTTCACATTCTGTCTCTCACAGTTGAAGTGTACCTATGATGAAAATTACAGACCTCTGTCATCATTTTAAGTGGGAGAACTTGCACAATCAGGGGCTGAATAAATACTTTTTTGCCCCACTGTACGTCATGTGTTGCCTGCATTATAACACTTATATACGGCTTTTCGTTTTTTCCGGTTCCAGACAGATTTATTTTTGGTATTTTTTGTCCAATATGGCTATTTAAAACATTTCGGGTTGCCAACCCTTTGGTCTACCCAGACTGCTTCATCGAAATAAATTGGCCCTTATTCAGTAATTTGTGTAGAAAATATGTAAAAAATATTGCCTTAGATTTTGTAATAACAAAAGTAATGCTAGTTATCATACATTAATAATTAAAATCATCCGTAATGACCATGTGTATCCATGTTTAAATCCATTTAAGTCTCACCTTAAAACTCATCTCTATACTCTAGGGGGTCACCAACCTTTTTGAAACTAAGAACTACTTCTTGGGTACTGATTAATGCGAAGGGCTACCAGTTTGATACACACTTAAATAAATTGCCAGAAATAGCCAATTTGCTCAATTTACCTTTAACTCTATGTTATTATTAAAAATTAATGATATTTATCTTTGTGGAAACACTGATCATTTTAATGATTTGTCACAATTAATATATATTTTTGATGACATGTTTTAAATAGGTTAAAATCAAATCTGCACTTTGTTAGAATGTATAACAAATTGGACCATTCTATATTTCAAACAAAGACAAATCATTATTTCTTCTAGATTTTCCAGAACAAAAAATTTAAAAGGAATTCAAAAGACTTTTAAATAAGATTAGAATTTGATTTAACAGATTTTGTAGATTTGCCAGAATATCTATTTTGAATTTTAATCATAATAAGTTTGAAGAAATATTTTACAAATATTCTTCGTCGAAAAGACCGAAGCTAAAATGAAGAATTAAATTAAAATGTATTTATTATTCTTTGCAATAAAAAAAAAAAAAAATACTTGAACATTGATTTAAATTGTCAGGAAAGAAGAGGGACGAATTTAAAAGGTAAAAAGGTATGTGTTTAAAAATCCTAAAATCCTTTTTAAGGTTGTATTTTTTTCTCTAAAATTGTCTTTCTGAAAGTTATAAGAAGCAAAGTAAAAAAATGTATTCATTTAAACAAGTGAAGATTTTCTTGGATTTTCAAATTCTATTTGAGTTTTGTCTCTCTTAGAATTAAAATTGTTGAGCAAAGTGAGACCAGCTTCCTAGTAAATAAATACAATTTAAAAATAGAGGCAGCTCACTGGTAAGTGCTGCTATTTGAGCTATTTTTAGAACAGGCCAGCGGGCTATTCATCCGGTCCTTACGGGCTACCTGGTGCCCGCGGGCACAGCGTTGGTGACCCCTGTTCTAGACTTTAATTAGACTCCCTTTTTAGACCAGTTGATCTGCTGTTTCTTTTCTTTTTCTCCTCTGTCCCACTCTCCCTTGTGGAGGGGGTTCGGTCCGGTGGCCATGGATAAAGCACTGGCTGTCCTGAGTCGGGACCCAGGATGGACCACTTGTCCAGAGTTGATGGACCGCTCGCCTATGTATCGGCTGGGACTTTCTCTGCGCTGCTGATACACCTCCACTTGGGGTGGTTTCCTGCTGGCTCCACTGTGGACGGGACTCTCTCTGCTGTGTTGGATTCACTTTGGACTGGACTCTCACGGTTGTGTTGGATCCACTATGGATTGAACTTTCACAGTATCATGTTAGACCCGCTTGACATCCATTGCTTTTGGTTCCCCTAGAGGGGGCGGGGGGGGGGGGGGGGGTGTTCCCCACATATGCAGTCCTCTCCAAGGTTTCTCATAGTCATCATTGTCACCGACTTCCCACTGGGGTGAGTTTTCCTTGCCCTTATGTGGGCTCTACTGAGGATGTCATTGTGGTTTGTGTTGTGGTTTGTGCAGCCCTTTGAGACACTAGTGATTTAGGGCTATATAAATAATCATTGATTGATTGATTGATGACTAAGATTCTAATAACAAGGTACTACTAAAAACAGTCCCGTGATAAGCATGGATACGAACCCTTCAGTTTCTGGATGACTGGTCTACAATCCGAGCCTCACCAACCCTTGTCCCTGTGGTCGGTTGATAAAAGTATTACCACTGTCCTCACTTCCTGTCATTAACAAACACTGTCTTGATAAAAAGACATCCAATGCAAGCCTAAAAAAAACAGAGCATGATTAAATGCCGCAAACCAAAAAACACCTTATCACATGTTGTTAGCGGAGGTCGCCCAGGTCAACACATGGTCATCTGTAGTCAGTCAGCTGAGAGCCAGAGCCCACTCCTCCATGTTGATAGGAGGTCAGACGAGCAAAGGACAAGAAAGGCATGATGTGGCAAACAACATGTGACCTGCCGCAAAGATCTTTGTCTCTTTGTCTATGCTTGGACACTTCGGACTCCTCACCATTGACTTGCTCTCCTCAAGTCATGCAGAAGCCTTGGAGTCCCAAGGAATTGGGACACACATTCAAAGGCCTACTGAAACCCAATACTACCCACCACGCAGTCTGATAGTTTATATATCAATGATGAAATATTAACATTGCAACACATGCCAATACGGCCTTTTTAGTTTACTAAATTGCAATTTTAAATTTCCCGGGAGTTTTGTCTTGAAAACGTCGTGTAATGATGACGTGTACGCAAGACGTCACAGGTTTTTAGGAAGTATGAGCGCTGCACACACACACAGCTAAAAGTCGTCTGCTTTAACGGCATAATTACACAGTATTTCGGACATCTGTGTTGCTGAATCTTTTGCAATTTGTTCAATTAATATGGGAGGAGTCAAAGTAGAAAGATGGAGTTGGGAAGCTTTAGCCTTTAGCCACACAAACACACAGTGACTCCTTGTTTAAAATTCCTGGAGGTGATACTTTACTTTGGATCAGAACATGAATCACGACGGAACGTCAACCAGCAGGTTTCGGTGAGAAAATTGTGGTTAAAAAGTCGCTTTTTACCGGAGAAAAGCTGAGCTTGTGCCGTCCATAGCTGCTGTCGACTCCCCTGAGACATTGGCGTCAAGACACCCGTGGAGGCCCCCTCCGACTATATATATATATATTTTTTTTTCAAGATGGCGCTGCTGTAGTGGCTGCTGTAGGCAGGAGCTCTGTGCTCTTGTGTCATCCTTTTGTGTTTCCCTCTTGTTTTCATGTGTTATTATATTTTTTTGCATTTTGGTCCGGGACCCTCTGGGACTGTGTGACAAGGGGTGCCACTTTCGTGACCTCTGTGGTGCTTTTTTGTGGACTTTTGGATCTGCCTCCCGGGAGCCTTTTGGCCATGGAGACCAGCTGCTGGGTCTCTGCCACACCGGAGTCGCTTTGGAGGGACTAGAGGAGATGCGGATGAGGGGTCAGGGCTGCGGAGCTAGCACTGAGCGCTGGGACGGAGAGGCTTTGCGGTGTCTTGACTGGGTGAGCAGGTGTCGGACACCTCAGTTACCTTGGACGTATCCTCGCTCATCCATGCGGACTGGACATTGGCCGAGAGTGGAGTCGGCTGTCTTGGTTGCTTTGTTGGGTCTGCTCCTGTCTCTGGCCATCCTCTCTCCACCCCAGCGGACGATGGCGTGGAACACCGCAGAGGCCACCACAGTGTATATGTTTATTTTATTTTTTATTCATAGCTGTATGTAGAAGTGTCTGGTTGTATCTGCTGCTTTAATGTCTTTAATGTCCTCTGTGGTCTTTGATGTTTGATGTTTCACTCTTACACACATGTAAGAGGGATGTGTTCTATGGCTATGAGTTGTTTTTTTCCCTTGGCCTCAGTCTGCACCCCCACTCCAGGGCCCAGGCTAAGACCTATTTTTATTTTTTTATTTTTATTTTAATCTTCTATTCTCCCCCCCACCCGTTTACCTGTATGTCATCTTTTTTGTAAGGGGCGCTGGAAGCCGGCAGACCCGTCAGCGATCCTGTTCTGTCTCCCTGTAATGTTTGTCTGATCTTGAATGGGATTGTGCTGAAAATTGTAATTTTCCTGAAGGAACTCTCCTGACGGAATAAATAAAGTACTAGCTAAGGTACTATTAAACTCACTAAAACACTAGCAACACAATAGAAAAATAAGGGATTTTCCATAATTATCCTAGTAAATGTGTCTAAAAACATCGGAATCCGTCCCAATGCAATCGCGTTTTTTTTTTTCCTAGTCTGTCGCTATCAATATCCTCAAACACAAATCTTTCATCCTCGCTGAAATTAATGGGGAAATTGTCGTTTTCTCGGTCCGAATAGCACTTTTTGTTGGAGGCTCCCATTAAAATCAATGTGAATATGTGAGGAGCCATCAAACATGTGAGGTCATCGCTTGCGACTTCCGGTGGAGGCAGGGCTTTTCTCTTAGCACCGAAAGTTGCGAAATTTATCGTGGATGTTCTCTACTAAATCCTTTCAGCAAAAATATGGCAATATCGCAAAATGATCAAGTATGACACACAGAATGGACCTGCTATCCCCGTTTAAATAAGAACATCTCATTTCAGTAGGCCTTTAAAGTAGGGCTCTCAAAAATAACAAGTTAATTTTGTGACTGTGATTGTCTGAATGTGTGAGTATAAAGATTTGTATTTTAAAAACACAAAAAAATCATGACCCCATGCAGTATCAACACATTGTTATTTTCCTTGTTTTGTGTTGTATGTGGCTTTTGTGCTAATGAGCTGTGTTTGTCCACGCCTGTCTTAATAGATTGTGTGTAACTCTAACTCTAACTCTAACTCAGTGGTTCTTAACCAGGGTTCGATCGAACCCTAGGGGTTCGGTGAGTCGACCTCAGGGGTTTGGCGGAGATCAAAACACACCCGACTCATCGTGTAAATACAAACTTCTCCCTGTTGGCATATTACAGATACGGCAACAGCTCACTGATTTGCAGGTGTGTAATTTGTTGTGAGTTTATGCACTGTCCTAGTTTTGTTGTTTGAACAAGGTGATTTTCATGCACGGTTCATTTTGTGCACCAGTAAAAAAAAAACATGGTAACACTTTAGTATGGGGAACATATTCACCATTAATTAGTTGCTTATTAACATGCAAATTAGTAACATATTGGTTCTTAACTAGTCATTAAGTACTATTAATGCCTTATTCGGCATGGCCTTATTATAACCCTAACCCTCGAACCCTGACCCTAACCAAATAACTAACATATTCTATTACTTAGAACATGTTCCCCTAGTGTCCAAATAACTCTAAATTAAGTCTTTTTTACTTAGAATATGTTCCCCTATACTAAAGTGTTACCAAAAACATACTACTTTGTGTTGAATTTGAAAAAAAACAACATTTTATTTTTCACTAAGAATGTTCATATGAAACTAACGGGGTTCGGTACCTCCAACAAGGTTAAGAACCACTGCTCTAACTCTAACAACTGTTCTTAGAGTTAGAGCAGTGGCTCTTAAAGGGGAACATTATCACCAGACCTATGTTAGCGTCAATATATACCTTGATGTTGCAGAAAAAAGACCATGTATTTTTTTAACCGATTTCCGAACTCTAAATGGGTGAATTTTGGCGAATTAAAAGACTTTCTGTTTATCGCTCTTTTTTCGATGACGTCAGAACGTGACGCTGCCTAGGTAAGAAAGGCGCCATTTTCATTTTTTCAAACATACAAACATCGGGTCTCAGCTCTGTTATTTTCCGTTTTTTCGACTATTTTCTGGAACCTTGGAGACATCATGCCTCGTCGGTGTGTTGTCGGAGGGTGTAACAACACTAACAGGGAGGGATTCAAGTTGCACCACTGGCAAGAAATCCGCCGCCAGACCCCCATTGAATGTGCCAGAGTGTCTCCACATTTTACCGGCGATGACAGACATGGCACAGAGATGTATGGATAACCTGCAGATGCATTTGCAACGATTAAGTCAACGAAATTACAAAGGTGAGTTTTGTTGATGTTGTTGACTTATGTGCTAATCAGACATATTTGGTCACGGCATGACTGCCAGCTAATCGATGCTAGCATACTATGCTAATCGATGCTAACATGCTATTTACGCTAGCTGTATGTACATTTGAAACTAGATACCCAAATTTAATGCGAAACAAACACTTACCAATCGACAGATTTAAGTTGCTCCAGTGTCACAAGATGCGAAAGTCCTGATCGTTTGGTCCGCACATTTTACCGGCGATGCTAATAAGGCAGCCATGCTATTGGCCACTTCATTATGTACACCCATGCTATGGCCGAATAGCGTCAATAGCTATTCGCTAAATAGCTTCAATTTCTTATTCAATTTCGTTTTCGCTATCTGCCTCCATACTCCGACCATCTGTTGAATCGTTGAAGCCGCTGAAATCCGAGTCTGAATCCGAGCTAATGTCGCTATATCTTGCTGTGGTAACTTCCATGTTGTTTATATTGGCAGCCCTGTATGACATCACAGGGAAATGGACAGTCGCATTGCAAATAGCGAAAATCAAGAACTTTAAAGGTTTTTTTAGGGATAGTCAGGGAGGTGTAAAATTTTGAAAAAAACTTCGAAAAATAAAACAAGCCACTGGGAACAGATTTTTATTGTTTTTAACCCTTATGAAATTGTGATAATGTTCCCCTTTAACCTTGTTGGAGGCACCGAACCCCACCAGTAATGTGTTTTTGGTAACACTTTAGTATGGAGAACATATTCTAAGTAACGAAGACTTAATTTAGAGGTTGTTGGAAACTAGGAGAACATATTCTAAGTAACAAAGACTTAATTTGGTGTTATTTGGTTAGGGTTAGGGTTATAAAGAGGCCATGCCGAATTAGGCATTAATAAGTACTTAATAATGACTAGTTAAGAGCCAATATGTTACTTAATTTGCATGTTAACAAGCAACAATAATTAATGGTGAATATGTTCCCCGTACTCAAGTGTTATAATGTTTTATTACTAGTGCACAAAATGAACCGTGCATGAACATCACCTTGTTCAAAGAACAAAACCGACACTAAACTCACATTAGACTGCATAAACTCACAACAATTTACACACCTGCAAATCAGTGTGACTTCTGCTGTTGCCGTATCCGTAATACGCCGATAGGGAGAAGTTTTGACTCACACGATGAGTCGGGTGTGTTTTCACCTCCGCCGAACCCCTAAGGCCGGCTCGATTGAACCCAGGTTAAGAACCACTGAGTTAGAGTTTTTTTTATAACTTTGCACTTTCTCTAAGTACAAACGTAATCTCACATACAACAACATAACGTCAAGGAGTAGGACAGGAGGACATACAGTAGGAAGAAAATGTACAAACCCCAAAACCAGTGATGTTGGCACGTTGTGTGATTTGCAAATAAAAACAGAATACGATGATTTGCAAATCCTTTTCAACTTATATTCAATTCAATAGACTGCAAAAACAAGATACATGGATGATACAGTGGAGGATTGGGAGAATGTCATGTGGTCAGATGAAACCAAAATATAACTTTTTGGTATAAAATCAACTTGTGGTGTTTGGAGGAAGAAGAATACTGAGTTGCATCCCAAGAACACCAGACCTACTGTGAAGCATGGGGGTGGAAACATCATGCTTTGGGGCTGGGTTTTCTGCTAAGGGGATAGGTCGATTGATCCGTGTTAAGGAAAGAATGAATGGGGCCACGTATCGTGAGATTTTGAGCCAAAACCTCCTTCCATCAGTGAGAGCTTTGAATGGTTTACCAAATACTTTTTTTCCACCATAATTTACAAATAAATTCTATAAAATTCCTACTATGTGAATTCCTGGATTTTCTTTCACATTCTGTCTCTCACAGTTGAAGTGTACCTATGATGAAAATTACAGACCTCTGTCATCATTTTAAGTGGGAGAACTTGCACAATCGGTGGCTGACTAAATACTTTTTTGCCCCACTCTATGTTCACTATTTTATTTAAGGACAAACACGCAATAAGAAAAAAATGATTTTTTTTTGTTAAAATAAAGCCAATAATGCAATTTTTCGTGGTCCTCTTGATTTAGAAACGTATCGAAAAGCACCGAAAAGTATCAAAATAATTTTGGTACTGGTACCAAAACATTGGTATGGGGACAACACTAAAAGACAGTCAGCTCTTTACTTGGCTAATGTGCTACTGTTCAGTCTGCTCATAACCAGACATGTGCTTCCTCTCAGTGATTTGGAGCATTGGCAGCGAGCCAGGCAGAGTAAAGACTTCTTCCTCTTACGGTCTTCCATTCTCGGCAAAGTTCCAAGTTTCGTGTGTGTGTGTGGCGGCGGCAACTTTGTCATAATCGTTGTCATTCAGCACCTCGGCGGAGTGTGTCCGTGTTTACATGAAAGAGGTCATGAAGCAGGCAACGGGCTCTCTCTCGCTTTCCCTTTCACTTTTTTGCCACATGTTTGCACACACACACACAAACACACACACGCACGCACACACACACACACACGCACACACACACACACACACACGTAATCAGTAAAGAGGACTTTGGAATCAAATCAACCACATTAGATCTGCCCAGAGACCTATGTCTTCTTGGGGAGGTATAGCTCGGTTGGTAAACTTGAGGGTTCCAGGTTCGATCCCCGCTTCCGCCATCCTAGTCACTGCCGTTATGCCCTTGGGCAAGACACTTTACCTACCTGCTCCCAGTGCCACCCGCAATGGTAAATTATGATTATGACCTACTCAGTGGCCTAGTGGTTAGAGTATCCGCCCTAAGATCGGTAGGTCGTGAGTTTTAACCCCGGCCGAGTCATACCAAAGACTATAAAAATGGGACCCGTTACCTCCCTGCTAGGCACTCAGCATTAAGGGTTGGAATTGGGGGTTAAATCACCAAAAATTATTCCCGGGCACGGCATCGTTGCTGCCCACTGCTCCCCTCACCTCCCAGGGGGTGATCAAGGGTGATGGGTCAAATGCAGAGAATAATTTTGCCACATCTAGTATGTGTGTGACAATCATTGGTACTTTAACTTTTAACTTTACTTTAAATGTAACTTAGATATTGGGTTTCCCTATGTAAAAGCACTTTGAGTCACTAGAGCAGGGGTGTCAAACTCAAATACAGAGTGGGCCAAAATTTTGAATGGAACAAAGCCGCGGGCCAAGGTTGAACAAATGAACCTTTTAGTAGGGACCCAAACAAGTTTTGCATTAAATATTGAACAAGCAAGGCTTATATAACTTTATAGTGACATGTAAAATCCAGTTTCAAATAAAATAATAATAATAATTTAAAAAATATCAGTGGCATATCAAAAAAAATTCAAAGAAAAAATGTATGCCTTTCTTTCTATTTGCAATCTTCTGAGGTAAATATCAATTTTTTTCCACAGGCTAATAAAAAAATTTGAAAATAGAATAACAATAATGAATGAAGCAAACATTCAAGCCTTGAAGTAGCAAGAGAATAAAACGTCAATTAATAAAACGTTATCAATAAAACGTTAATTATTGGTCAGTTTGCTGGAAGTTTCCCGGAAGAGTTAGTGCTGCAAGGGGGTCTGGGTATTTGTTCTGTTGTGATACGGTGTGGATGTTCACCCGAAATGTGTTTGTCATTCTTGTTTGGTGTGGCTTCACTGTGTGGCGCATATTTGTAACAATGCTAAAGTTGTTTATACGGCCACCCTCAGTGTGACCTGTATGGCTGTTGACCAAGTATGCATTGCATTCACCTGTGCGTGTGTGTGTGTGTGTGTGTGTGTGTGTGTGTGTGTGTGTGTGTGTGTGTGTGTGTAAAAGCCACAGATATTATATGACACGCTGTTAGTATGGAGGAAAAGCAGACGTGACGACAGGTTGTAGAGAACGCTAAAGGCAGTGCCTTAAATGCACGCCCCCAATAGAGTTGTCCAGGTGGAAATCGGTAGAAATTCGGGAGAATGGTTGCCCCGTGGGATTTTCGGGAGGGGCACTGAACTTCGGGAGTCTACCGGGAAAATTAGGAGGGTTGGCAAGTATGAGTATTAGCGGTGAATGCGGTGTTACAGCGGCACCGACCATGTATAACACCGGCGGGCCAGCTCTAATGTTAAATTGATATTGCCTCAAGGGCCAAATTAAATTACACGGCAGGCAGGATTTGGCCCGCGGGCCAGAGTTTGACACCCATGCACTAGAGAAAAGCGCTTTAGAAATATAATTCACTTCACTTCACTTCTCGCTGGCTTTTAACCTGAGCTGAGCCCGCCCGCTAGGCCACCATTTCTAGTCCCCTCCCCCCCCCACCTTCGCTTTAGTTTTTTTTTTTCAATTTGTCGCACTTTTATTATTTCATTATTTTTATCTTGCAATTCTACTTTTTATCTGAACCCTTTCACCGTATTGCTTTTGCACTATCTTGTTTAGCTTAAGCAATGTTTATGTTTTTTGTTTGTTTTTGTTTTGTTTTTTTGCTCAATGCTTTTTAACCTGTAAAGCACTTTGGTCCAATTAAAAAATTGTTGTAAGCGTGCTAGATAAATAAGGTTGCCTTGCCTTGCCTTGCCTCATGTCATGAACAGCAGTACTTCAATAAACCACATCTACATGCTGAACATTCTTGCAGGATCATGTGAAACTTGGCAATGGTACAAAGCTAGACGAGCCAGATGGGAAAAAAAATGAAAAAAAATAAATAAAAGTATGCAACATCAATAAATCACTAGAAACGAGCCTGAACATTTCTGCCAGTTGAAAAGACGTAAGGTGATTGATTGTGTATCTTTTTCCAACCTCTCAAAGTATAATCACAGCATTACAAATAACCTCTTTTGATGGTTTGATAGTCGATTGGCTTGAAAGCCACCTTTCAGATAGTAAAAGTGGACAGCTCGGTCACAACAAGGTCTGTGAATCAAGCAATGGCAGGTCACCATGGCAACTGTGCAGCATCTTCATTTGCTCACAGGTGAAGGAGTCCTACACTAGAAACATGTCTTAAAACATATCAATTAACAAACATCTCCTACTTGTAGCCCAATTTAGGTGATGACAACTATATATTATTTACGCTATATCTTAATGAGGACATGCAGGATACAGAAAATGGTAAGCGATGCCTCCGTGAGTGTGTGGCGCACTCACTGGCTGTATTGACACTGCGCTGATACTGTGTTGGTGTTTCATAATGGTGCCATGTGCTGGGCTAAAAGAGTCACTATAGTTGACCTGCCAGGATGAAAAATAAATTCAAAGGTGCAAATCTGGTCAATGAGACAAATAGTAGGCAGGAAAAAATTTACCTCATTTAATAATACCTTATTTAGTGATATCAACATTTTTTTTAGTTCCATTTAGATCAATGGTGGCGACGAAAGCCGGCGTCAAATGCGGCATGCCAGTCCACCGACTCCTTTCAGTACGAGCTGTTATTAATTATTTTCGAGAGTAAACACGGTTTGGCGCAAAAAATCATAGAAGCTGAATCTGTAATGTTTTGTTTTTTTCTTAGAGTGATACAGACGTCAGGTTATTTCGGCAGACCATATCATTCCTTGTATTTCTTAACGACCTACTGAAATTAGATTTTCTTATTCAAACGGGGATAGCAGGTCCATTCTATGTGTCATTCTTGATCATTTTGCAATATTGCCATATTTTTGCTGAAAGGATTTAGTAGAAAACATGGACGATAAAGTTCGCAACTTTTGGTGCTGATAAAAAAGCTTCGCTTTTACCGGAAGTCGCAGACGATGACGTCACAAGGGTGAGGGCTCCTCACGTCCTCACATTGATTTTAACGGGAGCCACAAGCAGCAAGAGTTATTCGGACCGAGAAAATGACAATTTCCCCATTAATTTGAGCGAGGATGAAGGATTTGTGGATGATGATATTGTTAGCGAAGGACTAGAAAAAAATTAAAAATAAAATAAAATAAAAAGCGACGGCTCTGAGCGGCGGCAGTGTGAGCGTTTCAGATGTAATTAGACTCATTTACTAGGATAATTCTGGAAGATCCCTTATCTGCTTATTGTTTTAATAGTGTTTTAGTGAGATTGTAAAGACATACCTCGAGGTCGGATGGCTGTGGTGAACACGCAGTGTCTCAGAGAGAAGCTGAGGAGCCAAGCTCACAGCTGCCTTTTAAACAGCCACTGCAGGAGGACGAATAATCCAATGATGTCTCCGGTAAGATATATATCACAATTTTCCCATCCAAAAACATACTGGTTGGTGTAGAGAAAACGTTCGCTTGACCGCTCTGGCTGCAATCCACCGCTTTCCACCAAAAGCATCGTTTTTTATAGTCTCCATTATTAATTGAACAAATTGCAAAAGATTCAGCAACACAGATGTCCAAATTATTGTGTAATTATGCGATGAAAAGAGACGACTTTTAGCCGTAACTGGTGCTGAGCTAATATTTCCTTACAGTCCGTGACGTCACGCGCACGCGTCATCATTCCGCGACGTTTTCAACAAGAAACTCCGCGGGAAATTTAAAATTGCAATTTAGTAAACTAAAAAGGCCGTATTGGCATGTGCTGCAATGTTAATATTTCATCATTGATATATAAACTATCAGACTGCGTGGTCGGTAGTTGTGGGTTTCAGTAGGCCTTTCAGTTTAAAAGTTTTGAAAACAGTATGGAAGCAGGTGCTAATTGGCCTGTAAGTACACAGAGAGTTGGCAGTTGTTGTGTCAAACTGAGAAAAGAATTAATGTAATTTGAAAGGTGTAGTGATTGAATGCATTTTGTGCCAAAGCAATGATAATTGATCCTCTGTTTAGCCCATCTATACTTCCGTTGTGCTCACTGTGTGAAGAGTTTTGAAAAAGTGACTTAAGTATTGGGATATGTGTCCTAGCGACTGTAAAAAACTGTAATATCAGAGAGTCCCCAGTACTGCTCCGAAAAATAAAACAATTTTAAAGTAGTTAAAGTTAAAGTACCAATGATTGTCACACACATACTAGACGTGGCAAAATTATTCTCTGCATTTGACCCATCACCCTTGATCACCCCCTGGGAGGTGAGGGGAGCAGTGAGCAGCAGCGGTGTCACGCCCGGGAATCATTTATGGTGATTTAACCCCCAATTCCAACCCTTAATGCTGAGTGCCAAGCCGGGAGGTAATGGGTCCCATTTTTATAGTCTTTGGTATGACTCGGCCGGGATTTGAGCTCACGACCTACTTAACTCAGGGCGGACACTCTAACGACTAGGCCACTGAGTAGGTTAAGATTAAATATTTATTTTTTGCCTTACAGTGCACCGCTGCTTTCCACTGCTCCCCTCACCTCCCGGGGGTGATCAAGGGTGATGGGTCAAATGCAGAGAATAATTTCGCCACATCTAGTATGTGTGTGACAATCATTGGTACTTTAACTAACTTTTTTTTACTTTTGAAAGGTGGTGGTGCTGGGCACTGATGGCGACCAGGCCTCGTTTTCTTTTTGGGTGAAGGGCCCTGAGAGGGGTTGTTGGAGTAGATGTAGGTGTGCTCTGAGGGACATGCTTGGGGGCGGTCGGACTTGTGGTGGACTGGCTTGGGTGCCTGCTGCGCGGTGAGTTGCGGGTCATTTCCTACCTTACAGCTCGACCTTCGGTGGCAGTCCCTGGCGTGGTCTGCGGCTCTGTGGGGCTGTGGCACTGGGAGGGGTTGGTGGCTTTTTGGGGTGTGTGGTAGGCCTGGACTCGTCCATTGCTGAGCAAAGTTTTCAAGACATGTTGCTTCAATTTTTCTCTCTTGACTCTTTGATGTTTTCCTTGGTCTACCATTACACTAACCCTTCCCTAACCCTTCCCATGTTCTTTGTACTTGGTCCAGATTTTAGACAAAGCTGACTGTGAGCAATTTACATATTTTGCAACATTGCGTAATGATTTACCTTCTAGAACAAGTTTAACAATCCCCTGCTTTGTTTTAATTGACATCTCTCGTGTTGGAGCCATGATTCATGCCAATCCACCTGCTGCAACAGCTTTCAAAGGTGTGAACACTCCTTTTTGACTGCAGACTAATGAACAGTCATGCACACAGCATGTAGCTAAAAAGCAGTAACATATACAAAGAAACATAATCAACCCTGGAGCCCTGACAAACAGGCGAGGCAGGTATTTATAGAAGCCAGCTGATTGACAACCACTACCAGGTGTGGCCAGGCTGCCAATCAGTGCTTTAGGGAGATATGCAGGTAAAGGAATGGAAAATAAGGCCCTTTTTACATCAAGCCTGATAACCCCTTAAAGGGGAACATTATCACAATTTCAAAAGGGTTAAAAACAATAAAAATCAGTTCCCAGTGGATTGTTGTATTTTTTTTAAGTTCTTTTCAAAATTTTACCGGTCCCGGAATATCCCTAAAAAAAGCTTTAAAGTGCGTTTTTTTTTCGCTCTCTGCGAAGACACTATTTATTTTCCTGTGACGTCACATAGTGCTGCCAATGTAAACAAACAATGGCGAATGCAAGATATAGCGACATTAGCTCGGATTCAGACTCAGATTTCAGCGGCTTAAGCGATTCAACAGATTACGCATGTTTTGAAACGAATGGTTGGAGTATGAAAGTATTGAAGAAGAAACTGAAGCTATTCAGCGAATAGCTATTGACGCTATTCATAGCCATAGCATGGCCGAATAGCTGCATTAGCATCGCCGGTAAAATGTGCGGACCAAACGATCAGGACTTTCGCATCTTGTGACACTGGAGCAACTTAAATCCGTCGATTGGTAAGTGTTTTTTTCGCATTAAATGTGGGTGAAGGGAAATGTAATATAGTTGCAAATGCATCTGCAGGTTATCCATACATCTCTGTGCCATATCTGCTTTAGCACCGCCGGTAAATAGCATGTTAGCATTGATTAGCGTAGCATGTTAACATTGATTAACTGGCAGTCAACATCAACAAAACTCACTTTTGTGAATTTTTTGACTTTATAGTTGCAAATAAATCTGCAGGTTATCCATACATATCTGTGCCATGTCTGCTTTAGCACCGCTGGTAAATAGCATGTTAGTATTGATTAGCGTAGCATGTTAGCATTGATTAGCTGGCAGTCAACATCAACAAAACTCACTTTTGTGAATTTTTTGACTTTATAGTTGCAAATAAATCTGCAGGTTATCCATACATCTCTGTGCCATGTCTGCTTTAGCACCGCTGGTAAATAGCATGTTAGCATCGATTAGCGTAGCATTTTAGCATCAATTAGCTGGCGGTCACGCCGCAACCAAATATGTTTGATTAGCACATAAGTCAACAACATCAACAAAACTCACCTTTGTGATTTCGTTGACTTTATCGTTGCAAATGCATCTGCAGGTTATCCATACATCTCTGTGCCATGTCTGTCATCGCCGGTAAAATGTGCAGACACTCCGGCACATTCAATGGGGGTCTGGTGGCATATTTCTTGCCACTTTCGCATCTTAGGGCCAGTGGTGCAACTTGAATCCCTCCCTGTTAGTGTTGTTACACCCTCCGACAACACACCGACGAGGCATGATGTCTCCGGGGTTCCAAAAAATAGTCGAAAAAATGGAAAATAACAGAGCTGAGACCAGGTGTTTGCAATGTGTTGAAAATGAAAATGGGGGCTGTATTACATCGGTGACATCATCGCCAAAAGAGCGATAAACAGAAAGGCGTTTAATTCGTCAAAATTCACCCATTTAGAGTTTGGAAATCGGTTAAAAAATATATGGTCTTTTTTCTGTACCATCAAGGTATATATTGACGCTTACATAGGTCTGGTGATAATGTTCCCCTTTAAACAAATAATTATTTAGCCTAAGCCCTGTGTCAGCCACACTAACCCACCGTTTAAGGTTGCCCTCCTTGGATAAGTTTTTACACGGGTAAGTGCGCCGTTTATTTCTTGAGTCTCCAGCTCTTAGCTTTGTACAGACTTTATCGACCGTTTACAAACTGAGTTCCGAGAGGAAGTGACACCAGAAAGACCACACCACAGCCAGCTGCGTAGCAAACGGTATCGTAAGGCGCGATTGCAGCTATTTCGGATACAACACATCTCAGACGGCAACATAACAGTTAAGCGACAGTTTTGGATTAGGCCTGGAAGAAGGGCAGCCTGGTGGGATATGTTTGTCAACAAGTGTGTTATGCCACAGAAACGGCAAGAGAACTTTCAAATGTCCAGGTCTACTTTTCTACTTTTCTCTACCATTTGTCAAAGGGGAGACAACGAGAATGCGGACTCCAATGGACGAGGGAGTACTACTGAAAACAGCAAATGCATTTAGACTGGTAAAGCGGACCATCAGTTATTGTCCGCGATTTACAGTATGTCAAGCGATTACTCAACGTTTAGTGTTGTATTCCATAACTATTGTGAAGCCATGAAGTGGTTGCGGCCGTCAAATATGACCACCAATTTTAGCCTACAAGCACAGTGTCCTGACCACATATCTACATCGATTGTTGTAAAATGTTCTGGCCCTATTGTAGTTAATCACACCAGTCCCATTATACATGAATCATATCTTTAATGGACGTGTGAAAGTAATCACATTGTTTACTAACAGCTGCTGACGGTGATTCAAGCGAGGTTTACTGTTAAAGGGGAACATTATCACAATTTAAGAAGCGTTAAAACCAATAAAAATCAGTTCCCAGCGGCTTATTATATTTTTCGAAGTTTTTTTCAAAATTTTACCCATCACGGAATATCCCGAAAAACAGCTTTAAAGTGCCTGATTTTCACCATTGCTATATCCACCCGTCCATTTTCCTGTGACGTCACTGCGTGATGCCAATACAAACAAACATGGCGGATAGAACAGAAAGATATAGCGACATTAGCTCGGATTCAGACTTGGATTTCAGCTGCTTAAGCGATTCAACAGATTACGCATGTATTGAAACGGATGGTTGGAGTGTGGAGGCAGATAGCGAAAACAAAATTGAAGAAGAAACTGAAGCTATTGAGGCATATCGCGACAGACAGCGGCAATAAGGACGAAATCGGCGGTCGCCTTCTAACCAACGATTGCATCTTTTGACCACTGGTGCAACTTGAATCCGTCGATTGTTATGTGTTTGTTTGGCATTAAATGCGGGTGGAGGGAAAGGCTGGATGCAAATATAGCTACAAATGAGGCATAATGATGCAATATGTACATACAGATAGCCTAAATAGCAAGTTAGCATCAATTAGCTTGCAGTCATGCCGTGCGCAAATATGTCTGATTAGCACATAAGTCAATAACATCAACAAAACTCACTTTTGTGATTTCATTGACTTTATCGTTGGAAATGCATCTGCGTTGAGTGTCGCAGGATATCCACACAACTCTGTTGTAGTATTGCTATCGTCGGTAGCGATGCTACGACAGAACAGAACAAACTAGGGACTTTCGCATATTTTGACCACTGGTGCAACTTGAATCTGTCGATTGGTATGTGTTTGTTTGGCATTAGATGTGGGTGGAGGGAAAGGCTGGATGCAAATATAGCTAAAAATGAAGCATAATGATGCAATATGTACATACAGCTAGCCTAAATAGCATGTTAGCATCGATTATCATGCTGTGACCATTGATATGACTGATTAGCACACTCCACGTAAGTCAACTTGAATCCGTACCTGTTCGTGTTGTTACACCCTCTGACAAAACACCGACGAGGCATGATGTCTCCAAGATACGGAAAACGGAAAATAACAGAGCTGATTTTACTTGGTGTGTGTAATGTGTTTGAGAAAATGGCGGATTGCTTCCTGTTGTGACGTCACGGGTGAAAGGTCACTGCTCCGACAGCGAACAATTAAAAGGCGTTTCAATCGCCAAATTCACCCTTTTAGAGTTCGGAAATCGGTTAAAAAATATATGGTCTTTTTCTGCAACATCAAGGTATATATTGACGCTTACATAGGTCTGGTGATAATGTTCCCTTTTAAAAACTTGCACAAAAAACACAGCAAACAACTGTAAAATGCACTGCAAACTATTTACAATAATACTCCTCTACTGTGGAGATTGGAGCAGATGAACGCCAATGTGTTGTTTTTTTTTAATGTGTTTTTTTTGCGAATGCATACTAAGTCGCGATGTGCCGTGGACACGAATAAGGTTAGGGTTGATTTACCCTGGATAACCTTATCTGGCTTAGTGTAAACGGGGCCTAAGAGCGCTACACAGGAAATAAACCAACTAAGGAAGCATAGTGAATGCCATCAATGTGACAGATGGTCACAGGTAGTAAACCCAATGTTCTGTTAAAGGCCTACTGAAACCCACTACTACCGACCACGCAGTCTGATAGTTTATATATCTAAGATGAAATATTAACATTGCAACACATGCCAATACGGCCTTTTTAGTTTACTATATTGCAATTTTAAATTTCCCGCGAGTTTCTTGTTGAAAACGTCGCGGAATCATGACGCGTGCGCGTGACGTCACCGACTGTCAGGAAATATTAGCGCTGCACCACTCGCGGCTAAAAGTTGTTTGCTTTAACCGCATAATTACACAGTATTTTGGACATCTGTGTTGCTGAATCTTTTGCAATTCGTCCATTTAATAATGAAGACTATAAAAAACAATTCTGTTGGTGGAAAGCGGTGTATTGCAGGTGTCTTTAGCACCGAGACACAGCCGATGTTTCTTTGTTTGTTGTGAAACAGAGCGGTCAAGCGAACATATTTTCTGTACGTCACCCAGACAGTTTTTGGATGGGGAAATTGTAATATATATCTTACCGGAGACATCAGTAGCAGCAGCTGTCAAAAAGGCAGCTGTGAGCTTGGCTCCTCGGCTTCTCTTTGAGACACTGCATGTTCACCGCAGCCATCCGACCTCGAGGTATGTCTTTACAATCTTTTACAATCTTTAAAATCTCACTAAAACACTATTAAAACAATAAGCAGATAAGGGATCTTCCAGAATTATCCTAGTAAATGTGTCTAATTACATCTGAAACGCTCACACTGCCGTCGCCCGGAGCCGTAGTTTTTTTTCTTCTTTCTATTCCTTCACTATTAATATCCTAATTCAGGAATCTTTCATCCTCACTCAAATGAATGTGGAAATTGTCTCTTTCTCGGTCCGAATTGCTCTTACTGCTGGTGGCTCCCATTATAAACAATGTAAATATGTGTGGAGCCCTGCAACTCGTGACGTCACACGCACATACTTCCGGTACAGGCAGGGCTTTTCTATTAGCGACCAAAAGTTGCGAACTTTATCGTCGATGTTCTCTACTAAATCCTTTCAGCAAAGATATGGCAATGTTGCGAAATGATCATGTATGACAAACAGAATGGACCTGCTATTCCCGTTTGAATAAGAACATCTAATTTCAGTAGGTCTTTAAAGCTATAATATTACCATTATAACAAGAAGGTGGTTGTTATTCAGCCCAGACCAGGCAGACTGTTTGGCAATTTTGGCACTGTGGAAAAAAAAAAAGACGATACATGCAAATGTGTTTTTAATTACAAGTAGCGAGGGGGTGTGAGCTCTGTGGAGGGCAACCTGTACCACAGGTTTGAGCATTGCAAAGAAGTAATTATAGAGGCAGCAACGATTCCCCTGGCAAGGAGGAATGTTGCTCGTTCTCTCTCTCTCTCTCTCTCTCTCTCTTTCTCTCTCTCTCTCTCTCTCTCTCTATCTCTCTCTTTCTCTCTCATCCCATCTCTCTGTAATCTGTTATTCTTTTTTACCCCTCCCTGTTTCTCTCTAATAGTTACCCTGTGCACTTCCCCCGAGGGCCTGTGAGCCATTTGCTTTATATTTGCATGCTCGGTGTAGGTGTTTGAGCGATTCAACTGTCTGTCTGTATCTCAAATAGCCCAGAGAGGCAGCAGTCTTTGCTGGGTGGCAATTCTGCTTGTGTAAGAAAATGAAAGCCCTTCATCTGGGCCACTGACTACCTTTGGGGCTGTCCAAATACTATTACCGTTTGAGCCTATTCCAGAGGTAATATTCATGATCCTGCTAACTGACTTTTGTGTTTTTGGCGATACCTCCTTAACCGGTTCCACCCAGTGCGTGTATGCTCGTGTAAAATTTGTATGTGCATGTGAGGGAAATGTGCCTGGAGTGAGAGCAGGAGAGCACACTTTCACCAGGAATGTAACTTGGACTCGCAGATAGAGAGACTGAGATGGCAACATACAAGTACAGACACATACTGTAGATCATAGGTGTCAAACTCTGGCCCCCGGGGCCAAATTTGGCCCGCCGTGTAATTTCATTTGGTCCTTGAGGTAATATCAAATTAACATTAGAGCTGGCCCGCCGGTGTTATACAGCGGTGCCTCTGTAACACCGCATTCACCGATTTCCCGGGAGACTCTAGAATCTCCCGGTGCAACCATTCTCCCGAATTCCCCCCGGACAACAATTTGGGGGTGTGCCTTAAAGGCACTGCCTTTAAGGCAGTGCCTTACAACCTGTCGTCAAGTCTGTTTTTCCTCCTCACAAACAGCGTGCCAGCCCAGTCACGTAATATATGTGGCTTCTACACACATGTAAGTAAATGCAAGGCATACTTAATCAACAGCATACAGGTTGATCAAACAACTTTAACACTGTTACAAATATGCGCCACACTGTGAACCCACACCAAACAGGAATGACCAACACATTTCGGGAGAACATCCGCAACTTAATACAACATAAACGCAACATAAACACAACAGAACAAATACCCATACTTTGCACCGTTATACAATTTAATGAATCAGAAACTGATGACATAGTGCTGTATTTTACTTCTTCATCGCTTTTTTTCAACCAAAAATGCTTTGCTCTGACTAGGGGGTACTTGAATTAAAAAAAATGTTCACAGGGGGAACATCGCTGAAAAAAGGTTGAGAACCACTGCATTAGTGCACAGTGGAAACGTATAGCTTACTTTGGCGAAAGAGACTGAAGCAATACTTTTCAAATATATTCTGTAAAGACCACCCCGGGGGATAGAAATGTTCCCTTGACCCCGCTGAATTGAATTACTTTTGAGAACTTCATAAATCTTAATAATTTATCTGTACAAACTTTATATAATCACAAAGGAGTAGATTAACCGAATGAGCAGAAATAACAACTGCAACAACTTAAACCAGTTTCAATATGAAGTCCATTTGTAACATATAAACAAGACTGCTCAGTCTGTCTGATTCTAAATACACAGAAGAAAAACACAGATGGTTAATTGGGTTGTGCGTTTTTACAAACCTTACAAAGTAACATTGAACATGGTATAACACTGTAAACATTGGTCCCTTGTCATTTCATTTATTTTCCAAAATGTTTGTTTTGTGCAACATTTACAACAATTTTGCTTGTATTGTAGCTTATCAGAAGGGATGAAAGTGCATATTTGCATTTACTTTGCCTGAATATTGTCAGGCTTGGACTTGGATTGTGTGTGCTCCTTCGATGCAGAGGGATTACAGGACGAGCCAGGTGAGAATTCAGGTACATAGTTTTAAATATTTATACTCAAAATACAACGATAAAGGCAAAACAAAAAGCGCGCTCGATGGCGGATAATCTAGACCAAAACTTAGAACGAAAAACGCACAATGGCAATACTATCTACAAACAAACAAATGAAACCATCAAATGCATAAATACAAACAAAAAACTTACTGTGACAAAAAAAAACGGGAGGCATAAACAGCAAGGTGTGTGGCAGGGGATCAATGGCATGGAGCAATGAGCAGCAAAGGTCGTAGATTACAATGAAAGTTAATGTTCCCAGACTGATGGACAGAAAGAAATTGACTTAAATAGTGGCTGTGATAATTAGGAACAGGTCCGGGACTGAGGGCATGGGCGTGACTAGGAGGGCAAGGTGAAAAGCAATGAGTTGTCCATCCATCCATCTTCTACCGCTTATTCCCTTTTGGGGTCGCGGGGGGCGCTGGTGCCTATGTCAGCTATAATCGGGCGGAAGGCGGGGTACACCCTGGACAAGTCGCCACCTCATCGCAGGGCCAACACAGATAGACAGACAACATTCCCACTCACATTCACACACTAGGGCCAATTTAGTGTTGCCAATCAACCTATCCCCAGGTGCATGTCTTTGGAAGTGAGAGGAAGTCGGAGTACCCGGAGGGAACCCACCCATTCACGGGGAGAACATGCAAACTCCACACAGAAAGATCCCGAGCCTGATTTTAACCCAGGACTGCAGGACCTTCGTATTGTGAGGCAGACGCACTAACCCCTCTACCACCGTGAAGCCCGCAATGAGTTGTCATGGTAACAAAACAAACCAGGAAGTGAAAAAACGGAACTAGAGTCCAGAAAACAAAACAAAACATGATCAAACATACAACCAGATTTACAGACGTGACAAATATATGATGTAATATTTCCAGAAAACAATTTTAAAACTCATTGAACAGTAAAATATGTCAAAATGTCAATGCCGGAATATATGATGTAATATTTCCAGAAAACAATTTTTTAAATCACTGAACAGTAAAACATGTCAAAATGTCAAGTACTGTACATCAATTTGAGCATTTTTTTTTAAATGAAACACAAATCACCTTTACTATTTTAGTAAAGTATATATGAGCGCATTTGTCTGTTTTTATACCACCACATTCAATTTGAATACAGTTTTCCATCACTCTACCAGATTTACAAAAAACAACAACAAAAAAGGAGATAATTCTGCTCATAATTAGCATTGCACATCCTTTCAAATTCGGGCTTTAAAGCTCGTATTCCTCCTTTTAACTCTTGCTCAAATATTACTTTTGAAAGTAATATTTGAGTCGGGTAGTAGAATGACATAATACAGACAGTCACAGAGAAGTTTCTTAAGTGCCAAAATTATGACTAAAGTGGTGAAGCTTTATTTTCATTTGCACTCTAATTTCATTGAGTTTTTAGTGTGTGTAGTATGGGGTATCGGACCTCCTGATTGTCAATCAATCAATCAAGCAATCCAAGTTTATTTATATAGTCCTAAACCACAAGTGTCTCAAATGGCTGCACAAGCCACAACGACATCCGCGGTACATCAGCATCCGGACCGTTGATAATCAGAAGAAAATGGATGGATGGATGACAGTTTAGTCAAGATACATGGTCCTGTGTTAATTTAGTATATTATTTTTGTTTATAATTATTATATATTAAAATTTTATGTAAATTTATTTTTTGTCAGTTATTAATGAGTTCCTTCCCATGCAGTATATTTGGTTAGTACTTATTTTTCAAATCAGCCTGACCTACCCCTAAGATTTATGTGTTAAATAAATTGTAATCTTTGTGATAAACAGATGGATTCGTATCATTTGACAAGGTGATAAACTGTAAGTAGGTCAGATATAATTAATGAATACAATTAAAATCAAGAGTGAGATTTCTAGATTACTGTAGTGTAAAAGTTGGGTTCCGAGGTCAAAAACGTTAAAAGGGAACATTATCCCAATTTCAAAAGGGTTAAAAACAATAAAAATCAGTTCCCAGTGGCTCGTTGTATTTTTTGAAATGTTTTTCAAAATTTTACCGGTCCCGGAATATCCCTAAAAAAAAGCTTTAAAGTGCTTGATTTTCGCAAATTGCGATGCGACTATCCATTTCCCTGTGACGTCATACAGTGCTGCCAATGTAAACAAACAATAGCGAATAGCACAGCAAGATATAGCGACATTAGCTCGGATTCAGACTCGGATTTCAGCGGCTTAAGCGATTCAACAGATTACGCATGTATTTAAACGGATGGTTGGAGTATGAAAGTATTGAATAGAAACTGAAGCTATTCAGCGAATAGCTATTGACACTATTCATAGCCATAGCATGGCCGAATAGCTGCGTTAGCATCGCCGGTAAAATGTGCGGACCAAACAATCAGGACTTTCGCATCTCGTGACACTGGAGCAACTTAAATCCTTCGATTGTTAAGTGTTTTTTCCGCATTAAATGTGGGTGGAAGGAAACGTAATATCGTTGCAAATGCATCTGCAGGTTATCCATACATGTCTGTGCCATGTCTGCTTCAGCACCGCCGGTAAATAGCATGTTAGCATCGATTAGCATAGCATGTTAGCATCGATTAGCTGGCAGTCAACATCAACAAAACTCACTTTTGTGATTTCGTTGACTTTATCGTTGCAAATGCATCTGCAGGTTATCCATACATCTCTGTGCCATGTCTGCTTTAGCACCGCCGGTAAATAGCATGTTAGCATCGATTAGCATAGCATGTTAGCATCGATTAGCTGGGAGTCACACCGCAACCAAATATGTCTGACTAGCACATAAGTCAACATCAACAAAACTCAGCTTTGTGATTTCGTTGAATTTATCATTACAAATGCATCTGCAGGTTATCCATACATCTCCGCGCCATGTCTGTCATCGCCGGTAAAATGTGGAGACACTCTGGCACATTCAATGGGGGTCTGGCGGCAGACACTTTCGCATCTTTGGGCCAGTGGTGCAACTTGAATCCCTCACTGTTAGTGTTGTTACACCCTCCGACAACACACCGGCGAGGCATGATGTCTCCAAGGTTCCAAAAATAGTCGAAAAAACGGAAAATAACAGAGCTGAGACCCAATGTTTACAATGTGTTGAAAATGAAAATGGCGGCTGTATTACCTCAGAGACGTCACGTTCGAACGTCATCGCAAAAAGAGCGATAAATAGAAAGGCGTTTAATTCGCCAAAATTCACCCATTTAGAGTTCGGAAATCGGTTAAAAAAATGTATGGTCTATTTTTTGCACCATCAAGGTATATATTGACGCTTGCATAGGTCTGGTGATAATGTTCCCCTTTAAAAAGCCCTGCTATAAACTACACAGCAGTCTTTCTTCAGTGGTTCTCAAACTGTGGTACGGTACACGGGCTCCATTCAGTGCTATGCCAAAGAAGCATTTGATTAAAGTACAGTGTTTTATTTTCCTATATTCAAACACATTGTAACAGTTCAAATTGTGTGTAATGTTACTGTGGGCAAAAATTTAAAAAATATATACTTGTTAAATAAAACATCTGCCTTGTTTTAATGTATACTTGGTCCTACTATGCCACTGTATTTTAATGTTGGTCACTATGGTGGTACTTTTTTGAGGTGTTACTTGGGGAACAATGTTTGAGAACCACTGTCCTACCGTGTACACGGTAAAACAAAGGCTATGTATCCTTTGTCATACTCCCAAGTCTTTTTATTCTGGTATAGTCACCTTTTTGACGACGCGTGCTTTTTTCTTTTCATCTTTGTCACAATCTTTTCCATCTCTAATGTGTTCTTTTGTACTTACTACAGCTATTGGGTAGAATAGGAAGTCTGTTGATTAGATTGAGCATTGCAAGGTTACTAAAGTGACAGACTGGTTGAGAAAAACTAGACAATAGCGTCATGGATTATTACAGCTGTCAAAGTTAACTGTTAACTCATGTAATTATTTAAAAACATTACATTAATCATGTATGGACTCGGATTAATTCCACGACATATTTTGAGCTCACGTGCTTCTTTACCTCAACTATGGATGACTTACCTGAAGCCAAGATAGGGAATGATGATTTACAGGTAAGCGACAAGCGAGTGGAAAACGTCCTTGGGGGTGAGTGAAGCATCGCCAATCAACTGGCAAAGATTGGACTGGCCCAGGTGCTTTAGTAGGCCAGACCACATATTGGCTGCAAGTATGCTAGAGTGGCTCCACCAAACCAGGTGCTGCAATAAAGAGCAGAAAATGGGCAGCAGACCATCTAAACACATAACAAAAACACTCAAGTGCACTGAAAAAAAGGAGAAAAAAAAAAATATATATACCGCATTTTTCGGATTATAGGTCGCAGTTTTTTTCATAGTTTGGCCGGGGGTGCGACTTATGTGTAAAATTATTAACACATTACCGTAAAATATCAAATAATAGTATTTATCTAATTCGCGGAAGAGACCAAGAAAATGTCAGCAATCGTCACATACACGTCAAACAATAAGAATTCGTCGGGGGAGGGTCATAGCAGAAGTGCATTGTGGGTCATGGAATGCTAACTGCTATATGCTATATGCTACTGGAGTAGCTATTAAAAAGGATCATTACATTGTTGGCGGTAACTTGTAAAAACTGAAAAGGGCTGGACAAAAATGGCACCGAAAAGTAAATCATGTACTGCAGATTACAAGCTGGACGTAGTGAAATTGTCAGGCTTGCCACTGACAGTTTGTTTTTGTTTTAGTTTCTCCTCTGTGTGTTTAGTATTTCCTGTCCTTAGTTCCTGTCAGCACTCTCATTTTGGTTCAGCTTCCAGTTTGTCTCCCTGAGTGCTTTGTTTCCCCTCAGCTGTGGCTGATTGGCACCTGGCCACACCTGATGTCAATCAGCCAGTTCCTATTTTACCTCCTTTTTTTCTCCAGTCAGTGCTGGGTTATTGTCGCTCTTGTGTCGTTGCTACCTGTCGTGTCGTGGATTGCCGATGTCACTTCTTGTCGCTCTTGTCGTATCTTTGCAGCGCAGCGCGGTAAGCTGTTCCTGTTAGCTATTTGTAGTTTGTTTTCTCCTAGCTTTTTGGTTTCGTGCTTTCTTGTTAGCCATTGGCTGTTTCCAGTTTTTCTGTTTCCTGCTAGATACCTGTTAGCTTCCACACTAGGCCTTTTGTATGTTATCCGCCCACGTGCGCGCTTTTGGTTTGAACCCTTTGTTTGGTTTTGTTCTGGTTGTTTATATTGAAACCATGTTTTCTCACTCCATGCCTGCCTCCTTCTTTGCATCTTGGGGTTGGTCAACAACAAACCTTGACAGAAATATGCAACAGAAAACGACAAGAAGAAACGACGCATACCTTTGGAGTTGGCAGAGTTGTTTAGAAGCGACATCGAGGAAGAAGATTTCATCGGATTTATCGATTAGGAGTGACAGATTGTTTGGTAGACATATAGCATGTTCTATATGTTATAGTTATTTGAATGACTCTTACCATAATATGTTACGTTAACATACCAGGCACCTTCTCAGTTGGTTATTTGTGCGTCATATAACGTACACTTATTCAGCCCGTTGTTCACTATTCTTTATTTATTTTAAATTGCCTTTCAAACGTCTATTCTTGGTGTTAGATTTTATCAAATAAATGTCCCCAAAAAATTTGACTTATACTCCAGTGCGACTTACTGTATATATATGTTTTTTTTTCCTTCTTTGTTGTGCATTTTCGGCCGGTGCGACGAATACTCCGGAGCAATTTATAATCTGAAAAATAGGGTGTATAACAACAGCGATAGAATAGGATGACTAAGGAATGAAATAAATTATACAGGGTCCACATATAGTTACAAATTAGGTAAAGGAACATCATTACAAATAAACAGAGGAATAAATATAAATATGAAGTATGTACAACTTAATATACATACACATTATAAGGAATACTTAAAAATACAACAAATATACCTGTTTTTTGAGGCAATAAGCAACTTTATAGAGAAACCATCCTAACTAGATCTGTGCTGTATTTGTTGACGACACACCGTGCTTTTTGCAGAACTACGGTTCTCAGCAATATTGTTTCTGGCTTTTAACGTACAGAACTGAAATACACATTCTTCAACTGTGAGTCACATATGTAGGGCGCATTGCCTCTAAAATGACCTTATAATGGAACATTATTATTAAATAGAATAGAACATAACTTCACGGTTCTTAATTAACACTGTTTATGTAACCAGAGGTGGGTAGTAACGCGCTACATTTACTCCGTTACATCTACTTGAGTAACTTTTGGGATAGATTGTAATTCTAAGAGTAGTTTTAATGCAACATACTTTTACTTTTACTTGAGTATATTTATAGAGAAAAAATGCTACTTTTACTCTGCACCATTTATCTACATTCAGCTTGCTACTCGCTACTGATTTTTATCGATCTGTTAATGCACGCTTTGTTTGTTTTATTTTGTCAGACAGACCTTCTAAGTAGGATCTATCACATGCCTGCGTTTCACCAATCAAATACAGTCACGGGTGACGTTTTATTTCGTTTCACCAATCAAATGCAGTCACTGGTGACGTTTGACTCTGTTTCACCAATCAAACAGAGCCAGGGGGTCACATGATTAACTGCACATTATTTTTTTATACCTTTATTTATAAATTTACAAACGGTTGACAATATTAACCAAAGTAATTAGAAAAACAGTACAAAACAGTATAAAAACCGTACAAAACAGCGTCAGGGATTGTAAATTCAAAGTAACTAAAATACAATGCAAAAAAATATATATATATAAAATAAACAAAGTGCAAAGCCATAGGCTCACTCAATCTGATTGATTGATTGATTGATACTTTTATTAGTAGATTGCACAGTTCAGTACATATTCCGTACAATTGACCACTAAATGGTAACACCCGAATAAGTTTTTCAACTTGTTTAAGTCGGGGTCCACGTTAATCAATTCATGGTACAAATATATACTATCAACATAATACAGTCATCACACAAGTTAATCATCATAGTATGTACATTGAATTATTTACATTATTTACAATCCGGGGGGTGGGTGGGGAGCTTTGGTTGATATCAGAACTTCAGTCATCAACAATTGCATCAACAGAGAAATGTGGACATTGAAACAGTGTAGGTCTTACTTAGTAGGATATGTACAGCCAGCAGAGAACATAGTGAATTCAGATAGCATAAGAACAAGTAAATACATTAGAAGTACATTTGAGTTGTTTATAATCCGGGGAGATGGGATGTGAATGGAGGAGGGTATTAGTAAAGTGTTGAAGTTGCCTGGAGGTGTTGTTTTAGAGCGGTTTTGAAGGAATATAGAGATGCACTTACTTTTATACCTGTTAGGAGTGCACTCCACATTGATGTGGCATAGAAAGAGAATGAGTTAAGACCTTTGTTAGATCGAAATCTGGGTTTAACGTGGTTTGTGGAGCTCCCCCTGGTGTTGTGGTTATGGCGGTCATTAAGGAAATAGTTTGACATGTACTTCGGTATCAAGGAGGTGTAGCGGATTTTATAGACTAGGCTCAGTGCAAGTTGTTTTACTCAGTCCTCCACCCTGAGCCAGCCCACTTTGGAGAAGTGGGTTGGATTGAGGTGTGATCTGGGGTGGAGGTCTAAAAGTAACCGGATTAGCTTATTCTGGGATGTTTGGAGTCTCAGTAAATAACTTAAATTTGGAACACTGCATCATCGTTTTCACAGCTTTTTGGTTGTTAGAGGTAGAGTGTTTTAATGTGGAGTTCCAAATCTTTTTTAAAGGCACAAAAAACAGGTCGGGTATTGAGAAACTTACATTTATGAAAATAAAACTTAGCCAATAGTATAATG
The DNA here is from genome assembly GCF_033978795.1 of Nerophis ophidion. Taxonomy (NCBI): domain Eukaryota; kingdom Metazoa; phylum Chordata; class Actinopteri; order Syngnathiformes; family Syngnathidae; genus Nerophis; species Nerophis ophidion. Next base: position 21,791,631 of record NC_084611.1, on the reverse strand, counting down.
AGGTTGCAAAGGTAAACTTCATTTTCAAATTTTTTTTCAATACAGTGTAAAACCAAATATATATTATTTAATATATATTATCGTCTTAGTTGCTTAAGAGATATTCCTGGCTCTGAATTTGTTCATTGCTATTTTTATTTTTTTGTGCATTACTCGTTGCCGTCATCATTAAACGAACAGGTTACTCATCAGTTACTCCGTACTTGAGTAGTTTTTCCACAACAAACGTTTTACTTTTACTCAAGTAAATATTTGGGTGACTACTCCTTACTTTTACTTGAGTAACAAATCTCCAAAGTAACAGTACTCTTACTTGAGTACAATTTCTGGCTACTCTACCCACCTCTGAAAATTATGTACTTCCATTACTACTCTTTCATAGTACTGTATGATTACTGTAGCCTTCTGTTGTTCAAATCACTATGACAAGGCCCACTAATGAGCAGGGTCATTTGCCCCTAATGGGATCACTTGAACCACACTACACACGTTCCTAATATCACCATATTTTTGTTCAACATCTGATAGAATGGGATACGTCATGGAGTCGTGTGATGTAAATGAGATCGATGACAAGATTTGCATTAAAACATGCCAGTAAATAAACCCTTTTTTTTCCCTAAAAGCAAATGCAAGGTACAATATTTTCCTCGGAAGATAGAACAGTAGCAGTGAGCTTAGCCCTGCTTGAGTAATTCTCCAAGCAGATTAAAATGCTGCTGCATGCTTGCATGGGATTGGGCACACAGGCAAGAACACAGTGTCTTCAATACATCAAGCCAGATTACCTTTGTGATGTGCCACTGTGCACAAAGCACACTAGGGGAGGTTGTGTGCTGCTTACAAACATGCCAGTATCCCTGCGACACTCTCTCACACATGCAACACACACACTGGTACACACATTCTAGCACGCATTATAGCACAACAGCTCGTCTCATACTGTGTACTGTACAAGTGCAAGGTCCTGACATGCTCCGCCTGGTTGGAACACTAACACCTGCAGATTCTTGCAGACGGAACATTACAAACTGTTTAGCCTGAGCAAAATGCACTCTGCAGAACTTTTGGTTGGCAACTTGTTCTTAAAGGCCTACTGAAATGAGATTTCCTTATTTAAACGGGGAGAGCAGCTCCATTCTATGTGTCATACTTGATCATTTCGCGATATTACCATATTTTTGCTGAAAGGATTTAGTAGAGAACATCGACCATAAAGTTCTCAACTTTTGGTCGCTAATAAAAAAGTCTTGCCTTTACCGGAAGTATGTGCGCGTGACGTCACGAGTTGCAGGGCTCCACACATATTCACATTGTTTATAATGGGAGCCACCAGCAGTAAGAGCAATTTGGACTGAGAAAGCGACAATTTCCCCATTAATTTGAGCGAGGGTGAAAGATTTGTGAATTAGGATATTGATAGTGAAGGACTAGAAAAATTAAAAAAAAATAATAATAAATGCGACGGCTCCGGGCAATGTGAGCGTTTCAGATGTAATTAGACACATTTACTAGGATAATTCTGGAAGATCACTTATCTGCTTATTGTTTTAATAGTGTTTTAGTGAGATTTTAAAGATTGTCAAGCCATACCTCGAGGTCGGATGGCTGCGGTGAACACGCAGTGTCTCAGAGAGAAGCCGAGGAACCAATCTCACAGCTGCCTTTTTTGACAGCTGCTGCAGGACGACGAATAATCCACTGATGTCTCCGGTAAGATGTTTGTCACAATTTCCCCATCCATAAACATGCTGGTTGACGTAGAGAAAACATGTTCGCTTGACCGCTCAGCTTCACAACAAACAAAGAAACATCTGCTGTGTCTCGGTGCTAAAGACAGCTGCAATCCACCACTTTCCACCAACAGCATTGTTCTTTATAGTCCCCATTATTAAATGAACAAATTGCAAAAGATTCAGCAACACATATGTCCAAAATACGAGAGCTATTCGGACCGAGAAAACGACAATTTCCCCAATAATTTGAGCGAGGATGAAAGGTTTGTGGATGATGATATTGATAACGAATGACTAGAAAAACAAAAAAACAAAAAAACAAAGTAAAAAAAAAAAAGGCGATTGCATTGGGACGGATTCAGATGTTTTTAGACACATTTACTAGGATAATTCTGGGAAATCCCTTATCTTTCTATTGTGTTGCAAGTGTTTTAGTGAGATTAAATAGTACCTGATAGTCGGAGGGGTGTGTCCACAGGTGTCTTGATGCCAGTCTCTGAGGGAAGTCGACGGCAGCTGCATGGACTGCGCAAGCTCAGCTGATATCCGGTAAGAGGCAACTTTTTACCACGATTTTATCACCGAAACCTGCCGGTTGACAAGTGGTCGGGAACCATGTTCGCTTGACCGCTCTGATCCATAGTAAAGCTTCGCCTCCGGGAATTTTAAACAAGGAATCACTGTGTGTTTGTGTGGCTAAAGGCTAAAGCTTCCCACCTCCATTTTTCTACTTTGACTTCTCCAATATTAATTGAAAAACTTGCAAAAGATTCAGCAACACAGATGTCCAGAATACTGTTTAATTGCGCAATGAAAAGAGACGACTTTTAGCTGCAAATGGTGCTGCGCTTATATGTCCCCTGCAACCCGGGACGTCACGCGCACGCGCTATCATTCCGCGGGAAATTTAAAATTGCAATTTAGTAAACTAAACCGCCCGTATTGGCATGTGTTGCAATGTTAATATTTCATCATTGATGTATAAACTATCAGACTGCGTGGTCTGTAGTAGTGGGTTTCAGTAGGCCCTTAATTGATGATTATTTTTGTAAGATAAAATAAAACATGACAATACATTTTCAGCATGCTCCCAGTCATAGGCAATAAATGGGAAGAAATCCGATTAAATCAAATTAAATTCATAATTAGAAAATAACAAAGTTATTAAGCCAGAGGTACATAAAATGGTTCTTAAAATCAAATGTATTATGAAAAGAACACAATTACAATAAAAATAAAATAACTTTGTAACACTTTGGTATGGGGAACGGCTTCACGGTGGCAGAGGGGTTAGTGCGTCTGCCTCACAATACGAAGCTCCTGCAGTCCTGGGTTCAAATCCAGGCTCGGGATCTTTCTGTGTGGAGTTTGCATGTTCTCCCCGTGAATGCGTGGGTTCCCTCCGGGTACTCCGGCTTCCTCCCACTTCCAAAGACATGCACCTGGGGATAGGTTGATTGGCAACACTAAATTGGCCCTAGTGTGTGAATGTGAGTGTGAATGTTGTCTGTCTATCTGTGTTGGCCCTGCGATGAGGTGGCGACTTGTCCAGGGTGTACCCCGCCTTCCGCCCGATTGTAGCTGAGATAGGCGCCAGCGCCCCCCGCGACCCCAAAAAAGGGAATAAGCGGTAGAAAATGGATGGATGGATGGATGGTATGGGGAACATATTCACCATTAAAGGCCTACTGAAACCCACTACTACCGACCACGCAGTCGGATAGTTTATATATCAATGATGAAATATTAACATTGCAACACATGCCAATACGGCCTTTTTAGTTTACTAAATTGCAATTTTAAATTTCCCGCGGAGTTTCTTGTTGAAAACGTCGTGGAATGATGACGCGTGCGCGTGACGTCTCGAGTTGGAGGGGACATATTAACACAGCACCACTAGCGGCTAAAAGTTGTTTCTTTTCATCGCACAATTAAACAGTATTCTGGACATCTGTGTTGCTGAATCTTTTGCAATTTGTTCAATTAATAATGAAGAAGTAAAAGTAGAAAAAAATGGAGTTGGGAAGCTTTAGCCTTTAGCCACACAAACGGTGATTCCTTCTCTAAAATTGTCAGAGGTGAAGCTTTACTATGGATCAGAGCGGTCAAGCGAACATGGATCCCGACCACTTGTCAACCAGTAGGTTTTGGTGAGAAAATTGTGGCAAAAAGTCGCCTCTTACCGGAGATCAGCGGAACTTTTGTCGTGCTGCTGCTGCCGTGACTAATTCCCTCAGAGACTGGCGTCAAGACACCCATGGACACACTCCTCCGACTATCAGCTACTGTTAAACTCACTAAAACACTAGCAACATGATAGAAAGATAAGGGATTTCCCAGAATTATCCTTGTAAATGTGTCTAAAAACATCGGAATCCATCCCAATGCAATCGCCTTTTTTTTTTTTTACTTTTTATTTATTTATTTTCTTTTTAGTCCTGTGCTATCAATATCCTCAGCCACGAATCTTTCATCCTCGCTCAATTTAATGGGGAAATTGTCATTTTCTCGGTCCAAATAGCTCTTTTTGTTGGAGGCTCCCATTATTAACAATGTGAGGACGTGAGGAGCCCTCACACGGGTGATGTCATCATCTGCGACTTCCGATAAAGGCAGGGCTTTTCTATTAGCGACCAAAAGTTGCAAACTTTATGGTCGATGTTCTCTACTAAATCCTTTCAGCAAATATTTGGCAATATCGCGAAATGATCAAGTATTACACATAGAATGGACCTGCTATTCCCGTTTAAATAAGAAAATCTCATTTCAGTAGGCCTTTACTTAGTTGCTTATTAAAGTAACAAAGACTTAATTTAAAGTTATTTGGACACTAGGGGAACATGTAAGAGTTAAGGTTAGGGTTGGAATTAGGGTTACTAAAAAGCAATAATTCTGAGGTTATTGAGGGAGTAGTTGATGGCTTCCAGGTTGTACAGTAAGGCCATGCAGAATAAGGCATTAATAACTATTTAATAATGACTAATTACACAAAAATTTTGGTTCTGTACGTACCTCGGTTTAGAGGTCACGGTTCGGTTCATTTTCGATACAGTAAGAAAACAACAAAATATAAATTTTTGGGTTATTTATTTACTAAATTTGCAAAATCTTCCACCAAAAATATTGTTCTTAGTGGAATATTTGATGTGAAGTAATGGGAACCTTGGATAGGTCAATAATTAATAACAACATTGATTTTGATTCAATAGAATAGAATAGGATAGAATTGAATAGAATGGAATAGAATAGAATAGAATAGAATAGAATAGAATAGAATAGAATAGAAAGTAATTTATTGATCCCTGGAGGAAATTCAGCACCACAGTTCGCTCACAGTAGACAAGAATAATAATAAATAATATAATATATGTAATATATTATATATATATATATATATATATAATATATGAATATATATAAATATAGTCTACATAGTGTGTGAATGTGAGTGTGAATGTTGTCTGTCTATCTGTGTTGGCCCTGCGATGAGGTGGCGACTTGTCCAGGGTGTACCCCGCCTTCCGCCCGATTGTAGCTGAGATAGGCGCCAGCGCCCCCCGCCACCCCAAAAGGGAATAAGCGGTAGGAAATGGATGGATGTACTACATATATTCTACATATGTTTATGTTTTGAGCAATGACAGTTTGAAAGAAAAAAAAAAAACAGCTTCGTTTTATTAGTCAACATCTCAACTTTTTCTAAATTACATTCAACCTATAAGCTTTTTTATTACACTTTTGTTTTTTTTTGTTTATTTTAATAGTATTTTTAGAATGTGCCGTGGGCCTTTAAAAAATTAGCTATGGGCTGCAAATGGCACACTTTTGACACAAAAATTAAATCTGATAAATCCATGCATAAAAAATAGACGCATGCGCTCTCTCTGTCTCTCCCCCTCCCTCACGAATGCTGCGGCGCGCGCAATTTGTTTCGTTTTTAACTTTCTTAAAGGGGAACATATCACCAGACCTATGTAAGCGTCAAAAAATACCTTGATGCTGCAGAAAAAAAGACCATGTATTTTTTTAACCGATTTCCGAACTCTAAATGGGTGAATTTTGGCGAATTAAACGGCATTCTATTTATCGCTCTTTTTGCGATGACGTCAGAACGTGACGTCACCGAGGTAATACAGCCGCCATTTTCATTTTCAACACATTAGAAACACCTGGTCTCAGCGCTGTTATTTTCCGTTTTTTTCGACTATTTTTTGGAACTTTGGAGACATCATGCCTCATCGGTGTGTTGTCGGAGGGTGTAACAACACTAACAGGGAGGGATTCAAGTTGCACCACTGGCCCGAAGATGCGAAAGTGTCTGCCGCCAGACCCCCATTGAATGTGCCAAAATGTCTTCACATTTGACCGGCGATGCTAAGACAGACATGGCACAGAGATGTATGGATAACCTGCAGATGGATTTGCAACGATAAATTCAACGAAATCACAAAGGTGAGTTTTGTTGATGTTGACTTATGTGCTAATCAAACATATTTGGTTGCGGCGTGACTGCCAGCTAATCGATGCTAACATGCTACGCAAATCGACGCTAACATGCTATTTATTGGCGGTGCTAAAGCAGACATGGCACAGAGATGTATGGATAACCTGCAGATGCTTTTGCAACGATAAAGTCAACAAATTCTCAAAGGTGAGTTTTGTTGATGTTGACTTATGTGCTAATCAAACATATTTGGTTGCGGCGTGACTGCCAGCTAATCGATGCTAACATGCTTCGCTAATCGATGCTAACATGCTATTTACCGGCGGTGCTAAAGCAGACATGGCACAGAGATGTATGGATAACCTGCAGATGCATTTGCAACTATATTACGTTTACTTCCACCCACATTTAATGCGAAAAAAACACTTACCAATCGAAGGATTTAAGTTGCTCCAGCGTCACGAGATGCGAAAGTCCTGATCGTTTGGTCCCCACATTTTACCGGCGATGCTAACGCAGCTATTCGGCCATGCTATGGCTATGAATAGCGTCAATAGCTATTCGCTCAATAGCTTCAGTTTCTTCTTCAATACTTTCATACTCCAACCATTCGTTTCAAAACATGCGTAATCTGTTGAATCGCTTAAGCCCCTGACATCCGAGTCTGAATCCGAGCTAATGTCGCTATATCTTGCTGTGCTATTCGCCATTGTTTGTTTACATTGGCAGCACTGTATGACGTCACAGGGAAATGGATAGTCGCATTGAAAATAGCAAAAATCAAGCACTTTAAAGCATTTTTTAGGGATATTCGGGGACCCGTAAAATTTTTAAAAAAACTTCAAAAAATACAACAAGCCACTGGGAACTGATTTTTATTGTTTTTAACCCTTTTGAAATTGTGATAATGTTCCTCTTTAACACTGAATGTACATTAAAAGTACACGCAACTATAACTCGAGGTGCCGGACATTTGGGGTGTTTGAGGTGCTCCGCCCGGGCGGCCCCGTGGGGAGATTTGGGTCTGGTGAGGGGAGGACGTGTGGTCTGGACCTAGGTCATCGACTGACCAAAAGTCCAGCGACCGGGCTAGATCATAGACTGACCAGTCGTCCTCTTTTCACCGGACATGTCCTCTTTGGCAGAGCTGTCAGGGCGGAGTTTCTTAAATGCCTCAAAAGTCCGGCATTTTGAGTATTGTTTACACAACGTGCAGTACGCTACTCAATATGTCCGTGTGGAAACTCGTTCGGTACACCGCCCCGTAACGAAACGGTTCGATAAAATACCCGTACCGTTACCCCCCTACTAATTAGGAGCCAATATTTTACTAATTTGCATGTTAACAAGCAACTAATTAATGGTGAATATGTGTTGTCCATACTAAAGTGTTACCAATAACTATCATGGCATTTTAACCTTACTTAATTAACATTGAACCTACTCAGTGGCCTAGTGGTTAGAGTGTCCGCCCTGAGATCGGTAGGTTGTGACTTCAAACCCCTGCCGAGTCATACCAAAGACTATAAAAATGGGACCCATTACCTCCCTACTTGACACTTGAATTGGGGGTTAAATCAGCAAAAATGATTCCCGGGCGGGGCACCGCTGCTGCCCACTGCTCCCCCCACCTTCCAGGGGGTGATCAAGGGGATGGGTCAAATGCAGAGGACAAATTTCACCACACCAATGTGTGACAATCATTGGGTACTTTAACTTAACTTTAACTTGACTGTAATGCATTTTCTGAAGTTTTTTCCTGTTGGAAAACTTTCATAAATCTAGCTATGTATCATTACGCTAGTTTTGTGAAATAAAATACTTGTTTTAAAAAAATTAAAAAAATAAATGAATATTGCAATTTAGACTTTGTCTTAATACAATGTTATTCCTGTGGGGGAAATGAATTATGTTGTAAATTAAAGTTGTACTTCTAAATTTACTGTATTACCGTATTTCCTTGAATTGACGCCAGGGCGCTAATTAATTTAAAACCTCTTCTCACTCCTGCGCTTACCAAAGGCATGCGGTAGAAGTAAGCATGCACTAATTATTTTAAAACCTCTTCTCACTCCGGCACTTACCAAAGGTATGCAGTAAAAATTTGAGTGTGATGTAAGCTTGGACCTTAAAACCTACTGAATAGCTCTTAATCTTCTTCCCTTTATGCGATTTCAAATTACCGGTATTGAAATCAGCCTCCTCCATTTTGAAAATGATGACAGGGGAAATGTCACTCGTGACATCACGAGTTTGACCGGGCGGTAATACTAAGCATGCGCTAATTATTTTGGGAAGCGAGTTTGACCCGGCAGTAATTCAAGGCAGCCGCATACTATATGCCCTGCGGCAATTCAAGGAAATACGGTATGTTGTTTAAAAATAGATTATTTTTGCTCGGAATTCAGTTTCTATCCCAAGAAAGTGTAACTATTATCTGAAGACAATTTTCTTATCTTGCTTGATGAAAATGTCGTAAAATGTTGAATATATATATGAATATATATATGAATATATATATATATATATATATATATATATATATATATATATATATATATATATATATATATATATATATATATATATATATATATATATATATTTTTTTTTTTTTTTAAAGACAGGAAAAAATGTGCCATGTTTCCAAATTGCAGTCCAACTGCTTGAAAAATTGTTCACAAGAATATAATATGCTTGGTCTTGGTTGTATCTTTTACTTCCTAAAAGATGAGAGCTAAGTGTTCAAATGCTTCAGGTTTATTAAACAGGGATCCTGCATGAAAACATGACTGCTGATAGATGGAGCATTAAAAGAGGCTATCTCTTGACAGCACGATGTTTACACAAGAAATGCATACATATGTATATATATATATATATATATATATATATATAGATATATATATACATATATATATATATATATATATATATATATATATATATATATATATATATATATATATATGGAACCAGTGAAGGCTACTCAGAGCCGTGAGGAGCACGGCGTCCCACAGGGCCATGGAGGATCTCCATGGCTGTGCGGGGTTAGGTGATCTATATTCATTGGCTTGCTATGGCGATGATGCTGTCATGGCCTCCCCACCCCCAGTGGCAAACCAGGGACCAGTATACATATATATATATATATATATATATATATATATATATATACATACATATATATTCCGCCCGATTGTAGCTGAGATAGGCGCCAGCGCCCCCCGCGACCCCGAAAGGGAATAAGCGGTAGAAAATGGATGGATGGATGGAGATATATATATATATATATATATATATATATATATATATATATATATGTATATATATATGTATATGTGTGTGTTTACACTTGCCTCTCATGGCTAATACAGCCTGACAAAGATGAATGGATCCGGACCACACGCCTTCAGCAAGCACAAGTCCTGAGTGTGTCAGCGCAGAGGGAATATTCTGCATAAAAATGGCAAAGTGAAGGTGATGATGATGAAGACGAAATGGTGGTGGTAGTGGTGAAGAATGCATGAGATTATACAGAGAGAGAGTGGAGTGGTAAATGGAGGCAAGCTGCAGGTGTTGGCCTTGCTAGGACTGCAGCAGAAAGGGGGGAGGGACAGAGAGGTGAGGACGCAGGAGATGATTAGATGGAGACGAGTGTAAGGATGCTGGAAGGAGATCAAATAAAGATAGAAGATGTAGAAGAAGGAGGAGAAACAGACACTTTCACATGAAAGGTCATTTCATCACATCAGAGTGTACAATATGAATGATTTATTCACCCCCGAACTTCCGTCAAGATTTAATCTTATTTTTTAGGAAGATAATAATGCTGGTCAATGTATTATTTTCTAAGCAAATATTAAGCTTACTGAGCATGATGTTGTTCAAATGTGAATGTAAGTTTAGCACTGCAGAAAACAGCTACAGTGGGGCAGAAAAGTATTTAGTCAGCCACCGATTGTGCAAGTTCTCCCACTTAAAAAAATGACAGAGGTCTGTAATTTTCATCATAGGTACACTTCAACTGTGAGAGACAGAATGTGAAAAAATATCCAGGAATTCACATTGTAGGAATTGTAAATAATTTATTTGTAAATTATGGTGGAAAATAAGTTTTTGGTCAACCATTCAAAGCTCTCACTGATGGAAGGAGGTTTTGGCTCAAAATCTCACGATACATGGCCCCATTTATTCTTTCCTTAACACGGATCAATCGTCCTGTCCCCTTAGCAGAAAAACAGCCCCAAAGCATGATGTTTCCACCGCCATGCTTCACAGTAGGTATGGTGTTCTTGGGATGCAACTCAGTGTTCTTCTTCCTCCAAACACGACGAGTTGAGTTTATACCAAAATGGATACATGGATGATACAGCAGAGGATTGGGAGAATGTCATGTGGTCAGATGAAACCGAAATAGAACTTTTTGGTATAAACTCAACTTGTCGTGTATATATAACAAATAAATGTTAAAAATATATCAAACAAGCCATTAACAAAATGATCAGTGCAAACTCATGCATTCCTTTGGCTAGAGTGTGTGCTGCTTTTATCGTAATTTTTTCTTAAAATCTTGCACTCGTTTGCCCTTTTTAATTTTCTCTCAAAGAACTCTGAATAAATGTTTATCCTTTTCATGATTTAAACGGTTTGTACAGCCGAAAACAACACAAGCATAGGGCATTTTTTCTTCAAGAAAGGCTTAATTGCGCCTAATACCTATTGAGAACAGAGATACCTTGACCACCAAGCATATTTAATGGCCAGTCCCACCCATTAAAAATTAGGCAGACATGACAGTAAAATCCAAGCAATTCATTGTTATGTAACCTTCAACAAAATAATTTAATATGGTTTCCTTTTAATGTATTTTTCTAATTGTTGTACAAAACCCATTTCCATTTGAGTTGGAAAATTGTGTTAGAGGTAAATAAAAACAGAATGCAATGATTTGCAAATCCTTTTCAACCCATTTTCAATTGAATGGACTACAAAGACAAGATATTTGATGTTCAAACTCATAAACTTTATTTTATTAGTATTTTTTTTGCAAATAATAATTAACTTAGTTTCATGGCTGCAACACGTGCCAAAGTAGTTACATTACTTCTTTTTTTTAACAACACTCAATAAACGTTTGGGAACTGAGGAAACTAATTGTTAAAGCTTTGAAAGCGGAATTCTTTCCCATTCTTGTTTTATGTAGAGATTCAGTCGTTCAACAGTCGGGGGTCTCCGCTGTCGTGTTTTACCTTTCATAATGCGTCACACATTTTCGATGGCAAACAGGTCTGGACTGCAGGCAGGCCAGGAATGTAGCCGCACTCTTTTTTTAACGAAGCCACGCTGTTGTAAATATTGCTGAATGTGGCTTGGCATTGTCTTGTTGAAATAAGCAGGGGCGTCCATGAAAAAGACTGCGCTTAGATGTCAGCATATGTTGTTCCAAAACCTGTACGTACCTTTTCAGCATTAATGGTGCCTTCACAGACGTGTATGTTACCCATGCCTTGGGCAATAATGCACCCCTATACCATTGCAGACGCCGGCTTTTGAAATTTTCATCAATAACAGTCTGGATGGTTCGCTTCCCCTTTGGTCCGGATGACACAATGTCGAATATTTCCAAAAACAATTTGAAATGTTGACTCGTCAGACCACAGAACTCTTTTCCACTTTGCATCAGTCCATCTTAGATGATCTCGGGCCCCTGCGTTTCTGGATGTTGTTGATAAATGGCTTTCGCTTTGCATAGTAGAGCTTTAACTTGCACTTACAGATATAGCGACAAACTGTATTTAGTGACAGTGGTTTTCCGAAGTGTTCCTGAGCCCATGTGGTGATATCCTTTAGAGATTGATGTTGGCTTTTGATACAGTGCCGTCTGAGTTATCGAAGGTCACGGTCATTCAATGTTGGTTTCCGGCCATGCCGCTTACGTGGAGCGATTGTAGCTGAGATAGGCGCCAGCGCCCCCCGCGACCCCAAAGGGAATAAGCGGTAGAAAATGGATGGATGGATTTCTCCAGATTCTCTGAACCTTTTTGATGATATTATGGACTGTAGATGTTGAAATCCCTAAATTTCTTGCAATTGCACTTTGAGAAACGTTGTTCTGAAACTGTTTGACTATTTGCTCACGCAGTTGTGGACCAAGGAGTGTACCTTGCCCCATCCTTTCTTGTGAAAGACTGAGCATTTTTCGGGAAGCTGTTTTTATACCTTGGCAAACAGCATGTGCGAATGAGATTATACTAAAACTTTATCCCGTGTGTCCAAAATATTTATTCGGCAATGTTCCTATCAAACAAACTAACAGCACGCGACCAGAGATCGACACAATCCTGCCCTCCAGCCACAGGAATTGAGAACAGGAGAGTGAAGGGCGTCACAGTTAAAACATGTCGTTCCATGTAGCAGATTTGACGAAGTGGCCCGACTGTAACATGGTCAGTCAAAGCCACATTCGCACATTGGACATTAATCCATAAAAATATAGAGAAGCAGCCAAATGCTCTACCCATTGTGTTTTAGTTTGTTGATTCTACTGACTCTACACACGACCTGTTCATCATTTAAAGACGTCCGTGTGCAACGTAAACAACAGCTCCCTCGTTCCTATTGTTACACTACAAAGAAGCAGTCCAAAGGAGATACCACATTCGTCTGGTTGGCAGTAATAATAATAATCCATTATTATAACCTGTAATAATAATAATGGTTTATACTTGCAAAGCATTTTTCTACCTTCAAGGTACTCAAAGCACTTTGACACTATTTCTACATTCACACAATGATGGCGGGAGCTGCCATGCAAGACCCTAACCACGACCCATCAGGAGCAAGGGTGAAGTGTCTTGCTCAAGGACACAACGAACGTGACTAGGATGGCAGAAGCCGGGTATCGAACCAAGAACCCTCAGGTTGCTGGCACGGACGCTGTACCAACCGAGCACGCCGGTATATTGTACAGTATGTATTGTATGTCAAATTATGTTTATTTTTAAAAGGCATGTTACATTTTAATATTGGGAATTTTAAGTTTAGTCATGGAATGAATTGACAATGTATATTATTTGTTTTATTGAGGTGTTTTATTGGAATTTAAAGCGCTTTGGGTGTCTAAAAATAGCTTGTTGTTCTTATTCCATTGCAAAATGCACCCTTGTGACATAATAATGCGACACGGGTAGCCTGGCTTTCTCACACCTCCAAAGACATGCACCTGTGGATAGGTTGATTGGCAACACTAAATGGTCCCTAGTAGAGATGCGCGGATAGGCAGTTATATCATCCGCAACCGCATCACTAAAGTCACCATCCACCCGCCATTCACCCGAACCAACATTTTATCAAAACCGCCCGCCACCCGCCCGTTGTTATATGTCAGGGGTCGGCAACCTTTACCACTCAAAGAGCTATTTTGACCCGTTTCATGGAGTAAAGAAGACAATGGGAGCCGCAACCATTCTCGCGAATATTTGCTGGTGCGCGTCCAAATAACAATAATAAGGGCGTGCTCTGAAACCATTGCCTTTGACGCCTTCTACAACATGTACAAAGTGCTTGCCAGTTCAGCAACATGTTGTATGCGGCTTCCGCAGATACACGTATACGACTGCAAGGCATACTGGGTGACACAGAGTACACTGATGGTTGTGATATAAACAACTTTAACACTCTTACTAATATGCGCCACACTGTGAAGCCAAACCAAACAAGAATGACAAACACATTTTGGGAGAACATCCTCCCAGTAACACAACATAAACGCAACACAACAAATACCCAGAGTCCTTTATATCCATGACTCACCTGACTATATTTTACACCCCCACGCCCACAACCCCGCCCGCCTTACCGACGCACGGGGGGTTTGGTGCTAGCGGGGTGTATAATACAGTCAGGTTTCTCATAGTCATCATAGTCACTGTCACCGACGTCCCACTGGGGTGAGTATTTCCTCGCCCTTATGTGGGCTCTGTCGTTGTGGTTTGTGCAGCCCTTTGAGACACTTGTGATTTAGGCCTATAAATATGAATTTCCCCCAGGGATCAATAAAGTACTTTCTATTCTATTCTATTCTAAATAAACATTGATTGATTGATATGCTTAGTATAGTTAGCACACCCCTTATGGTTGAGGAATTCACATTAGTCGCATAATTTTGGTCTTGACCTCTGTACGTATGATGAGATCATGTCAGATCTTCAAGATGCAACCTTGAAACAAATTTGAATAATGGGATATTGAGACCGATTTGGTCGATTTAAAGATGGGTATTTGGTGGGGAGATTTGAAATGTACTGTATTTTGTATATTATATGATGATGTACATTTTAACTGGGGGTCCCTGTTCATAAGCTGTTTGCTTCTTCTAGGGCAGTGGATCTCAAATGGGGGTACGCGTACACCTGGGGGTACTTGAAGGTATGCCAAGGGGAGATTTTTAAAAAATATATTTTAAAAATAGCAACAATTCAAAAATCCTTTATAATATATATATTGAATAATACTTCAACAAAATATGAATATAATAACTTATAAATGCATGCTTACCTTAACTAAAGCTAAATATTACTCAAATCTCATCCACCTTAATAAATACGATCCCAAATTTTTGTTTAGTACGGTAGCATTGCTAACCCAACAAGGCACACCTTCCAGGAGCTCCACCCACTCAGCAGATGATTTTATGCAATTCTTTAATAAGAAAATTATTCCGCCTCCGCTTGGGATGGTTTCCTGCTAGATCCGCTGTGGACGGGACTCTCACGGCTGTGTTGGATCCACTATGGACTGAACTTTCACAGTATCATGTTAGACCCGTTCGACATCCATTGCTTTCGGTCCCCTAGAAGGGGCGGGGGGTTGCCCACATCTGAGGTCCTCTCCAAGGTTCTCATAGTCATCATTGTCACCGACGTCCCACTGGGTGTGAGTTTTCCTTGCCCTTATGTGGGCCTACCGAGGATGTTGTGGTTTGTTCAGCCCTTTGAGACACTAGTGATTTAGGGCTATATAAGTAAACATTGATTGATTGAATGTAAGTTCATAAACTGTGAAAAAAATACAACAATACAATATTCAGTGTTGACAGCTAGATTTTTTTCCGGACATGTTACATAAATATTGATGTTACAGATTTATTTTTGTGAAGAAATGTTTAGAATTAAATTCATGAATCCAGATGGCTCTCTATTACAATCCCCAAAGAGGGCACTTTAAGTTGATGATTACTTCCATGTGTGGACATCTTTATTTATAATTGAATCTCTTGTTTATTTTTCAACATATTTTTAGGTATTTTTATACCATTTTTTTCCAAATAGTTCAAGAAAGACCACTAAAAATGAGCAATAGTTTGCACTGTTATACAAGTTAATAAATCAGAAACTGATGACATAGTGCTGTATTTATACTTCTTCATCTCCTTTTTTCAACCAAAAACTCTTTGCTCTGATTAGGGGGTACTTGAATTAAAAAAAAAATTCACATGGGGTACATCACTGAAAAAAGGTTGAGAACCACTGTTCTAGGGATTACCTTTTTGCAGAACTGACTCTGATATTAACAAAAGAAACAATAATGTAATAAAAAATTATGTCTGTCTGTAAATAAAAGAAATACAAATAAATAAATGTAGCCCGTGAGTCAAAATATTTACCCCGCTCTGCCCTTGAGGAACAAGCGGTAGAAAATGGACGGATCGATGGATGGATATTCCAATAAAATCTCTGATAATTGCACCCCGCATTCAGCCTTGTAGCTCAAACCCTTGTAACACAATGCAGTCAGCCTTGAGCCACATCCAGTGTGATTAAATGTGTCCGGGGCCTCGTACAAGATGCTGCGCTTTCGTGCTGAGTGTTAAATGAAAGAGAACCAAGGTGAGATGATAATAATGACCCTGGTAAATGTCCAGCCAGCGACCGGCCTATTTGTGCAGCAAATGAATGCATGTACAGTGTCACAGTGGAGCTCTAGGAGGATTAATGTCCGTGGCTGATGAGCAGAATATATTTCCATCAGCTTGTTAATGAACCATTTACCTCCACTTTCTTGGATCTGGGCTGTATTAGCAAAGTGGTGTGTGTGTGTGTGTGGGGGGGGGGTTCATAACATGAGAGGAGGAGGAAGTAGGGGTGATGGAGGTTGCTGCGGCAACACTAATGACACCCAAGCCCTATTTCAGTGTGGTCTGAGATAGCACATGTAATTGCTGCAGGTGCACCATCTTATTGGTGCCGTGCCTCTTGTTTCTCATCACTGGGTTTTTTTTCATGCGACGTTGAACATGTACACAGTGTTGGGTGGTAGCTCGCTACAAGCAGCCATGCTATGTAGCTTAACTAAATTTCCCAGTAGCGTGGTGGTGGAGTCGCTTTGTTTTTTAAATATTGGCAATTCCCGGAGCGTAGTTATTCTAGACCAGGGGTCGGGAACCTTTTTGGCTGAGAGAGCCAAGAAGCCAAATATTTTAAAATGTATTTCCGTAAGAGCCATAGGATATGTTTTTTAACACTGAACACAACTAAACGCGTGCATTTTTAAGTAAGACCAACATTTCTAGAGTATAATAGGTCTCTTATTCTTTGTAACAACATTTTTATTCAGAAGCTAAAAGTGGAGGGGGCGTAGCCTGCGGGCCTGCAGCGAAGCGGGGTGTACCAGGACCGGCCTCGAAATCAGCGACAGGTGTGTAGATGGCCCGCCTGGGCCTTGTTTTCTAATCACCTGTCGCTATGTCATAAGCAGCAGCCAGGAGGATAGACAGGGTTGGGGCTGGAGCCAGAGTGCAAGCGAAAAGAAAGAGAAAAAGACAATTGCTGGAAAGCAACTGAGAGACTTATTGAAAAATAAAACAATATTGTAACCCTGAAACAGGCTCTCATGTCGGTGCTTGGTGGTCTGAAGAACCCCCAGGAGAGCAAGCTCTTAACCAACCAATAATAAATAAATAACTTCTTACCATTAACGCAACGTCTTGAACAGGTGCGGTAGTAAAACGGATGGAGGAATTAAAAATGCATGAGAATGTTTTATATTTCGAACATTATTTTTAACACTGATTACAGGTGGAATTATTCATTACTTATTGTGTCAAGCAATGTCAGCTCAGATTTACGTGAGAGCCGGATGCAGTCATCAAAAGAGCCACATCTGGCTCGCGAGCCAAAGGGTCCCTACCCCTGTTTTAGGCCATTGGTCCTTAACCTTGTGGGAGGTACCGAACCCCATTGGTTTCATATGCACATTCATTGAACCCTTCTTAGTGAAAAAAAAAAAAAAAAAAATTCAAATTCAAGACAAAGTAATGTGTTTTTGGTAACACTTTAGTATGGAGAACATATTCTAATTAACAAAGACTTAATTTAGAGGTTGTTGGAAACTAGGGGAACATATTCTAAGTAACAGAGACTTAATTTGGAGTTATTTGGTTAGGGTAAGGGTTAGAGCAGTGGTTCTCAACTTTTTTCAGTGATGTACCCCCTGAGAACATTTTTTTAATTCAAGTACCCCCTAATTAGAGCAAAGCATTTTTGATTGAAAAAAAGAGATAAATAAGTAAAATACAGCATTATGTCATCAGTTTCAGTGCAAAATATTGCTCATTTGTAGTGGTCTTTCTTGAACTATTTGGGAAAAAAGATATAAAATTAACTAAAAATAAACAAGTGATTCGATTATAAATAAAGATTTCTACACATAGAAGTAATCATCAACTTAAAGTGCCCTCTTTGGGGATTGTAATAGAGATCCATCTGGATTCATTAACTTAATTCAAAACATTTCTTCACCGAAAAATGAAATCTTTAACATCAATATTTATGGAACATGTCCACAGAAAATCTAGCTGTCAACACTGAATATTGCATTGTTGCATTTCTTTTCACAGTTTATGAACTTACATTCATATTTTGTTGAAGTATTATTCAATAAAAAAATGTATAAAGGATTTTTGAATTTTTGCTATATTTAGAATATTTTCGAAGAAACAACTTTAATCCAAGCCAAGTTGTGACAATTGTTGCTGAAAAGATTTAGTAGAGAACATCGACCATAAGGTTCGCAACATTTGGTGCTGATAAAAAGCCCTGCCTTTACCGGAAAGCGCAGAAGATGACGTCACAAGGGTGAGGGCTCCTCACGTCGTCACATTGTTTATAATGGGAGCCTCCAGCAGCAAGAGCTATTCGGACCGAGAAAACGACAATTTCCCCATTAATTTGAGCGAGGATGAAAGATTCGTGGATGATGATATTGATAGTGAAGGACTAGAAAAAAATAAATAAATAAATAAAGTTTAAAAAAAAAAGGCTTTTGCATTGGAACAGATTCAGATGTTTTTAGAAACATTTACTGGGATAATTCTGGTAAATCCCTTATCTGTCTATTGTCTTGCTAGTGTTTTAGTGAGATTAAATAATACCTGATAGTCGAAGGGGTGTGTCCAAGGGTGTCTTGACGCCAGTCTCTGAGGGAAGTCGACGGCAGCTGCATGGATGGCGCAAGCTCAGCTGATACCCAGTAAGAGGCGACTTTGTACCACAATTTTTTCACCGAAACCTGCCGGTTGACAAGTGGTCGGGATCCATGTTCGCTTGACCGCTCTGATCCATAGTAAAGCTTCACCTCCGGGAATTTTAAACAAGGAGTCACCGTGTGTTTGTGTGGCTAAAGGTTAACTAAAGCTTCCCACCTCCATCTTTCTACTTTGACTTCTCCATTATTAATTGAACAAATTGCAAAAGATTCAGCAACACAGATGTCCAGAATACTGTTTAATTGCGTGATGAAAAGAGACGACTTTTAGCCGCAAGTGGTGCTGCGCTAATCTGTCCCCTGCATTCCGGGACGTCACGCGCACGCGTCATCATTCCGCGATGTTTTCAACTCGAAACTCGGCGGGAAATTTAAAATTGTAATTTAGTAAACTAAACCGGCCGTATTGGCATGTGTTGCAATGTGGCGCAGTGGGGAGAGTGGCCGTGCGCAACCCGAGCGTCCCTGGTTCAATTCCCACCTAGTACCAACCTCGTCACGTCCGTTGTGTCCTGAGCAAGACACTTCACCCTTGCTCCTGATGGGTCCTGGTTGGCGCCTTGCATGGCAGCTCCCTCCATCAGTGTGTGAATGGGTAAATGTGGAAGTAGTGTCAAAGCGCTTTGAGTACCTTGAAGGTAGAAAAGCGCTATACAAGTACGACCCATTTATCATTTATCATTTATCATTGATATATAAACTATCAGACTGCGTGGTCGGTAGTAGTGGGTTTCAGTAGGATTGTGAAAAATAGTAACATTCCCAAAAAAGTGCACTTCAACCTATAAAAACCTGTATATTTACATGAACAGAAATCAATAAAACTGAACCTATTCAAAGTAAACATATTTTCTGGACTGTGGAGAGAGGTGAACCTTGGGGCACTGAAGTGTGAGTGGAGTTTGAGGGTGGTCGATTGGCTGCAGCTGACTACATACTGTAACGCGATAGTCATCCATCCATCCATCCATTTTCTACCGCTTATTCCCTTTCGGGGTCGCGGGGGGCGCTGGCGCCTATCTCAGCTACAATCGGGCGGAAGGCAGGGTACACCCTGGACAAGTCGCCACCTCATCGCAGGGCCAACACAGATAGACAGACAACATTCACACTCACATTCACACACTAAGGCCAATTTTTAGTGTTGCCAATCAACCTATCCCCAGGTGCATGTCTTTGGAAGTGGGAGGAAGCCAGAGTACCCGGAGGGAACCCACGCATTCACGGGGAGAACATGCAAACTCCACACAGAAAGATCCCGAGCCTGGATTTGAACCCAGGACTGCAGGACCTTCGTATTGTGAGGCAGACGCACTAACCCCTCTGCCACCGTGAAGCCACGCGATAGTCAGCAATTACTAATTCAGTGTCTCTTGATGGAGGCTGACTGATTTAGAAAATAAGTCGTCCATGCTCCCAGCCTCTGCCACAGTGTCTGCTGGTCTGGTAAGGGTAAGGCAGTCTGTGTGGTGGGAGTGACGTCATCAACGGGAGCCGTGAGCGCTGGTGATTACTAGCCCGCAAATTGAAATGTCTGGCACAATGAGCAATGGGATTACCAAACTAAGGTTGCGGCTGCGAGGGGGGGAAAAACTGTTGTGTATTGGGCTAAGGTGCTACCCGTACTGGGAGGTGGGGTGGATGACCTGAGACCGGTGCGGATGTATGTTTATGGTTATGCTGCTTGCCTGAGTGACACACTAAATGATTCTGTTAAATGGTTCTTTTAGAACAGGGGTCGGGAACCTTTTTGGCTGAGAGAGCCAAGAAGCCAAATATTTTAAATTGTATTTCCGTAAGAGCCATGTAATATTTTTTTAACACTAAACACAACTAAACGCATGGATTTTTAAGTAAGACCAACATTTGTAGAGAATAATAGGTCACTTATTCTTTTTAATAACATTGTTATTTTGAAGCTAACTGTGGAGGGGGTGTGGCCTGTGGGCCTGCAGCAAAGCAGGATGTTGCCAGGACAGGCCTCAAAATCAGCGACAGGTGCGTAGATGGCCCTACTGGGCCTTGTTATCTAATCATCTGTCGCAATGTTATAAGCAGCAGCCAGGAGGAGAGACGGGGTTGGGGCTGGAGCCAGAGCACGACCGAGAATGAAAGAGAAAAAGACAATTGCTGGAAAGCAACTGAGAGACTTATTGAATAACAAAACAATATTGTAACCCCGAAACAGGCTCTCATGTTGGTGCTTGGTGGTCTTAAGAACCCCCTGGAGGGCAAGACCCACACTAACCAATATTAAATAAATTACTTCTTACCATTAATGCAATTTCTTGATCATAAAAATGCATGAGAATGTTGTATATTTTTAACGTTATTTTTAACACTGTGAATACAAGTGGAATTATTCAATACTTATCGTGCTAAGCAATGTCAGCTGAGATTTATCCGAGAGCCGGATGCAGTCATCAAAAGAGCCACATCCGGCTCGCGAGCCATAGGTTCCCTACCCCTGTTTTAGAACATTATACGTACAAAACCCCGTTTCCATATGAGTTGGGAAATTGTGTTAGATGTAAATATAAACAAAATACAAGGATTTGCCAATCATTTTCAACCCATATTCAGTTGAATATGATACAAAAACAACATATTTGTTTCAAACTGATCAACATTTTTATTTTTTTGCAAATAATCATTAACTTTAGAATTTAATGCCAGCAACACGTGACAAAGAAGTTGGGAAAGGTGGCAATAAATACTGATAAAGTTGAGGAATGCTCATCAAAAACTGATTTGGAACATCCCACAGGTGTGCAGGCTAATTGAGAACAGGTGGGTGCCATGATTGCATATAAAAAAAACAGCTTCCCAAAAAATGCTCAGTCTTCCACAAGAATGGATGGGGCGAGGTACACCCCATGCGTTTGTTACGTCTCGTCTCGATTACTGTAACGTGTTATTTTCGGGTCTCCCCATGTCTAGCATTAAAAGATTACAGTTGGTACAAAATATGCCTGTACTGGCTCACCTGCACTGGCTCCCTGTGCACTTAAGATGTGACTTTAAGGTTTTACTACTTACGTATAAAATACTACATAGTCTAGCTCCTTCCTATCTTGCCGATTGTATTGTACCATATGTCCCAGCAATAAATCTGCGTTCAAAAGACTCCGGCTTATTAGTGATTCCTAAAGCCCAAAAAAAGTCTGCGGGCTATAGAGCGTTTTCCGTTCGGACTCCAGTACTCTGGAATGCCCTCCCGGTAACAGTTCGAGATGCTACCTCAGTAGAAGCATTTAAGTCTCACCTTAAAACTCATCTGTATACTCTGGCCTTTAAATAGACCTCCTTTTTAGACCAGTTGATCTGCCGCTTCTTTTCTTTTTCTCCTCTGACCCCCCCTCCCTTGTGGAGAGGGTCCGGTCCGATGACCATGGATGAAGTACTGGCTGTCCAGAGTCGAGACCCAGGATGGACCGCTCGTCGGGACCCAGGATGGACCGCTCGCCTGTGTATCGGTTGGGGACATCTCTACGCTGCTGCTCCGCCTCCGCTTGGGATGGTATCCTGTGGACGGAACTCTCGCTGCTGTCTTGGATCCGCTTTCAACTGAACTCTCGCGGCTGTGATGGAGCCACTATGGATTGAACTTTCACAGTATCATGTTAGACCCGCTCGACATCCATTGCTTTCGGTCCCCTAGAGGGGGGGGGGGGTTCATTATTATTTGCAAAAAAAATATAAAGTTTATGAGTTTGAACATCAAATATGTTGTCTTTGTAGTGCATTCAATTGAATATGGGTTGAAAAGGATTTGCAAATCACTGTATTCTGTATTTATTTACATCTAACACAATTTCCCAACTCAAATGGAAACAGGATTTGTACATTACATGGTGTCAGAAGACAACTGGAAAATGGCACAATTCAAGCCACCGCTGAATTTGAGACTGGAGGGTAATCTCGGGAAGAATTGGAGAATGTGGCTGCAACGCAATGAACTTTTCGCTGTTGCCACTTGAGTAGCAGAAAGGTCGTAAAGGGTGCAGTGTGGGACTTTCCCGAAGAAGCAATAAAAGTGAGTAACACGTTTGTCTTCTCGGATTCTAAAAGAAACAAGATTGAAGCATTGAAACAGAAATTCAGAGAATACTGTGAAGCCTGGAACAACATGCTGTACATTAGACATTTATTTTAAATGTTTTACACCCGTGCACAAGATCCTTCAGAAACGATAGATGCCTATGTCATAGATCTAAAATATAAAGCAAAATACTGTGAATTTGGGAACCTCACTAATAAGTGACAGAAATGTCTGTGGGTTACGTGATGATCAAGTGAGAGCCAGATTGCTCAGGGAGGCTGATCTCACGTTGGAAAAAGCACTCGATATGTGCCGTGCCAGTGAAATAACGTTCACCCAGATGAAAGCCTTACATGATGAAGTTGAGGTGCGAGAAGTGTGTTTATGTGGCTAAAGGCTAAAGTTTCCCAACTCCATCTTTCTACTTTGACTTCTCCATTATTAATTGAACAAATTGCAAAAGATTCAGCAACACAGATGTCCGGAATACTGTTTAATTGCGCGATGAAAAGAGACCACTTTTGGCCGCAAATGGTGCTGCGCTAATATTTCCTGACAGTCCGTGACGTCACGCGCACGCGTCATCATTCCGCGACGTTTTCAACAAGAAACTCAGCGGGAAATTTAAAATTGCAATTTAGTAAACTAAACCGGCCGTATTGGCATGTGTTGCAATGTTAATATTTCATCGTTGATATATAAACTATCAGACTGTGTGGTCGGTAGGAGTGGGTTTCAGTAGGCCTTTAACGCAATAGCTTTACCTATCTGAGCATTGGTTGATGTGAAATTGATAAAAGAAAAAAAAAAAATCTATATACAGTATATACATATACTTTATTAATGTCCATTATTTGGAAAAAAAAGAGACTGTTTTTGGCAAATATTGAAAAAAAAAATTATATATATATATGTATATATATATATTTTTTTTTATTATTATTTTTTTTCCATATATATACACAGTGGGGCAAAAAAGTATTTAGTCAGCCACCGATTGTGCAAGTTCTCCCACTTATAATTATGACAGAGGTCTGTAATTTTCATCATAGGTACACTTCAACTGTGAGAGACAGAATGTGAAAAAAAAATCCAGGAATTCACATTGTAGGAATTTTAAAGAATGTATTCGTAAATTATAGTAGACAATAAGTATTTGGTCAACCATTCAAAGCTCTCACTGATGGAAGGAGGTTTTGGCTCAAAATCTCCAAAATGGATACATGGATGATACAGCAGAGGATTGGGAGAATGTCATGTGGTCAGATGAAACCAAAATAGAACTTTTTGGTATAAACTCAACTCGTCGTGTTTGGAGGAAGAAGAATACGGATTTGCATCCCAAGAACA
The DNA here is from genome assembly GCF_033978795.1 of Nerophis ophidion. Classification (NCBI taxonomy): domain Eukaryota; kingdom Metazoa; phylum Chordata; class Actinopteri; order Syngnathiformes; family Syngnathidae; genus Nerophis; species Nerophis ophidion. The sequence goes on along the minus strand of NC_084611.1, from coordinate 21,767,513 downwards.
CCACACCTCCTGTGAAGCATGGGGTGGAAACATCATGCTTTGGGGCTGTTTTTCTGCTAAGGGGACAGGACGATTGATCCGTGTTAAGGAAAGAATGAATGGGGCCATGTATCGTGAGATTTTGAACCAAAACCTCCTTCCATCAGTGAAAGCTTTGAATGGTTGACCAAAAACTTATTTTCCACCATAATCTACAAATAAATTCTTTAAAATTCCTACAATGTGAATTTCTGGATTTTTTAATTACAGACCTCTGTCATCATTTTAAGTGGGAGAACTTGCACAATCTAAAGTGGCTGAATAAATACTTTTTTGCCCCAATGTCTATATATATATATATATATATATATATATATACACATATACATATACATATAAGACTGTTTTGTCAATTGTATTAGCAAAAAAAAACTTAAGAAGGGGGATGTTGTGTATTGAGCTAAGGTGCCACCCTCACTGGGAGGTGGGGTGGATGACGTGAGACCGGTGTGGATGTATGATTATGGTTATGCTGCCTGCCTGAGTGACACACTAAATGATTGACTCATTGATATTCTGAAGCTGGTTGTTCTGTCGAGTTCTTTTAGAACATTCTACATACATTATAGTCGACATGAGAGTGGGGCGTGGAGAAATCTGTTGGTCTTCCCGTCTGGGTGGCGTGTTTTGCCTACGTTGGCGAGAACAGGATGGCAGAAAGGCCACCTCACCGGGAAAAACCAAGTCTACGGGAGCAATCACCTCATCCTCCTTCGAGGAATGTTCTCAGTATTCATAATTTTGGCCATGATCCAGTTCCATGCCTCCAGACTCGAGAGAGAGAGAGGTCCTCCTCAACTTCCCCATTCTCCACAAACTACTATTCCTCGGTGTCCGTGCATCAAGTCTAAAGTCCTCATAGATCATTGTTTTGGTCTTTTGTGAGAACATTTTCGGGCAGGTTCATTCTGTAACGATCTGATCATGTTGTTGCGATGGTCGTGTTTCCCAGGATGCAAAAGAAAAAAAAAACGATCAGCTGAAAGCTTATTTAATCCTTGACCTAAAGCACGGATCTTGAGATACTTTGGCTAGTAATGAAAACAAACGTAGGTAGTATCAATCAATCAATCAAGCAATCAATCAAAGTTTATTTATATAGCCCTAAATTACAAGTGGCTCAAAGGGCTGCACAAGGCTCAACGACATCCTCGGCTCAGATCCCGCATCAGGGCAAGAAAGAACTCAACCCAATGGGATACAATGAGAAACCTTGGATGGGACCTGTGGTCCCCCCCTTCGGACGACAGGTGCAACGCCCATCAAGTGTATTTAGTTAATAGTGTGAGAGTCCAGTCCATAGTGGGGCCAGCAGGGGATCATCTTGAGTGGAGACAAGACAGCAGCGCAGAGACGTCCCCAACGATGCACGGATGAGTGGTCCATCCCGGTCCCGACTTTGAACAGCTAGCGGTTCATCTGTGGTCACCTAATAACCTATCCATGCAGCAGAGCAAAAAAGAGACAGCAGATCAACTGGTCTAAAAGGGGGTCTATTTAAAGGCTAGAGCAGTGGTTTTTAACCTTGTTGGAGGTACCGAACCCCACCAGTTTCATATGCGCATTCACCGAACCCTTCTTTAGTGGAAAATTTAAATATATGTTTGTCAAATTCAAGAAAAAAATATGTTTTTTTTAATTGGTGCACAAAATGAACCGTGCATGAACATCACCTTGTTCACAGAACAAAACCAACACATTGCATGATTTCACAACAAATTACACACCTTACACACATTACCATGAATTGATTAAACAAGTTGAAAAACATATTCCGGTGTTACCATTTAGTGGTCAATTGTACAGAATGTGTGTAAACTGTACTGTTTCATATAATATATTCTCTTCCTTTGCAATTTGCTAGTAAAAGTTTCAATCAATCAATCAATCAATCAATCAATCAATCAATCAAAAAACCTGCAAATCAGATGGAAAATTAGCGGGAACATTGTTTACGGGTATCCATAATACGCGGACAGGGAGAAGTTTTTATTTACACGATAATTCGGACTAGTCTATACTTCCGTGGCGGAACCCCTGAGGCCGACTCACCGAACCCCTAGGGTTCGATCGAACCCAGGTTACGAACCACTGGGCTAGAGTATACAGATGAGTTTTAAGATTGGACTTAAATGCTTCTACTGAGTAGTATCACGAGCAAACAAAAGAAAAGCAAACATTAGAAGCAGGCTGACACCAAACGTTGCTGTCGCCAGTGGCGAACAATGAACCTTATAAAGTGCTCTGATTAGCGATCAGAAGCAGGTGAGCATCCTGATTGCTAATCAGAGGCAGGAGTGATTAATTCGCACTCAAGAAACTAGAAAGTAAACGAAGCGCTGAAGGAAGAAATAGACCCTTAAATCCAGGAAAAGTATAACAAATACAAAACAAGACATGACCCAAAGTGACAGGTCATGACAAGTGCGTAAACGTAAAAAGGTTTCTATGGATAAATCCTGGAGGAGCATCATTACCGTTGCCAGAGGGGGGCAGTAAGTGAGGCTTCCTGCCCAAGTGAACTAGTTGAGGCTACACCTCGGGCAAGACGGGCTCAGGGTCCAAGGACTTGTTGCAGTCTGACGGCAATGTGACCCCAAAGAGTACAAGGTGACCTACCCCATTTTGCAACAACCTTCCAACACTAAGTGGCGCTCAACTTGCCTTCCTCCCACAAAGTAAGAAGGGAAGGTTCAATGTCAGGTGATTGGACTGTGTGGTTGATTGTCAGACTCCTCCAAATTGAATCGTCAAATAGTTGACTATCTTAAGACCCCGTTGGTAAAAAATATTTAAAATATTTAAAGGGGAACATTATCACAATTTAAGAAGGGTTAAAACCAATAAAAATCAGTTCCCGGTGGCTTATTTTATTTTTCAAAGTCTTTTTCAAAATTTTACCCATCATGCAATATCCCGAAAAACGGCTTCAAAGTGCCTGATTTTCACGATGGGTATATCCACCCGTCCATTTTCCTGTGGCGTCACAGCGTGATGCCAATACAAACAAACATGGCGGATAGCACAGAAAGGTATAGCGACATTAGCTTGGATTCAGACTCGGATTTCAGCGGCTTAAGCGATTCAACAGATTACACATGTATTGAAACGGATGGTTGGAGTGTGGAGTCAGATAGCGAAAACGAAATTGAAGAAGAAACTGAACCTATTGAGCCATATCACGACAGACAGCAGCAACAAGGACACGTTTGGCGATCGCCTTCTAACCAACAATTGCATCTTTTGACCACTGGTGCAACTTGAATCTGTCGATTGGTATGTGTTTGTTTGGCATTAAATGTGGGTGGAGGGAAAGGATGGATGCAAATATAGCTACAAATGAGGCATAATGATGCAATATGTACATATTTTTTTAATTATATTTTATATAGCGCTTTTCTCAAGTGACTCAAAGCGCTTTACATAGTGACACCCAATATCTAAGTTAAGTTAGAATAAGACTCAATATGTAGTGAGTCTTATTCTGCGTTGTGTAGTTTTTTAAGTAAGAGACACTCCACCATTCCGTCGTTTCATCATTTATTGGCCACCTGTTTTGTAAACACGAAACACATAAACAGGTGTCTACTTTTCTGATGGAGTGCTACCTCATCAGCAAAAGTCCGATTGAAGAGGAAGTAAACAACATTCATTCATACGAAAATAATAATTTAAATTACATTAACAAAAACGTTTTATCACAAAAACAAAAATAATAATACACAAATCCACATACCTGTTCTGGAAACACGAAACACATAAACAGGTGTCTACTTTTCTGGCGGAGTGATACCATACCATGTGTAATTATGACCAAACATTTCAAACATTCAACGCTCTAATCCTTACTTAACAAAATTGTGCATAAAAAAATACTTAAAACAACAAATCACTTATACCTACAACATTAATGTTTTAACTTTTAAAGTATTATGAAAGTTTAGAAATAATATTTACACAAGAAACACAGAGCAATGCAGAACTATTGCCTCATCAGCAAAAGTCCGATAGAAGAGGAAGTAAATATCCGAAAAAAATGCAGAGTCACTTCCTGCATCGACCATCCGGTTCTTCAAAATAAAACCAATACTTTAAAATAAAACATAACACCCTGTCTCGTTCATAATATAGCGCAACAACATCACACTATTACACATACAGCTAGCCTAAATAGCATGTTAGCATCGATTAGCTTGCAGTCATGCCGTGAGCAAATATGTCTGTTTAGCACATAAGTCAAAAACACCAACAAAACTCACCTTTGTGATTTTGTTGACTTTATCGTTGGAAATGCATCTGCTTTGAGTGTCGCAGGATATCCACACATCTCTGTTAAATAAATAAATAAATGGGTTTTACTTGTATAGCGCTTTTTTACCTTCAAAACCTCAAAGCGCTTTGACACTACTTCCACATTTATCCATTCACACACTGATGGAGGGAGCTGCCATGCAAGGAGCTAACCAGCACCTATCAGGAGCAAGGGTGAAGTATCTTGCTCAGGACACAACGGACGTGACTAGGTTGGTACTAGGTGGGGATTGAACCAGGGACCTTCGGGTTGGGCGCGGCCACTCTCCCAATGCGCCATGCCGCCCCACGCTGTTCCATCTCTGTCGTAGCATCGCTATCGTCGGTAAAGTGTGCAGAACAAACGAGGGACTTCAATCAATCAATCAATATTTATTTATATAGCCCTAAATCACAAATGTCTCAAAGGACTGTACAAACCACTACGACTACGACATCCTCGGAAGAATCCACATAAGGGCAAGGAAAACTCACACCCAGTGGGACGCCAGTGACAATGATGACTAATGGAAACCTTGGAGAGGACCTCAAATGTGGGCAAGCCCCCCCCCCCCCCCCCCCCCCCACGCTCTAGGGGACCGAAAGAAATGGATGTCGAGCGGATTTAATATGACACTGTGGAAGTTCAATCCACAGTGGCTCCAACACAGCCGCGAGAGTTCAGTTCAAGCAGATCCAAAACAGCAGCGAGAGTCCCGTCCATAGGAAACCATCCCAAGCGGAGTCAGATCAGCATCGTAGAAATGTCCCCAACCGATACACAGGCGAGCGGTCCATCCTGGGTCCCGACTCTGGACAGCCAATACTTTCGCATCTTTTGACCATTGGTGCAACTTGAATCCGTCGATTGGTATGTGTTTGTTTGGCATTAAATGTGGGTGGAGGGAAAGGCTGGATGCAAATATAATGATGCAATATGTACATACAGCTAGCCTAAATAGCATGTTAGCATCGATTAGCATGCCGTGACCATTGATATGTCTGATTAGCACACTCCACGTAAGTCAACTTGAATCTGTTTCTGTTGGTGTTGTTACACCCTCCGACAACACACCGACGAGGCATGATGTCTCCAAGGTACGGAAAACAGTCAAAAAAACGGAAAATAACAGAGCTGATTTGACTTGGTGTGTGTAATGTGTTTGAGAAAATGGCGGATTGCTTCCTGTTGTGACGTCACGGGTGAAAGGTCATTGCTCCGACAGCGAACAATTGAAAGGCGTTTCAATCGCCAAATTCACCCTTTTAGAGTTCGGAAATCGGTTAAAAAAACATATGGTCTTTTTTCTGCAACACCAAGGTATTATTGACGCTTACATAGGTCTCCTGATAATGTTCCCCTTTAAAGAAATGTAAAGGAAACCACCTATGTCTCAACTTTGTGTCCTGGTGTTTTTGAGAATATGCCACAATAAAATCAAATTGAAATGAAAAAAAAAGACTAGTGTCTGCAAATGCCACCAGGCCAAACGTTGAATACCACTACTTTCTCTAATGATAACAGAATAGGTTTAGTTAATGGTATGGATCAGGTTGGAATTAGGTGTTCACAAGCTGTAAAAAGTCAAATATCTAAAAGTAAAAAAAGCAGTACATATTATAATCCTAGGGCTATAATATCTGTAATAAAAACTGACTCATGCACTGCCTTTTTTTTTACTGTACATTCGGGCCCAGAAGGCACTTGTCTCCTTAATAAACAGTGAAGGCTGCGCGAGCACAAAATATTGGCAAGGCAACAATTGACCCACATCCATCCTACTGAGGAGACTCAGTGAAGGGAGAGGCTTAAACCGTAGGCTGATTACTGATTACCACGATACTGCAGAGTATGCTAAAACACATACTGTAGGCTCCAAGTGGGCTGGCTCAGCAGGAAGATGCCTGCTGGGGTGCAGGACGCGAGCGCGAAAGAGGGTACGGGGCAGTGTGGAGACCACCTAGGAATAGAAAAATGCGCCAAATATAGATGCAACATAAGAAAAAAGCCCACAATTTGGCTGGAAGAAGGTTCAAAGGGGAACATTATCACCAGACTTATGTAAGCGTCAATATATACCTTGATGTTGCAGAAAAAAGACCATATGTTTTTTTAACCGATTTCCGAACTCTAAAAGGGTGAATTTAGCGATCTAACATGCTATCTGTATGTACACATTGCATCGTTATGCCTCATTTGTAGCTATATTTGCATACAGCCTTTCCCTCCACCCACATTTAATGCCAAACAAACACTTACCAATCGACGGATTTAAGTTGCCCCAGTGTCAAAAGATGCGAAAGTCCCTCGTTTGGTCCGCACATTTTACCGGCGATACTACGACAGACATGGCACAGAGATGTGTGGATATCCTGCGACACTCAAAGCAGATGCATTTCCAACGATAAAGTCAACAAAATCACAAAGGTGAGTTTTGTTGATTTTATTAACTTATGTGCTAATCAGACATATTTGGTTGCGGCATGACTGCCAGCTAATCGATGCTAAAATGCTATTTAGGCTAGCTGTATGTACATTTGTAGCTATATTTGCATCCAGCCTTTCCCTCCACCAACATTTAATGCCAAACAAAAACTTACCAATCGACGGATTTAAGTTACTCCAGTGGTCTGGTCAAAAGATGCAATTGTTGGTTAGAAGGCGATCGCTAAATAGCTTCAAAAGCTATTCGCTCAATAGCTTCAGTTTCTTCTTCAATTTTGTTTTCGCCATCTGCCTCCAGTCTCCAACCATCCGTTTCAATACATGCGTAATCTGTTGCATCGCTTAAGCCGCTGAAATCCGAGTCTGAATCCGAGCTGATGTCGCTATATCTTGCTGTGCTATCCGCCATGTTTGTTTGTATTGACGTCACTATGTGATGTCACAGGAAAATGGACGGTGGATTTACAGATAGCGAAAATCAGGCGCTTTAAAGCCTTTTTTCGTGATATTCCATGATGGGTAAAATTTTGAAAAAAACTTCAAAAAACAAAATAAGCCACTGGGAAGTGATTTTGATTGGTTTTAACCCTTCTGAAATTGTGATAATGTTCCCCTTTAAATTGACATCATGAGTTCCCTGCAGTCTTCACAGTTTCAAATGTCCATCTTGGGAAAAGCACTTGTTTACAATACTGGTCAGTGAAGAATCCTGCATCCAGTCCTCTTAGCAGATGCAGGGTTCATGTATCCATTAAGTAAAAATTGCTGATTTCCCATTTAATCCACTGTTCAAGCATGTGCACGGGCAGAAACCCACTGTGACGATTCTCAAATCCATTTCTGCGGACGTGTGCGCACGGTGGGCTTGTGCATGTGTCCCCTCGAGGTGCTTGATCCTTTTATAGCCTGTCCACTTATTCCCTCCATGTTATGTTACTGTCCGCATGCCGGCCAGGACATAATGAAGTTGCCTTTTATTGGCTTAGCAGTCAAAGTAAAGAGACGAAATGGCCCATCTTCGGCAGACTGCTTCAATACATACTGCCAATGTGAGAGGAGACTTTTAATGCCAGTATAGTCAATACTATTGACATGAACAGATGCTATCATGAGGACATCATCACAGGGTCAGAATACAGGGAATGAGTGGTGTATTTTGCACAGTGAAAGGAATTCCAAGAGATGTATTTTTTAATTTGTAAAAATAGGTTTTGGATTTACATGCCTGGGTTTTGCAGTGATTGCTGCCTTATCTTTCTCACATGTTACTGCACTTTAAGCAGTGATTTGCTCTTGGAATATGAACGTGCAGAGATTATCTGCAGTGAAATTGATATTGATAATGCAATGAAACTTAACTGTTTTACAATGAGGTGCTTTTTATTTTGAATGGCACATACATTATTAAATTCAATGTAATACATGAGGAATTGTATCCCATCCATCCATCCATTTTTTACCGCTTGTCCCTTTTGAGGTCGCGGGGGGTGCTGGAGCCTATCTCTGTCACGGCGCAGATTCGAACCCGCTTTCCTCCTGCATCTGATTGTCACAGTTCTTCCTCTGACTGCTCGCTCGGACCCGCCCCCGCTCACGCTGAGCGTAGCACACCCACGCAGCGATAAGCCTGCACCCAATCGCCAATCTCCTCACCTGAAATTGATGACGGCTGGCTGGATAAAGGTCCGGGGGGCCCAAGGATCGGCGCAGGAACTTAGTTACCTCTCTGTGTACCAGTCTTCCCCTTCGAGATCGTCTTTTGTTTCCCTCCTGTGTTTTTGGACTGCCTTCCTTGATTCCCGACCCTCGCCTGAACCAGGGGCGTCGCCAGACATATTTCACTGGGGCACGTGCCCCACTGTTGATCTGCAGTGCCCCAGTAAAAATTCCACCAATAAAAAAAAAACGCTTCAGAGTTTTAAGTCTACATAACATAGACAACAGCGCACATACTACTTGGTATGGTAATTGATTACTACTGTATTCACTCCACGTAACAATGAGCACATGGCTAATTAATATGGTAATTTATTCACGTGTGGATCGAGACTTCAGTTGAGTGAGCGAGAGAGAGAGAGAGAGAGAGAGAGAGAGAGAGAGAGAGAGAGAGGATGAGAATCACTGCGTGAGGTAGGTAACGTTAGCCAACAACAATTTGTTAATTAGATTATTTTGATTTTGATTTGACTCAAACTGTAATTCCTAGATGGATATCAGAAAGTTATTCGCCCGCAGCAGGGAAGAAGCAGCAAGGAATGAGAGATGTAAGTGAAGTCCTAGCTAGCTAGGCAACATCATTGTCTTAAGTTGATGCTAAGTTAGCTAACGTAGATCCTTGTATCAGACAAACATATTCATTTGCTGTACGAGCTGTCGGGGAATTTCCAATGAACATGAAACATCATGTTGGTTATTGCCTGCTGGTTCTGCTCAGGACCTCTGCATCAATGATGATTTGGAGTAAGCATGTGTGAGTTGAGTGCTTCTCAAATGGTTTATCTTCAGGAAGAAAAACATTTTTCCATATCATCAAGTCGTGAGCCAAATTTTTAAATCATTCAAGTTTATTTCACAGAAAAATAGCACAGTAGACTTGTCTTGTTAATCGGTGTGACTTTGACCAAAACATCTTGTTTTGTCACTAGAAAAATGGCTACAGCTAAAGCATCTGGTTTTGTTTCCAGAAAAAATAGTAACAATTCTGTATGGCTGAAAATTTTTGTTTTGTTGCACCATTTAGATTTTTAAAAAATATATTTCCATGTCTGTCCTGAGTCCTCTTCCAACTTGTTAGTCGGTTCGCCTTTTGCTAAAATACTCACTAATAGTCACTAGAAAAATGGCAAAAAATATCTAGTTTTGTTGCCACAGTTTGATTTTTTTCTCCCTAAACTTATTTTTTTTCATGCACACATCCGACTGCGACTCACTGAAAATGACACACGATCCACTTTTTTGTCACGACCCACCAGTTGGGAACCACTGCTCAATTGTATAACAGTTACTGTAATATTTCCATATCTGTCCAAAGTGATTGACCACTTTGCAAAAATGAAAACAAGACGTTACAGTTTACTTCTCAGAAAATGATTCCCTGAACAGACAAACAACAGTTGTTCATTTATTCTACTACTGTGGCTTTATTGTTTTGTGTATATTTTATAGTTTTGTGTATCTGAAATAGGATTAGCCACATTGCCATAAATGGAAATTAAACAATATGAAAGAACCCAGAGATGTAGGGGTGCTTTATTTTTTGTTTTACTTTGTAGATGTTAAATTTGCAGATGATTACTGCAATATATATTTCAAAAAGATTCATTGCTCTTCCTTTTTGCTTTTACCAGTAGCAGTTTAGAAGTCTGGAGTAAAAAAGTGCACAAGTAGGTCAAATGCATTAGTTAATTTCAGGTGGTTAATCAAAGATCCATACAACATAATCTGATATGATTTCATAGTTTAAAGCACTATTTATGTATTTTTTTATGATAAAAAGTGCTAAAAATGTTTTTGCTTGTGCGCTTTGCACACTCACATGAATTATTTGTGCCCCAGGTGTGCCCCAGTACAGTATTAGGTCTAGTGACGCCCCTAGCCTGAACACGGATCTAGCCTCTCCTCTCCTGCCCTGGATATTCATCTGCCTGCCCCTCTGACTGCCTTGTTCCTTCGCTCTCTACAACACTTGGTAACACACACTTCAGTTAATTTACACCCTTAGTCTTACACCATACACCCTTGAGTTTTTGTCACACTTCATTTCCTTGGTTTATTTGTTAGTATTGTTTAGTATTCTTATTATATATATATTTGAGTTTGAGTTTATTTCGAACATGCAAGCATACAACATGATACATCACAATTTCCAGTTTCTCTTTTCAACAGGCTACCCCCTGCCAGAGAAAGATGTATTTACCATATATATAATAAATTAATAAACATACTGCCTACTGGTGTCCGTTTGACGTCACTCCTCTTAGTAAACCATAACAGTAAGTTACCGCCCAAAATTATTAAGGACCTGACGGCACAGTTTCTTAGCCCCGCTCCCAGTGACTTTAGTTCCGCCCCCCGTGAATTTTATTTTCTTCCTCTTTTTGCCCCATTCACCATGTCTTTTTCTTTTTTTCGCTCCACACGCGAGGATTTGGATTGTCCTATAGACATGACTTGAAAGGGGATTTTCAGTAGCGATATGAGCAAGGAGGAATTTTCTTGTCGCCTGGACACCGTCTTCCCACCCTTAGAGACTGTTCCTCAGTCTGCAGGAAACGTCTGGCATCCGCTTTCAGAGGGGGGGGGGTAGTACTGGTGGCTGTGCGGGTGTGGCAGCGCAGTTACACCCAGACAGGCTACCCCCTGCCAGAGAAATCCCACCCGTCTTCCACTTTTCCCAACCGCAGCCACCAGTCCCAAGACTATCCTCTGAGCTAGCAACAGTCCCCAGACTATCCTCCGAGCTAGCAACTGTCCCCAGGCTAGCTACCGGGCTAGCAACAGCCCCTCGGCCAGCCCCCGAGCTAGCACCAGCCCCTTGGCTAGCCCCTGAGCTAGCACAATCCCCCAAGCTAGCCTCCGAGCTAGCACCAGTCTCTAAGATAGCCACCAAGCTAGCACCAGTCCCCAGAGTAGCCTCCAAGCTAGCACCTGTCCCCGGGCTAGCCTCCAAGCAAGCACCTGTCCCCAGGCTAACCTCCGAGCTAGCACCTGTCCCCTCCGAGTCTCTCTTGGGTGACTGAACTTCTCACCCTATTTCTCAAGGAGAAGCCAGCCACCCTTCTGAGGAAAGTAATTTCGGCCGCTTGTATCCGCGATATTGATCTTTCGGTCATGACCCACACTTCATGACCATAGGTGAGAGTACGAATGTAGATAGCTCGGAAAGACAGAGAGCTTTGCCTTCTGGCTCGGCTCTCGTTTCGTCACAACAGTGCGACAGACAAACTGCAATACTGCCCTAGTTGCTCCGATTCTCCGGCTGATTTCCTTCTCCATCTTTCCCTCACTCGTGAACGAGACGGCAAGATACTAAAACTCCTCCACCTGGGATAGAGTCACGTTCCCTATCTGGACTGTACAAACCACTGGTTTCCTGCTGAGAACCATGGCCTCAGATTTGGAGATGCTGATCCTTATTCCAGCCGCTGAAAACTCGGCTGTGAACTGATCTAGTGAGAGCTGAAGGTCACGAACCGTTGGAGCCATCAGGACCACATCATCTGCAAACAGCAGTGACGCAACCTTAAGCCCCCCGAGACATATACCCTATCCGCCATGACTACAACTCTGCTTAGAAATCCTGTCCATGAAAATCACAAACAGGATTGGTGACAGAGCGCAGCCCGGGCAGGTACCAACCCCCACTGAAAACAGATCCAACCTACATCCAAGCATCTGGACACAACTCTCGCTTTGGTTGTACAGAGATTGGAAGGCCCTCGGCAGGGTCCCCCTCACCCCGTATTTCCTCAGCACCTCCCACAGCATCACCTGGGGGACCCGGTCATACACCTTCTCCAAATCCACAAAGCACATCTACACTGGATAGGCATACTCCCAGGCCCTCTCCAGGATTCCCGCATGAGTAAAGAGCTGGTCAGTTGTTCCACGACCAGGACAGAATCCACATTGCTCCTAGAATCTGAGGTTCGACTATCGGCCGAACCCTCCTTTCCACTACCTTGGCGTGAACTTTCCCAGGGAGGCTGAGTAGTGTGATACTCCATAATTAGCACACACCCTTTGGTCCCCCTTTTTGAATAGGGAAATCACCACCCCAATCTTCCCCAACCTCAGCACTGTTGAAAAGGCGTATCAACCAAGACTGCTCCTCAACACCCAGAGCATTTCTGGACGAATCTCGTCAACCCCTGGGGCTTTGCCACTGTGGAGTTGTCTAACTACCTCAGTGACTTCACTACGAGAGATCGACGTCAATCCCCCATCATCTTCAGGCTCCGTTTTTGTCAGGAAGGGTGTGTCTGATGTAGTTGGGTTCAGGAGTTCCTCAAAGTGCTCTTTCCAACGCCCTTCGACTTCCTCACTTGAAGTCAGCAGAGTCCAATCATGCCCCCCCCCCCTTCTGAGGTGCCGTATGGTCTTCCAGAACAGCTTTGGTGCCGCCATGGATTCCCCGAACTGCTCCCACACCCTCTGCTTAGCCTCGTCCACAGCCAGCACCGCAGCCCTTCGGGCCTGTCGGTACCTTGCAACTAATTCCGGAGTCCCCTGGGATAACATACCCTAGTAGGATTCCCTATTCAGTCGGACGGCTTCCCTGACCACCGCTGTCCACCAGGGTGTACTCGGGTTACCGCCCCTTGAGGCACGTAAGACCTTCTGGCAACAGAGCCACAAAGCTGCCGCTTTAGCAATAGAAGCTTTGAACATTGGCCATTCCTGTTCAATGTCGCCAACCTCCACAGATGGCAGAGAAGTCCCGCCGGAGGTGGGAGTTCAAGTGCCTTCGGACAGAGGACTCCTCCAAACGTTCCCAATTCACCCGCACTACATGCTTGGGTTTGCCAGGTCTATCCAGAGGTTTCCTCCGCCATCTGACCAAACTCACCACCAGATGGTGATGAGTTGACAGTTCTGCCCCTCTATTCACCCGAGTGTCAAAAACATACGGCCTCAGATCCGCTGATACGATTACAAAATTGATCATTGATCTGTGGCCTAGGGCACTCTGGCACCATGTACACCTATGAGCATCCTTGTGCTTGAACATGGTGTTTGTTATTGCAAGTCGATGAAGAGCACAGAAGTCCAATAATCCACCGCTCAGGTTAAAATCAGGGAGACGGTTCCTCCCAAACACTCCAGTCCCATTATCACTGTCATTGCCCATGTTCGCGTCAAAGTCACCCGGTAAGACTATGGAATCCACTGCCTGCGCCCCATACAGGATCCCATGCAAGGTATCCAAGAAGGCCGAATACTCTGAACTCTTGTTTGTTGCGTACGCACAAACAACAGTCAGAGTTTTTCCCCCCTCCAACTCTAAGGCAAAGGGAGGCGGCCCTCTTGCCCACTGGGTCGAACTCCAACAGGCACTCAGGCAGGGACTTGTGAATATCTTCACACCCGCCTTAGCTCTCACACCACGAGCAACTGCAGAAGTGAACAAGATCCATCCCTTGTCCAGGACTGTGGTTTCAGATCCTTGCTATGCATAGAAGTAAGCCCCACCAGATCCAACCGATAGCGCTCCACCATCCACTCAGGCTCCTGCCCCACTAGTGTAGAGACGTTCCAAGCCCCAAAAGTCAGCCACTGCTGCCCAAAATTGATCCGTCTGGAGCCTCCACTTTCACTGCCACTCAAGTGGCAGTGCACCCGACCCCAAAGATTCCGACTGGGGGTGGTGGGCCCACGTGGCAGAAAAGATGGTGTGTCCATGTAACTTCTTTGGGCAGTTCCCAGCCGGGCTATGCAGCTAGCCCAGCCACCAGGCGCTTGCTGACAAGCCCTGCTTCGGGGCCTAGCTCTGGAGGAGGGCCCCGGGCTTCCTCGGGGCCGGGTAACGCATCTTCTTGCACCTTGCCCAAGGGTGACCCGGAACTATGTAAGGCAGGGGCGTTCAACTCCCTGAGGCTTTATACAAGCCCACATACCTCTAATACAGATTGTATATTGTATTTCATCACATTTTAAGTGGCAGTTTGCAATTTTTATGTGGCTGCATAGAGAGCGCTGACTTTCCCAAAGCATTATACCCCGCCTTCGAGCACTTAACTCATCACGTAACTATGCCGCACGTAACACACATGCACACGCATTAGCTCCGTGTGTTGTCAGGTAATGTAGTAATTTGGCAAAGTCTAGCCACTAGCATTGGCTATCATTGAATGTACATTAAATTCTGTCGTAACAACATGACGGCAAATTGTTAGTTTTCGGGTATTGATTTTGTGTTCGCGTGTACGAGATAGTGAGTGAGAGTCATGAATGGCAAATTAGTTCAATATGATTAGTAATTGGGAAAAATAAACATTTATAACATGGGTGTCAAACGTACGGCCCGCGGGCCGGATCAGGCCGGGAACAGGTTTTATCCGGCCCGCGGGATGAGTTTACTAAGTATAAAAATTAACCTGAAATTTTTGAATGAAAGAAACAGCTCTTCTACATGCGTCTACTGGATGTTGCAATTCTTTGTATCTCTGTAGATCAGGGGTCAGCTACCCGCGGCTCCGGAGCTGCATGCAGCTCTTGGATCACTCTGATTTGGCTCAGCTGCTGACCCCCCGATTTTTCTGGGAGGTTTTCCGGATTTCAGTGCCTCTCCCAGAAATCTCCCCAGGATAACAT
Source organism: Nerophis ophidion (assembly GCF_033978795.1). NCBI lineage: Eukaryota > Metazoa > Chordata > Actinopteri > Syngnathiformes > Syngnathidae > Nerophis > Nerophis ophidion. Next base: position 21,752,425 of record NC_084611.1, on the reverse strand, counting down.
TCTCAGATTTTCACCCGGACAACAATATTGAGGGCATGCCGTGATGGCAATGCCTTAAAACTCCTCTCGACCATGTCGTCGCATCCGCTTTTACACCATGCTATCTGAGTCCCGGCCCTTCACATCTAGTGTGTGGCTGCTGATTCAACGTGCAAGCGACAGCAAGGCATACTTGTTCAACAGCCATACAGGTTACACTGAGTGTTGTGATATAAACAACTTTACCACTCTTACTAATATGCGCCACACTGTGAACCCACACCAAACAAGAATAACAAACACATTTCGGGAGAACATCCGCACTGTAATACAACATAAACACAAAAGAACTATTACCAGAATCCCATGCATCCGTAACTATTCCGGGCTACTTTATATACCCGTCAGTTGAAGTTGGCGGGGTTGGGGGTAGCTGGGGTGTATAATGTAGCCCGGAAGAGTTAGGGAAAATATAAATAACGACAAATAAAGATATCCATCCATCCATCCATCATCTCCCGCTTATCCGAGGTCGGGTCGCGGGGGCAGCAGCCTAAGCAGGGAAGCCCAGACTTCCCTATCTCCAGCCACTTCGTCTAGCTCTTCCCGGGGGATCCCGAGGCGTTCCCAGGCCAGCCGGGAGACATAGTCTTTCCAACGTGTCCTGGGTCTTCCCCGTGGCCTCCTACCAGCTGGACGTGCCCTAAACACATCCCTAGGGAGGCGTTCGGGTGGCATCCTGACCAGATGCCCGAACCACCTCACCTGGCTCCTCTCGATGTGGAGGAGCAGCGGCTTTACGTTGAGCTCCTCCCGGATGGCAGAGCTTCTCACCCTATCTCCTCTATTGCTCTTCCGGTTCCGGGTCAACGTGAATGACTGCTCGCCGACTGCTCTTGTTGCAAAAAAGCTAAGTATCGTTCTATCTGTGTGATTTTAACTGTTTTGCAGCTTTATTTACAACTTATCGAACATATTTAATAGTTCCATTTAACTTGCAAATCACCCGATCTCTGTCTCACCACTCCGCCCTCAGCTAGCTAGCTGCTAAGCTAACGAGGCTAGCGGAGAAAGGCAGCGCCGGTCTGAAGGAAGCTTCTCCCCCGCCACCGTGACCACCACTTCCCGAAGACAGCTGGCACCCCACTCGGCGACGGAAAGTTTCTGTGAGTATGGCTTCCTGCGCTTCGTGCACTTTACTCATGGATAGGTTGGCTTTGCTAGAGAGCCGTGTCCGCCAGTTAGAGCAGTGTAATTTCGTAACTTTAGATGTTGCGGACACATCTGCTAGCGTTAGCTGTAGCGAGCTAACTAGCCCAGCTTGTAGCAGCCCTAATCGGCCTACAAGCTACGGTGTACCGGTTGAGACGCATAATAGATTTAGCCCTTTAGCTAGTCCTACACCCCAGTCTACCGGGCACCACACTTTAGTCATAGGGGACTCCATCACCCGAAACATAAAGATTAGCAAACCAGCCACAATTAAGTGTATTCCCGGGGGCAGAGCACCTGACATTGAAGCTAATCTTAGGGAGCTAACTCGCAACAGGTCTAGTAAACACGTACGGCAGGCTAACCGCACCACTAGTTATGCGAATATAGTAATACACGTTGGCTCCAATGACGTTAGGATGAGACAATCAGAGATTACAAAGAGAAACATAGCCAGGGCTTGTAATCTCGCCAGAAAGATGTCCAGGCATCGAGTAATTGTCTCTGGCCCCCTGCCTGGGAGAGGCAATGATGAGAGATATAGCAGATTAGTCTCTCTTAACAGGTGGCTGGATAGCTTCTGCAGACAACAGGGATTTACGTTTATTGATAATTGGCCCTCTTTCTGGGGCAAACCTGGCTTGCTGAGGAGAGACGGCCTTCACCCTAACCAGGAAGGCGCTATCCTCTTGTCTCGGAACATAGACTTCGCATTGAGCCACATTTGACTAACTGCACTAGAGCAAGCCCGGTCACAGGCAATTACAGAGCCTGCTAGCCTGGGTATGGAGTCAGTTAAGTTAGAACTAGCCAGCGCCAGGCTGGATGATCCCTGTACACATAGCAATTTTCGTAGAATAATACACAACTCACAAAATGTTTTTTCTACTGTGTCTATGACTACGTCAGAGTTAGACATGCGCTCTACTGAGGTGGCAAATTATGATGCGTTCAGTTTATCGCAGCGCCAAGTAGACAATCTGAAAATTCCCGTCATATCAATTCCTAGATATGGTCGTAATTATTTTAAGTACACTGCGCATAATAAACGTAACATTATTAATATTGCTACGACGGATAATTTCATCAACAACTCCTTAAAACAGCCCACTACCTATAATATGGGCTTTCTAAACATCAGATCTTTGTCTCCCAAAACGTTATTAGTCAATGAGGTCATTAGAGACAACAACCTTAACGTCATCGGTCTTAGCGAAACCTGGCTTAAACCAGACGACTTTTTTGCGATAAATGAGGCATCCCCTCCTAACTATACGAATGCGCATATTGCCCGTCACCTCAAAAGGGGAGGGGGTGTCGCACTAATATACAACGAAAACTTTAACTTTAGTCCTAACTTAAATAATAAATATAAATCGTTTGAGGTGCTTTCTATGAAGTCTGCCACACCTCTGCCTCTGTGCCTGGCCGTTATCTACCGCCCCCCAGGGCCCTATTCGGACTTTATTAGTGAATTCTCAGAGTTTGTTGCTGATCTAGTGACGCACGCCGATAATATAATTATAATGGGGGACTTTAATATCCATATGAATACCCCATTGGACCCACCGTGCGTGGCGCTCCAGACTATAATTGATAGCTGTGGTCTTACACAAATAATAAATGAACCGACGCATCGCAGCGGCAATACGATAGACCTAGTGCTTGTCAGAGGTATCACCGTCTCCAAAGTTATGATACTCCCGTATACTAAAGTAATGTCCGATCATTACCTTATAAAATTCGAAGTTCAGACTCATGTTCGGCAAGCTAATAAGAATAATAACTGCTATAGCAGCCGCAACATTAATGCTGCCACAACGACGACTCTTGCGGACCTACTGCCCTCGGTAATGGCACCGTTCCCAAAGTATGTGGGCTCTATTGATAACCTCACTAACAACTTTAACAACGCCCTGCGCGAAACCATTGATAGTATAGCACCGCTGAAGTTAAAAAAGGCTCCAAAAAGGCGTACGCCATGGTTTACTGAAGAAACTAGAGCTCAGAAATTATTATGTAGAAAGCTGGAACGCAAATGGCGCACGACTAAACTTGAGGTGCACCATCAAGCATGGAGTGATAGTTTAATAACTTATAAACGCATGCTTACCTTAGCTAAAACTAATTATTACTCAAATCTCATCCGCATTAATAAAAACGATCCAAAATTTTTGTTTAGTACTGTAGCATCGCTAACCCAACAAGGGACTCCTTCCAGTAGCTCCACCCATTCGGCAGATGACTTTATGAAGTTCTTTAATAAGAAAATTGAACTTATTAGAAAGGAGATTAAAGACAATGCGTCCCAGCTACAACGGGGTTATAGTAACACAGATACGATTGTATATACGGCGGATACTGCAAATATCCAAAATAGTTTCTCTCGTTTTGATGAAATAACATTAGAAGGATTGTTACAACGTGTAAATGGAATAAAACAAACAACATGTTTACTTGACCCACTTCCTGGGAAACTTATCAAGGAGCTTTTTGTATTATTAGGTCCATCAGTGCTAAATATTATAAACTTATCACTTTCCTCGGGCACTGTTCCCGTTGCATTCAAAAAAGCGGTTATTCATCCTCTCCTTAAAAGACCTAACCTCGATCCTGACCTCATGGTAAACTACCGACCGGTGTCTCACCTTCCCTTTATTTCGAAAATCCTCGAAAAAATTGTTGCGGAGCAGCTAAATGAGCACTTAGCGTTTAACAATCTATGTGAAACCTTTCAATCCGGTTTCAGGGCAAATCACTCGACTGAGACAGCCCTCGCAAAATTGACTAATGATCTATTGCTAACGATGGACTCTGATGCGTCATCTATGTTGCTGCTCCTCGATCTTAGCGCTGCTTTCGATACCGTCGATCATAATATTTTATTAGAGCGTATCAAAATACGAATTGGTATGTCAGACTCAGCCCTGTCATGGTTTAACTCTTATCTTACTGATAGGATGCAGTGCGTCTCCTATAACAGTGTGACCTCGGACTATGTTAAGGTAACGTGTGGAGTTCCCCAGGGTTCGGTCCTTGGCCCTGTACTCTTCAGCATCTACATGCTGCCGCTAGGTGACGTCATACGCAAATACGGTATTAGCTTTCACTGTTATGCTGATGACACCCAACTTTACATGCCCCTAAAGCTGACCAACATGCCGGACTGTAGTCAGTTGGAAGCGTGTCTTAATGAAATTAAACAATGGATGTCCGCTAACTTTTTGCAACTTAATGCCAAAAAAACGGAAATGCTGATTATCGGTCCTGCTAGACACCGACCTCTATTTAATAATACAACTTTAACATTTGACAACCAAATAATAAAACAAGGTGACTCTGTAAAAAATCTGGGTATTATCTTCGACCCAACTCTCTCCTTTGAGTCACACATTAAAAGCGTTACTAAAACGGCCTTCTTTCATCTCCGTAATATCGCTAAAATTCGCTCCATTTTGTCCACTAAAGACGCCGAGATCATTATCCATGCGTTTGTTACGTCTCGTCTCGATTACTGTAACGTATTATTTTCGGGTCTCCCCATGTCTAGCATTAAAAGATTACAGTTGGTACAAAATGCGGCTGCTAGACTTTTGACAAGAACAAGAAAGTTTGATCATATTACGCCTGTACTGGCTCACCTGCACTGGCTTCCTGTGCACTTAAGATGTGACTTTAAGGTTTTATTACTTACGTATAAAATACTACACGGTCTAGCTCCAGCCTATCTTGCCGATTGTATTGTACCGTATGTCCCGGCAAGAAATCTGCGTTCAAAAGACTCCGGCTTATTAGTGATTCCTAGAGCTCAAAAAAAGTCTGCGGGCTATAGAGCGTTTTCCGTTCGGGCTCCAGTACTCTGGAATGCCCTCCCGGTAACAGTTCGAGATGCTACCTCAGTAGAAGCATTTAAGTCTCATCTTAAAACTCATTTGTATACTCTAGCCTTTAAATAGACCTCCTTTTTAGACCAGTTGATCTGCCGCTTCTTTTCTTTCTCCTATGTCCCCCCCTCCCTTGTGGAGGGGGTCCGGTCCGATGACCATGGATGAAGTACTGACTGTCCAGAGTCGAGACCCAGGATGGACCGCTCGTCGGGACCCAGGATGGACCGCTCGCCTGTATCGGTTGGGGACATCTCTACGCTGCTGATCCGCTTCAGATGGTTTCCTGTGGACGGGACTCTCGCTGCTGTCTTGGAGCCACTATGGATTGAACTTTCACAGTATCATGTTGGACCCGCTCGACATCCATTGCTTTCGGTCCCCTAGAGGGGGGGGGGTTGCCCACATCTGAGGTCCTCTCCAAGGTTTCTCATAGTCAGCATTGTCGCTGGCGTCCCACTGAATGTGAATTCTCCCTGCCCACTGGGTGTGAGTTTTCCTTGCCCTTTTGTGGGTTCTTCCGAGGATGTTGTAGTCGTAATGATTTGTGCAGTCCTTTGAGACATTTGTGATTTGGGGCTATATAAATAAACATTGATTGATTGATCTCTAAGGGAGAGCCCCGCCACCCGGCGGAGGAAACTCATTTCGGCCGCTTGTACCCGTGATCTTATCCTTTCGGTCATGACCCAAAGCTCATGACCATAGGTGAGGATGGGAACGTAGATCGACCGGTAAATTGAGAGCTTTGCCTTCCGGCTCAGCTCCTTCTTCACCACAACGGATCGATACAACGTCCGCATTACTGAAGACGCCGCACCGATCCGCCTGTCGATCTCACGATCCACTCTTCCCCCACTCGTGAACAAGACTCCTAGGTACTTGAACTCCTCCACTTGGGGCAGGGTCTCCTCCCCAACCCGGAGATGGCACTCCACCCTTTTCCGGGCGAGAACCATGGACTCGGACTTGGAGGTGCTGATTCTCATTCCGGTCGCTTCACACTCGGCTGCGAACCGATCCAGTGAGAGCTGAAGATCCCGGCCAGATGAAGCCATCAGGACTACATCATCTGCAAAAAGCAGAGACTTAATCCCGTGGCCACCAAACCGGAACCCCTCAACGCCTTGACTGCGCCTAGAAATTCTGTCCATAAAAGTTATGAACAGAATCGGTGACAAAGGACAGCCTTGGCGGAGTCCAACCTTCACTGGAAACGTGTCCGACTTACTGCCAGCAATGCGGACCAAGCTCTGACACTGATCATACAGGGAGCGGACCGCCACAATAAGACAGTCCGATACCCCATACTCTCTGAGCACTCCCCACAGGACTTCCCGAGGGACACGGTCGAATGCCTTCTCCAAGTCCACAAAGCACATGTAGACTGGTTGGGCAAACTCCCATGCACCCTCAAGAACCCTGCCGAGAGTATAGAGCTGGTCCACAGTTCCACGACCAGGACGAAAACCACACTGTTCCTCCTGAATCCGAGGTTCGACTATCCGGCGAAGCCTCCTCTCCAGTACACCTGAATAAACCTTACCGGGAAGGCTGAGGAGTGTGATCCCACGATAGTTGGAACACACCCTCCGGTCCCCCTTCTTAAAGAGAGGGACCACCACCCCGGTCTGCCAATCCAGAGGTACCGCCCCCGATGTCCACGCGATGCTGCAGAGTCTTGTCAACCAAGACAGCCCCACAGCATCCAGAGCCTTAAGGAACTCCGGGCGGATCTCATCCACCCCCGGGGCCTTGCCGCCGAGGAGCTTTTTAACTACCTCAGCGACCTCAGCCCCAGAAATAGGAGAGTCCACCACAGATTCTCCAGGCACCGCTTCCTCAAAGAAAGACGTGTTGGTGGGATTGAGGAGGTCTTCGAAGTATTCCCTCCACCGATCCACAACATCCGCAGTCGAAGTCAGCAGAACACCATCCGCACCATACACGGTGTTGATAGTGCACTGCTTCCCCTTCCTGAGGCGCCGTATGGTGGTCCAGAATCGCTTCGAAGCCGTCCGGAAGTCGTTTTCCATGGCTTCCCCGAACTCTTCCCATGTCCGAGTTTTTGCCTCCGCGACCGCTAAAGCTGCACACCGCTTGGCCCGTCGGTACCCGTCCACTGCCTCCGGAGTCCTATGAGCCAAAAGAACCCGATAGGACTCCTTCTTCAGCTTGACGGCATCCCTCACTGCTGGTGTCCACCAACGGGTTCTGGGATTACCGCCACGACAGGCACCAACAACCTTGCGGCCACAGCTCCAATCAGCCGCCTCGACAATAGAGGTTCGGATTATGGTCCACTCGGACTCAATGTCCCGCACCTCCCTCGTGACATGTTCAAAGTTCTCCCGGAGGTGTGAATTGAAACTCTCTCTGACAGGAGACTCTGCCAGACGTTCCCAGCAGACCCTCACAATGCGCTTGGGCCTGCCAGGTCTGTCCGGCATCCTCCCCCACCATCGCAGCCAACTCACCACCAGGTGGTGATCGGTAGAAAGCTCCGCCCCTCTCTTCACCCGAGTGTCCAAAACATAAGGCCGCAAATCCGATGACACAACTACAAAGTCGATCATGGAACTGCGGCCTAGGGTGTCCTGGTGCCAAGTGCACATATGGACACCCTTATGTTTGAACATGGTGTTTGTTATCGACAAACTGTGACGAGCACAAAAGTCCAATAACAAAACACCACTCGGGTTTAGATCCGGGCGACCATTCTTCCCAATCACGCCTCTCCAGGTTTCACTGTCGTTGCCAACATGAGCGTTGAAGTCTCCCAGTAGGACAAGGGAATCACCCGGAGGAGCACTTTCCAGTACTCCCTCGAGTGTACCCAAAAAGGGTGGGTATTCTGAACTGCTGTTTGGTGCGTAAGCACAAACAACAGTCAGGACCCGTCCCCCCACCCGAAGGCGAAGGGAAGCTACCCTCTCGTCCACTGGGTTGAACTCAAACGTACAGGCTTTGAGCCGGGGGGCAACCAGAATTGCCACCCCAGCCCGTCGCCTCTCACTGCCGGCAACGCCAGAGTGGAAGAGGGTCCAGTCCCTCTCGAGAGAACTGGTTCCAGAGCCCTTGCTGTGCGTCGAGGTGAGTCCGACTATATCCAGCCGGAACTTCTCTACCTCGCGCACTAGCTCAGGCTCCTTCCCCCCAAATAAAGATAGAATACTATTAACCGCAACATGTAAGGGTAAAAAAACAACAACATTACGATTCGTACATTTTCAGAATGTGCTTCTTCTATTTTTAAACACAGAAAACAATCTGAAGGTGTCTTTACTTTTAAGTTATCGTGCAGGGATTTTACCAGTCCGGCCCACTTGGGAGTAGATTTTGACACCCCTGATTTATAACATACTCTATGTACAGAATGTTGTGTTAAACCAAACTAACTGGTGGTGTTCTTGTGCGATGTTTTGGTTTGAAAAATGTAAATTTAAGCAAGTGGCAAATAGTCTCTTTAAAAATGACTGGCATGATCATTTCCCATGCATTAAACAAATGCCTGTGAAAACAATTGACCGTTGGCGGTGTGTAATTAACAAGTTGTACAGCAGAGCAGCAGTGGGTCTTATGACCAACAGTCCCCACTGCCACACCAAATCAATAAATATTAACTATCCAGCCGTGTAATGCTAATTACACACATAGCACAGTGAACGCATCCCAGTGGTTCACACAAGGGGGACGCTAAAATGTTTGCTTTAATCGATTGCACTCACTGATTCCTTGATAGCTATACAACGTCGCACTTCATTTGTGTGCACATCTGTGGAGAATGGATATGCAGCTGAAACATGAGCGTAATTGCAGGGCCCTGCCAGTGTATGTACGGAAACAGCCGATATCCCCACACACTCTAATTAGCCCCCACTCTCCCTGCCATGTTATGGACACACTACGGCTGCCAGGCAGGGCAGAATTGCCACAGATGTGATTCGACTCGCCACATTCCCTCTGAAACCATGGCAACCTAGCAGGAGCATACGCGATGCGTTCTCCTGCCTTTGAAGGCACCGCAGTGCCCATCAGAGAGGCGTAGGGGCTGAGTGAGGGCAGCGGCGGTGAAGCCACTCCACATCCTTCACGAGCTGAATGGGGTCAAGCCTGCATGGCAACAATCTCCTCTTCCTTTGTGGTGTTCGGGCATTCTTAAAAAGAAACCAGGGGAGCATAAAACTCATTCACTGACTCACCCACTCGCTTGCACACATGCACACGCTCACTCTACCCCTTCGTGCACAGCTGCAGAATGTGATGGTCTTATGGGATTGAAAGGGTAAGTGCAAAGCAACCTTAAACTGACCCTGGTTTGAATTAAAGTGCACGCTCGTACCATACACACACACACACATATATATATATATATATATATATATATATATATATATATATATATATATATATATATATATATATATATATATATATATATATATACAGTGGGGCAAAAAAGTATTTAGTCAGCCACCGGTTGTGCAAGTTCTCCCACTTAAAATGATGACAGAGGTCTGTAATTTTCATCATAGGTACACTTCAACTGTGAGAGACAGAATGTGAAAAAAAAATCCAGGAATTAACATTGTAGGAATTTTAAAGAATTTATTTGTAAAGATTCTGGTGGAAAATTAGTATTTGGTCAACCATTCAAAGCTCTCACTGATGGAATGAGATTTTGGCTCAAAATCTCACGATACATGGCCCCATTCATTCTTTCCTTAACACGGATCAATCGCCCTGTCCCCTTAACCGAAAAACAGCCCCAAAGCATGATGTTTCCACCCCCATGCTTCACAGTAGGTATGGTGTTCTTGGGATGCAACTCAGTATTCTTCTTCCTCCAAACACGACGAGTTGAGTTTATACCAAAACTTTCTATTTTGGTTTTATCTGACCACATGACATTCTCCCAATCCTCTGCTGTATCATCCATGTATCCATTTTGGTATGAACTCAACTTGTTGTGTTTGAAGGAAGAAGAATACTGAGTTGCATCCCAAGAACACCAAACCTACTGTGAAGCATGGGGGTGGAAACATCATGCTTTGGGGCTGTTTTTCTGCTAAGGGGACAGGACGACTGATCCGTGTTAAGGAAAGAATGAATGGGGCCATGTATCGTGAGATTTTGAGCCAAAACCTCCTTCCATCAGTGAGAGCTTTGAATGGTTGACCAAATACTTATTTTCCACCATAATTTACAAATAAATTATTTAAAAATCCTACAATGTGAATTTCTGGATTTTTTTTCTTCACATTCTGTCTCTCACAGTTGAAGTGTACCTATGATGAAAATTACAGACCTCTGTCATCATTTTAGGTGGGAGAACTTGCACAATCGGTGGCTGACTAAATACTTTTTTGCCCCACTGCATATACACACACACACACACACACGCTATTACAATATTGCTGCATTCCAAAAACTGGGAAAAACATTCACTTGAAACCGAGGGAGATGTGTTAAGCCGAGGGCAATGTGCACAATGCAGTGGAACCTCTTAAAGTAACCACAATAACGCAGTAAAGTGAAATTTTCTGTTCAAGGGTCAAACTGTTGCCATACGCTACATGTTTTAACTACAGACAATATTAGTATCATTACTGCCACCTACTCAGCTTTATTCAGCTCTTATAAGGGCCCTATTATGCAAAACCAACTTTTCTTACCTGTTGCTACCTGTTTTAATGTTTTTAGGATCCCCGTAAGTTCAGCAAGTTTAAAATCATAACATGGAGTCATGGAAGAGGTATTCATAAAAGAATATTGTCTTGTTCCAAACGAGTTGTTTGTATAAAGACTTTTTTACTACTTTATTGCAATTATTTCACAAAATCTTGCCCCTCAACATTGCCCCTTTTGGGTTTTTTTGTTTGTTTGTTTTGTGTTATAAATAATCAACAATTACAGTAAATGCCATATAAGAAAATAAATACATCAACAAGTATGAAAAAAAAAAGTACATGATAGAGAGAGAAAAAAAATACATATAAGAAGAAAACCACTCCCATATCGATACACTTATGCATAGAGAATCAAACTGATCCTAATTGTACAGTACATCATACTCATTATTTCATATTTTAAAAAGAGATGGCAAAAGTTTGGAAACACTTCCTCATATCAATGTGTTTTCTTTATTTTCATGACTATTTACATTGTAGATTGTCACTGAAGGCATCAACACTATGACACCTGTGAAGTGAAAACCATTTCAGGTGACGACCTCTTGAAGCTCATTGAAAGAATGCCAAGAGTGTTCAAAGCAGCAATCAGAGCAAAGGGTGGCTATTTTGAAGAAACTAGAATATTAAACATTTTTCAGTTATTTCAGCTTTTTTTCGATAAGTACACAACTCCAAATGTGTCCATTCATAGTTTTGATGCCTTCAGTGACAATCTACAATGTAAATAGTCATGAAAAACGCATTGAGCGAGAAGGTGTGTCCAAACCTTTGGCCCGTACTGTATGTACCTACATACTTATACACATACACACAAATACGTGCGCAACCCGAGGGTCCCTGGTTCAATCCCCACCTAGTACCAACCTCGTCACGTCCGTTGTGTCCTGAGCAAGACACCTCACCCTTGCTCCTGATGGGTACTGGTTAGCGCCTTGCATGGCAGCTCCCTCCATCAGTGTGTGTGAATGTGTGTGAATGGGTAAATGTGGAAGTAGTGTCAAAGCGCTATGAGTACCTTGAAGGTAGAAAAGCGCTATACAAGTACAACCAATTTATCATTGATTTATACATATAGAGTTTGCATGTTCTCCCCGTGAATGCGTGGGTTCCCTCTGGGTACTCCGGCTTCCTCCCACCTCCAAAGACATGCACCTGGGGATAGGTTGATTGGCAACACTAAATTGGCCCTAGTGTGTGAATGTGAGTGTGAATGTTGTCTGTCTATCTGTGTTGGCCCTGCGATGAGGTGGCGACTTGTAGCTGAGATAAGCGCCAGCGCCCCCCGCGACCCCGAAAGGGAATAAGCGGTAGAAAATGGATGGATGGATGGATATTTATATATATATATATATATATATATATATATATATATATATATATATATAAATACATACATATGTAATAGTGTGATGTTGTTGCGCTATATTATTAGACAGGGTGTTATGTTTTCTTTTGAAGTATTGGTTTTATTTTGAAGAACCGGATGTCCAGTGCAGGAAGTGACTCTATCGGACTTTTGCTGATGAGGTAATAGTTCTTCATTGCTCTGTGTTTCTTGTGTAAATATTATTTCTAAACTTTCATAAATCTTTAAAAGTTAAAACATTAATGTTGTAGGTATAAGTGATGTGTTGTTTTAAGTATTTTTTTATGCACAATTTTGTTAAGTAATGATTAGAGTGTCGAATGTTTGAAATGTTTGGTCATAATTACACATGTTTTTTACGCAGGTATCACTCCGCCAGAAAAGTAGAGACCTGTGTATGTGTTTCATGTTTCCAACAAAGGTATGTGGATTCGTGTATTATTATTTTATTTTTTTTTGTGATAAAACGTTTTTGTTGATGTAATTGAAATTATAATTTTTTTGTATTAATGAATGTTATTTACTTCCTCTTCTATCGGACTTTTGCTGATGAGGTATCACTCCGCCAGAAAAGTAGAGACCTGTGTATGTGTTTCATGTTTCCAACAATGGTGTCCAATAAATGATGAAACGATGGAATGGTGGAGTGTCTCCTACTTAAAAAAAAACTACGCAACGCAGAATAAGACTCACTACACAGATATACATACATACATACATACAATTTTACCTACAATTTAATTATGTACAATCATCTTTTTGCGGCTATACCTTATTAAATATATGCCTATTTTCTCTCTACTATGAAAAGTTAATTCTTCAATGTTTTTATCATCTGTGTCAGGGCTGCAGTCCAGGATTTTATATTAGGTGCTGTGGTCTCTTTCCAAGTCTTTGTTATCTGTTTAGTTGCAGTGAATGTAAATATTTTTAAATAAATGTACCTGTGCTGGTTTCAGTTTGTGTTTTATATCAATGCCAAGCATATTCGCTTTGTGCACATTCTCCGACTCAACTCGGCTTACGGCGGCCGGCATCCCCCCTTTAGCATATTACAGCGACAAGGCATGCTAATAAACAACGACAATGAAGGAGAACAAGGGTCTCTCCCAATAACTTGTTGGCATCAAAGTACTAAATATTTTCCACACGGAGACTGAGGGCTGCCGCATTGAAGTACACAGTCCTATTGTAGCAAAAGGGTGATGCTTGTTTACATTGCAGAATTCTGGAACAGACGGGGGAAAAAAGCTGTTGTCGCCGCAATCTTATTTTATAGCGTGGAATTGTCTTAATAGTCCCTTATTCATACCTCAAGTCAGCCATATTATGCTGAGCAGCCAGGACATACGTGCTACTACCTGATAAAGATTGTTAAACTGTATAAAAAAAAAAAAATCAGTTTATCAAAATTTCTGTTTATGAGAGACCCTTTGAGGTTGGACGTTGAGAGTGCCAAAATGGGATCGTTCCCACCTGAAAATAGTCTTGAATAAAGCATATATGGTATGATTATAGTGTTCAACGCAGATGTGAGACAGGCATTGGGTCAGCTTACGCATCCCTGTCTCTCACTTGCTGTCTCTCTCATCAATTATTCATACACTCTAACATCCTCTCTCTCTCTCTCTGTCTCTCTCTCTCTCTCCATCACTGGCAGCCAATGGCTAGAAGCCTTGGGGGAGGGCATGGAGAACTTCGAGCCCGGAGAAAACCTAGAAGCCTTCTGGAAGCACCTGCCACTCAAAATCTATCTGATTCCACAAAGTGTACACATATGTACACTCATTACACGGCCTCCCCCCCCCCCACATAATAAAAGCATTGAGGCACGCTGAAGGAAGCTTGGAGTGAACAATGCTGGCACAACTGCTGTGTAAGCATTAGCATAGTAATGGTGTCTTCGACGCAGGGTCAGGAGCAGCTCTTATGTTATTAGAAGCACACCGGTTGCCTTAAATCGAAAAATGACCCCATTCAACTGATTTCATGTGTTACAGCAACATTTGATATTTATGTGGAAGCAACAGAAGATCACAACATAAACGCCGAGGCTGTGCAAACAAACATGAACCTTTTTAAAGGCGTACTGAAATGAGATTTTCTTATTTAAACGGGGATAGGAGGTCCATTCTATGTGTCATACTTGATCATTTTGCGATATTGCCATATTTTTGCTGAAAGGATTTAGTAGAGAACATCGACGATAAAGTTCGCCACTTTTGGTGCTGATAAAAAAGCCTCGCCTTTACCGGAAGTCGCAGACGATGACGTCACAAGGGTGAGGGCTCCTCATGTCCTCACATTGTTTGTAATGGGAGCCTCCAGCAGCAAAAGCTATTCGGACCGAGAAAACGACGATTTCCCCATTAATTTGAGCGAGGATGAAAGATTCGTGAATGATGATATTGATAGCGAAGGACCCCCTGACAGCTCTCGCAGGCGTGCTCACTGAGCTGGCAGCGAGCACCCGTCAACAATGCCAGGTCCTGCGGGCATTAACGGACGAGGTGGGCGGGGCACGGCCGGTGCCAATGGACGTCACCATACAACGCATGGGGGAAAAGGAAGATCCCCATGCATTTTTGGACATTTTTATGGCTACATGGAGAGCATGCGTGTGGCCGGAAGAAGAGTGGGGTGTGCGGGGGAGGCGCAGCGTGCGGCGCTCAGCTTGCCGGCGGCTTCCAGGGTGCGCTTTGAGGACCTGAGGAGGGCGGTGCTAGACCAAATGGGAGGCACCGCCGAAGACTACCAACGCCGGTTCCGGTCCATGCGTCTGGGGAAGGAGGACCGGCTATTCGCCTTTGGCCAGCGGCTCCAATAGGCGGTGACGCGCTGGCTGCAGCTGGGAGAAGGAGATGGCCGACTACTGGACCAAATCCTGTTGGAGCAGTTTGTGGAGGCGAACTGGATCCGATACCACCGGCCCCGGGACCTCGCAGCAGCTGTGACCCTCGCCGAGGATCACCTGGCCGTTCACCGTGAGGCGCAACCAATATCAACGGCACACGGACCAAGCCTATGACATGAGGAGAGAGAACTAAACATACCCCACCTTAACTCACGTGACCCTCCCTCTGCTCTGTCTCCGCAGGTCCCGGCTGCTGCCTCCAGAACATCTCCCGCGCAGACAGCCCCTTAAACGCTCGGGCAGGCGTGCCGGAGGCGTGAGCGGCCCGGTCACGTGCGTCATGGACCTCTGCAGGTGGAGGTGGGGGCGCGTGACTTGGGTAGCTGGCCCTTCAGTGCCCTCCCCCGGCCCGGGTGAGACGTATGGTATCAAGTTAACGATACAAGGGAGTACATACCAGGCAATGGTGGATTTGGGCTGCGGGCAGAACATGATTCGCCAGAACCTGGTTCGACCCGGGACTTTGAGGCTTGCAACATGGCTAAAAATCAGGTGTGTATATGGGGATGTGCACGAGTACCCTATGGTGCCAGTAGAACTTTGGTATGAGGGCCAAATGCATACGGTTGAGGTAGCTGTAAGTACGCACCTCTCGCACCCCGTAATTTTGGGCACAAATTGACTGGGGTTTAGACATTTACTGATACAATGCGTGGGGGTGCGTTCATGGACCATAGAAAAGGGGAAGATTTGCGCGGTTCTCAGTGGTGACGCGGGTCCATCCGACACGGCCGAGCGGAAATCGCTGTTGGCCAACCCCTGTTGGCGCCCCACGGAGGACTTTCCCCTCGAGCAGTCTCGCGATGAAGCTTTGCGTGCGGCCTGGGACCAGGTGGATTACATCGACGGTCAGTAGTGCGGGTATTCCATCACTTCTCCATTATTAGAGATAGATTATACAGAGTGAGCCGTGACACTCAAACAGGAGAGGAAATCACCAAGTAGTTGGTGCCGAAACGCCGCCGGGAAATGTTTTTCCAGGCCGCGCAATACAACCCCATGTCTGGACATATGGGCTATAATAAAACACTCAATCGGGTCATGGTCCGGTTCTTTTGGCCGGGCATCCGGGCAGACGTGCGCTGGTGGTGCGCTGCCTGCCTGGACTACCAGCTGGTGAGTCCGGCGGCCCCACCGGAGGCACCTTTGCGCCCATTGCCGCTCATGAAGGTCCCATTCGAGAGGATTGGGATGGACCTCATCGGACCATTTCACCCGAGCACACGAGGATATTGCTTTGTGCTAGTCCTTGTGGATTACGCAACGCGCTATCCCGAAGTAGTGCCCCTGCGCACCATTTCTGCAAAGAGTGTGGCGCAAGCGCTGTTTCAGGTTACCTCCCGAGTTGGAATCTCGAAAGAGATTCTGACTGACCAGGGCATGTCCTTTATGTCACACACAATAAAAGAACTGTACGGGTTATTGGGAATTAAAGCGATCCGCATCGGCGTGTACCATCCTGGTGGAGTGGCTAAATAAGACGCTAGAAACCATGATCCGTAAGTTTACGCACAAGGACAAACCAAATTGGGTTAAATGGCTGGATCCCTTAATGTTTGTGATGCGGGAGGTACCCTAAGCCTCCACTGGAGTTACACCTTTTGAGCTATTATAAAGCAGAAAACCACGCGGAGTGTTGGACGGGAGCAAAACTCCACACGGTGGGGCACTTGTCACGTGAGAATTTACTCCGTGCCCAGGAACAGCAACAACGCACGTATAACAAGGGGACCCAGCTAACTAAATTTTCACCGGGAGAAAAAGTCCTTGTATTACTCCCAACATCCAGTTCGAAATTACTTGCGCGCTTGCAAGGACCCTTCAAGGTCACACCGCAAGTAGGTGATGTGGATTACGAGGTTCGACGTTCAGACCAGGGCGGGGACACTCAAATCCACCATCTAAACCTACTGAAGGCATGGAGGGAGGCAGAGCCTGTTTCCATGGCAACAGTGGTAAGGGAGGAGGTGGAGGTATGTGGTGGGCGTGGCCTGCACACCTGCGGCGAAGCGGGGTGTGGCAGAACCGGCTTCGAGATTAGTGACAGGTGAGTGGATGACACAGCTGAGAGTGTTTGTCAAATCACCTGTCGCTCTCGCACTCCGAGAGTGGGTTCGTTGTTGGTGGATAGTGGAGCACGAGTGAGAGCGAGACTTGCATAAGAGACAATTGCTGAAAAGCAAAACAAAGAACTATTTATTGAAAAAAATAAACATCCTGTGAACCTGAACGAGCCAGTCATGTCGGTGTATGGTGGTCCAAAGAACCAGGAAGAAAAAGTCTTCCACATCTGCCATGTATAATATGTCGAGAGAGTACTCAACGTCTAGTGTTGTACTCCATAACTATTGTGAATCCATGAAATGGGTGCGGCCTTCAAGTACGACAACCATTTTGAGCCTACAAGAACAGTGTCCTGACCACATATCTAGATCCCTTACACGTCCATTTAATATATGATTCATGTATGATGGCTCAGGTGTAATTCCCTACAATAGGGCCAGACTAACGGGGGTCTTAAACAGTGTTCATATCCTGTCCACACACAACAATGTCGTGTTTAGGTGGGATATTGTCTGGATAACATTAGCCGGTAACCGGCTTAGTGTAGAAAGGGCCTTGGACCCCGTTTATGCTAAGGTAAGGTTATCAAGGGTAAATCCCACCAAACCTTACCCGTGTCCACACACAACAACGCCACCGTTTAAGACCCCCACACCCCTGTGTCCACCGGCGCAACGAAAAATCCCAGCGGAAAATGCGCACGTCATAGTCACCTCCAGTGTTGCTTTGTGTGCAAGTTGTTAAATGTAACTTATCTGAACAATATCCAGTGTTGTGGTATTTCAATTAACTGGAATCAAGTGTGCTGTGAGGCCCTATTGTAGTGAATCACACCTGAGACATCATAAATGAATCAATCTTTACTATACACGTGAAAGTTGACAACGTGACTGTGGAGAGGCGGAGACGACGGGCCGACGGCAGGGCAGGACACGCTAAAGCCCTGTTTAAGATGGCGGCAAGGAGGCGATGAAAGTGGCGGAACGGAGAGGCGGGGCGTGCGGGGAGCGACGCCGCAGACGAAATCAGGTGCGTGGATCGCGCACCTGGACACAATCAACATATCTCCTCTGGCTGTATAAAAGGGGAGAAGGAGGAGGGATCGGGGCTGAAGATGGTGGAGTGTCCACAGCAAGTGCAGGAAAAAGCAAAAGCGATCAGAGAGCAGGCCACAGACGAGAACGACGACGACGGCAGCTGAAAAGCAAACCAGAACGACCAGCGGAGGAGGAGCTGAAAAGCGACCCGACCTAGACTGAAGCTTTATTTGAAAAAATAAAAGTCAAACCTGCTCAAACCATGTCCTTCCTGGGTGGTCTACGCAACCCACACAACGACAGCAAGAGACTGTCACAGTGACAAAGAACATTTTACAACAATCTCTCGGGATCTAGATATCTGGTCAGGACATTCCTCACTCCTTTGCCTTCACCTTCATTGTCCATTCGTTTTTGGTGGTTTTTTTCCTCTGGACCTAGACGTTGAGTCCGCGACATACATGGCGGACAATAACTGATACAGTCTGCTTTGCCAGTCCAAAAGCATGCGCTGTTTTCCGTTGTCCCCCATCGACGGCCAGATAATACAAAGCAGACGCTACCTTTCTTATCACATCCATGGGATCCCGCATTCTCGTTTGTCTTTCCTTCGACAAATGGACAAAGTTTTTCGGTGAGTAGAACCACAGCTGACCTGGACATTGGAAAGTTCTCTTGTCGTCTCAGAAGCGTTGTATCCCAAATAGCTGCAATCGCTTTCTCTTAAGGTATTCATGTGCAATTTCCACAAACGTCTGTACAGACGGAAGGAGAAACACGGGCATGTCTGGAAGACTCGCCTTCATATTTCCAGTGGTTAGCTCCGAGTTCCGAAACCGCTTTATTATGAAGCTGGCCGTGGTGTGTTCTTTCTGGCGTCACTTCTTGTGTGGGGCGCAGTCTTTCTGGTGTCACTTCCTCTCCAAACTCAGTTTGTAAACGATCAATGAGTCCATACAGCCGGAGATTCAAGAAATACACGGCGCACTTACACATGTAAAAACTTATCAGAGGAGGGGGACCTTAAAGGATAGTTTAGTGTGGCTGAAATGGGGCTTACCGTATTTCCTTGAATAGCCGCCGGGGCGCTAATAATTTTAAAACCTCTTCTCACCCCTGCGCTTGCCAATGGCATGCAGTAAAAAAAAAATTTATAAAAAAATGAATACAATTTATAAAAAATTCTTCTGCGGCCCGGTACCGGCCCGCGGCCCGATGGTTGGGGACCACAGCTCTACAACATGTCATTGCGCCCGCCTTTACACCATGCTATCTGCATGCCGGCCGGACACGTGCATTTCGCTGTTTCTAGTGCAAGATTGCAAGGCATACTTGCTCAACAGCCATACCGGTTACACTGAAGGTTGTGATATAAACAACTTTAACACTCTTACTAATGTGCGCCACACTGTGAACCCACACCAAACAAGAATGACATACACATTTCTGGAGAACATCTGCTCTGTAACACATTATAAACGCAACATAACAATTACCCAGAATGCCATGCATACATGACTCTTGGCTATATTATACACGCGCCCCCAACCCCGCCCACCTCAACCGACGCACGGGGGAGGGGTGGGTGTAGCGCGGGAGGGGGGGGGGGGGTGCTAGCGGGTGTGTAATATAGTTGAGAGTGTCATGATCCACGTCTTGGATCATGGCATATTCTGGTTTTGGTTCTGTTTATCACATTCTGTCTTGTATTTGTCTTCCTCAGTTCTTTTATGGCACTTCCTGGTTTGTGTCTGTTGTCCTAGCAACGCACTTGTGTCACCTGCCTTCCGTTTAATCATGCACACCTGCCTCCTGATTTATCTCCTTATTTAAGACCGCCTTGTTGGACAATCATTCTTAGACTCTTGTTTGCTCCCATGCAACAGATGACATCGCATTCCAGCATTGTGGTAACTATTAGCGCTCGATTAGTTTCCACGCTATTTTGTTTGTTCTGTTCCCTAGTTCTCACGCTAGCGCTTTCTGTTTTTTCTAGCTTCCACGCTAGTTCTGTTATTTTGTTTGTTAGTGCCTTCGTGCAAAGTGATTTGTTTCCTAGTCTGTTTTATAGGGTTCTTTAGTGTGTAAATAAATCATTATCGTTACCCTCACGCTGTGTTCCATCTTCGCTGCACCCACAAGAGAACAACTCGTCACCACAATGCCACTAAGACGTCACCGAGAGTCATGGATGCATGGCATTCTGGGTAATTGTTAGGTTGCGTTTATAATGTGTTACAGAGCCAATGTTCTCCCGAAATGTGTTTGTCATTCTTGTTTGGTGTGGGTTCACACAGTGTGGCGCATATTAGTAATAGTGATTGAAGTAGTTTTATATCACAACCTTCAGTGTGATCGGTATGGCTGATGAACACATAGTACAAGCAATAAAAACTCCTTTGCCGTTTTGAAAATGACGACAGGGGAAGCGTCACTCATGACGTCACGTATTTGACCTGGCGGTAATAGTAAGCATGCGGTAATAGTAAGCATGTGCTAATAATTTTGGGAAGCGAGTTTCGAGGCAGGCGCATATTACATGCCCGGCGGCAATTCAAGGATATACGGTAAGCTAAATATTTATTCGTTTAAGGGGTTATCCGGCTTAGTGTAGACATAGCCTTAAACACAGAAGATCTACTAAAGACAGGACATTAAAAAAGTAGTGAAGTGAATTATATTTATATAGCGCTTTTCTCTAGTGACTCAAAGCGCTTAACATAATGAAACCCAATATCTAAGTTACATTTAAACCAGTGTGGGTGGCACTGGGAGCAGGTGGGTAAAGTGTCTTGCCCAAGGACACAACGGCAGTGATTAGGATGGTGGAAGTGGGAATCGAACCTGCAAGCCCCATGGCACTGGCACGGCCACTCCACCAACCGAGCTATACCGCCCCAAAAAAGTACTTGATAAACTCTAAAGTTAGTAAGAGATAAAGACATAAGAAGGACATGAAAATGAAAAAGGCGTAAATGAAGAGTTAATGCGCAGAAAACGATTTCTCGATATCCTAAAAATAAACGAGCAAAAAACGGGCAACGCAAATTTTGAGATTAAATCCCACACAACTCCTGTGGCCATATTTTATTCTGCTAAATTTTTAAATCAATCAATCAATGTTTATTTATATAGCCCTAAATCACAAATGTCTCAAAGGACTGTACAAACCATTACGACTACGACATCCTCAGAAGAAACCCACAAAAGGGCAAGGAAAACTCACACCCAGTGGGCAGGGAGAATTCACATCCAGTGGGACGCCAGTGACAATGCTGACTATGAGAAACCTTGGAGAGGACCTCAGAAGTGGGCAACCCCCCCCCTCTAGGGGACCGAAAGCAATGGATGTTGAGCGGGTCTAACATGATACTGTGAAAGTTCAATCCATAGTGGCTCCAACACAGCCGCGAGAGTTCAGTTCAAAGCGGATCCAAGACAGCAGCGAGAGTCCCGTCCACAGGGAACCATCTCAAGCGGAGGCGGATCAGCAGCGTAGAGATGTCCCCAACCGATACACAGGCGAGCGGTCCATCCTGGGTCCCGACGAGCGGTCCATCCTGGGTCTCGACTCTGGACAGCCAGTACTTCATCCATGGTCATCGGACCGGACCCCTTCCACAAGGGAGGGAGGGACATAGGAGAAAAAAGAAAAGAAGCGGCAGATCAACTGGTCTAAAAAGGAGGTTTATTTAAAAGCTAGAGTATACAGATGAGTTTTAAGGTGAGACTTATATGATTCTACTGAGGTAGCATCTCGAACTGTTACCGGGAGGGCATTCCAGAGTACTGGAGCCCGAACGGAAAACGCTCTATAGCCCGCAGACTTTTTTTTAAATGAAAATTCTGTTGCACTATGTCTTCTTCAAAAGAAAAAAAGGACCCAAAATGGTCCTGGGTAACCCAAAATAAATGAAAAGATGACTCCCATTATAATTATGATTTGTGCAGTCCTTTGAGACATTTGTGATTTGGGGCTATATAAATAAACATTGATTGATTGATTGATAATTCATAGCACTTTGTCAACAATAGTTTTTATCAAATATCTAACACATTGTAATACGAGTTCAAATGAAGCAATCCACTGCGATGAGGTGGCGACTTGTCAGGGTGTTACACCGCCTTCCGCCCGGTTGTAGCTGAGATAGGCACCAGCGCCCCCCGCCACCACAAAGGGAATAAGCGGTAGAAAATGGATGGATGGATGAAGCAATCCAGCCACAAAATACAGTAAGTGTTTCAGTTATGACATCTTATTTTAAAAGCACACGTGTACATTCCTGGCTGCTTTCTTTACAACCCCCCATTTAATAATTGGTGTTATTAAATGAACCATTACAGCGGCAGTCATTTAATTGCAGCCTTTGCCCACAGAGAAGAAAAGCGGTGGGATTTTATGCAGACTCTGATTAAAAACTAAAGTGAGGCTGTGAATGGTAAATTAAGGGGCATCTTTTAATTCACTCAGCACCGCAGATAATTGAAAGGTGTAACCACACACACACACACACACATATTTATATACACAATACAAGTACGGTAAACATGGAGAAGCAAACAAATTAGTTCAAAGGGAAGGGAATTAGAGAAGCCATTATTCCACAAGAGACAAACATATTTGCAACACCATTGATGTCGTTACTTCTGTGGGTTCACGGAGCTTATAGGTGAATGACATACAAGAGAGAAGAGGAGACAAACTCACATCTAGAGGACACTTGGCACTGCCCACCACCTTGACGTCCGTTGTAAATTTGCCTTTTATGTAACACTCCTGCTAATTGAGTTGCCTCAGAGACACAATTAACGATGACGTCCGATAGTAACTTGTTTTCACGAGCCTGAACACAGTCCAGGATGCCTGTGTAACCTCAAATTTGTTACAAATAACGGAAATACACGCTGTAAAAAAAAACATCCTATTTTTATGGGTAATTTACTCTAAATTTCCATCCATCCATCCATTTTCTACCGCTTATTCCCTTTCGGGGTCGCGGGGGGCGCTGGCGCCTATCTCAGCTACAATCGGGCGGAAGGCGGGGTACACCCTGGACAAGTCGCCACCTCATCGCAGGGCTACTCTAAATTTCTACTGTAATTTTTCCATTTTTTTTTAAATAGGTTATAAAACTGTAGATAGAATTGAAGACATTATCTGTAAATAAACAAACCGCCTGTTATTTTAAGTAATATGCCAGTAATGACAAACTAGATATATTTCAATTTTTTTACAGAAAAATACCAAATTAATTATAAGTATCATTTTCTGTTTTCTGAAATGACTTTCAAATTCATGTAAAATTACAGTAATTAATTTCCTTTAATATGTAGCTTGTTATATAAAAGTCTATGTCCATACAAAAAACTACCAGTTTTATATATAATTTTAAGATAAATCTCATTTTTTTAATATTTATGTGTATTTTTATATTCAAGCTGAAAAATATATGTATAAAGGTTTATGCTCATACTAACAATTTAACATTTTTCTCTGTAATATGACATACTTGATCAACAGCCAACAGCCATACAAGTCACACTGACGGTGGCCGTACAAACAAATGTTACAAATATGCGCCACACTGTGAACCCACATCAAACAAGAATGACAAACACATTTCGGGAGAACATCTTCACCGTAACACAACATAAACACAAAAGAACAAATACTCAGAATCCAATGCAGCCCTACTCTTCCGGATTACACCCCCCGCAACCACCAAACCCCGCCCACCTCAACCGACGCACATAGGGGGGCGGTGATGTGGGGTGGTGGCAGGGGTGTAGCCCGGAAGAGTAGCACTTTTAAAACCGATACACAGTCCATTTGAAAAATCGCTCCTTTGTGGAACCACTCAAATTTTGATGGATTTAACTACCAGGGGTGCACATGAGACATTCTCTATTAGATGCAATAGTTTTCCATATTGGGACCATGATTTCGGTCCTGACTTGTTCAACAGTCCTCATATGGAAGGTAATTTTCATTATTACACACATTTGTTATTACATATGTTGGCCAAAGGGAGAGCACGTCAAATTCTTACACAAACTTGTTATTTCATATGTTGACCAGAGGGGGAGCACTTTTATAACCGACACACAGTCCATTTGAAAAATTCTAAATTTTTGGGACCACCCTCATTTTGATATATTTATCACTATGGGTCCACATGAGACATTCTCTATTAGATCCAATGGTTTTCCGTATTTGGACCATTATTTCCATAATAACTTGTCCAGGGGTCCTCATATGGAAGGTACTTCTAATCATTGGTACTTTAACTTTAACTTGAACTTTCCTTCTTACACACTCTTGTTATTACATGTTTGCCAGAGTGGGAGCACTTCAAATTTTCACACACACTTGTTATTTCATATATTGACCAGAGGGGGAGTACTTTTAAAACCGACACACAGTCCATTTGAAAAATCCCTCCTTTTTGGGACCACCCTAATTTTGATTGATTGATTGATTGATAAGTTTATTGACATCTTAAAGAAGTTAATCCATGTAATGCTTTAAAACGGAAAATGGATGGCACAAAAAGCCCAAAAAATAGTTTCCATTGTGGTATTGTGCATATTCATCACATTTAAAACATTCAATATTAAAAGATCTATCACCTGTAACAAGTATACAAAAAATGTATTAAAAAAAATACAATTATGTAAATGTACAGGTGATAGATTTCACCACCAGGGGTGCACATGAGACATTCTCTATTAAATGCAATGTTTTTCCATATTGGGACCATGATTACGGTCCTAACTTGTTCACGGGTGCTCATGTGTAAGGTACTTCTTCCCTCTTACACACACTTGTTATTACATATGACCAGAGGGGGAGCACTTTTAAAACCGACACACAGTCCATTTGAAAACTCCCTCCTTTTAGGGACCGCCCTAACTTCTATAGATTTCACCACCAGGGGTGCAAATTATATCTGTATTTTTTGTTTTTTTGTAATGTGCTTAAGGCCAATGACAAACGAGTCACGGACCACAGATGGCCCCTGTGCCTCACTTTGGGCAACCCAGCTGCAAAAGCTAACTGTTATTGGTCGTACTGTAGTCGTGCATACTATGGTCACATGTGGGACGCGGGTTGTCTTACGTCATCACCAGAAGTCGTAAAATCGGCCGTTCACCTGGCGAGTTTTTTTGGGGGATGAAGTCCTTCTTTAGCTGCCGTCTTGTTTTATCATATACGGTCGCCTTTTCACCTGTCAATGTTTACTTTTGTATGCACATTAAATCAACCAAAAATATCCAGACTTTGGAACAATGTTCACGGACTCTAGTATTTGGCTCTCTAATAGGTGCAATGGTTTTCCGCATTGGGACCATGATTTCCGTCTTAACTTGTTCACTTGTTCCACATATGGAAAGTATTTTTCCTGTCCAGAGTCGAGACCCAGGATGGACCGCTCGTCGGGACCCAGGATGGACCGCTCGCCTGTATCGGTTGGGGAAATCTCTATGCTGCTGATCCGCTTGAGATGGTTTCCTGTGGACGGGACTCTCGCTGCTGTCTTGGATCCGCTTGAACTGAACTCTCGCGGCTGTGTTGGAGCCACTATGGATTGAACTTTCACAGTATCATGTTAGACCCGCTCGACATCCATTGCTTTCGGTCCCCTAGAGAGGGGGGTTTGCCCACATCTGAGGTCCTCTCCAAGGTTTCTCATAGTCAGCATTGTCACTGGCGTCCCACTGGATGTGAATTCTCTCTGCCCACTGGGTGTGAGTTTTCCTTGCCCTTTTGTGGGTTCTTCCGAGGATGTTGTAGTCGTAATAATTTGTGCAGTCCTTTGAGACATTTGTGATTTGGGGCTATACAAATAAACATTGATTGATTGATTGATTCTTGGTGTCTCAAGAATGGTAGAAACACAAGAACACACACACACACACACACACACACACACACACACACACACACGCACAGATGGCCCCTGTGCTTCACTTTGGGCAACCCAGCTGCAAAAGCTAACTGTTATTGGTTGTACTGTAGTCGTGCATACTATGGTCAGCACCAGAAGTCGTAAAATCGGCCGTTCACCTGGCGAGTTTTTCGGGGGACTAAGTCCTTCTTTAGCTGCCGTCATGTTTTATCATATATGGTCGCCTTTTCACCTGTCAATGTTTACTTTTGTATGCACATTAAATCAACAAAAAAATCCAGACTTTGGAACAATGTTCACGGACTCTAGTATTTGGCTCTCTAATAGGTGCCATGGTTTTCCGCATTGGGACCATGAGTTCGGTCTTAACTTGTTCACTTGTTCCACATATGGAAAGTATTTTTCCTTCTTGGTGTCTCAAGAATGGTAGAAACACAAGAACACACACATGCACACACACACACACACACACACACACACACACACACGCACACACACACACACACACACTCGCACACACACACACACACACACACACACAGATGGCCCCTGTGCCTCACTTTGGGCAACCCAGCTGTAAAAGCTAACTGTTATTGGTCGTACTGTAGTCGT
Organism: Nerophis ophidion; assembly: GCF_033978795.1. Classification (NCBI taxonomy): domain Eukaryota; kingdom Metazoa; phylum Chordata; class Actinopteri; order Syngnathiformes; family Syngnathidae; genus Nerophis; species Nerophis ophidion. The sequence goes on along the minus strand of NC_084611.1, from coordinate 21,725,754 downwards.
GCATACTATGGTCACATGTGGGACGCGGGTTGTCTTACATCATCACCAGAAGTCGTAAAATCGGCCGTTCACCTGGCGAGTTTTTTGGGGGGATGAAGTCCTTCTTTAGCTGCCGTCTTGTTTTATCATATATGGTCGCCTTTTCACCTGTCAATGTTTACTTTTGTATGCACATTAAATCAACAAAAAATATCCAGACTTTGGAACAATGTTCATGGACTCTAGTATTTAGCTCTCTATTAGATGCAATGGTTTTTCGCATTGGGACCATAATTTCGGGCCTAACATCTTCATTTGTTCCACATATGGAAAGTATTTTTCCTTCTTGGTGTCTCAAGAATGGTAGGAACACAAGAACACACACACACACACACACACACACACACACACACATACGCACAGGTGGCCCCTGTGCCTCAATTTGGGCAACCCAGCTGTAAAAGCTAACTGTTATTGGCCGTAGTGTAGTCGTGCATACTATGGTCACATATGGGACGCAGGTTGTCTTACGTCAGCACCAGAAGTCGTAAAATCGACTCTTAACCTGGCGAGTTTTTTGGGCAGATGAAGTCTTTCTTTAGCTGCCGTCATGTTTTATCATATATGGTCGCCTTTTCACCTGTCAATGTTTACTTTTGTATGCACATTAAATCAACAAAAATATCCAGACTTTGGAACAATGTTCACGGACTCTAGTATTCGGCTCTCTATTAGATGCAATGGTTTTTCGCATTGGGACCATAAGTTCGGTCCTAACTTCTTCATTTGTTCCACATATGGAAAGTATTTTTCCTTTTTGGTGTCTCAAGAATGGTAGTAACACAGGAACACACACACGCACACTACACACTACACACACACACACAAACACACACACACACACACACACACACAGATGGCCCCTGTGCCTCACTTTGGGCAACCCAGCTGCAAAAGCTAACTGTTATTGGTCGTACTGTAGTCGTGCATACTATGGTCACATATGGGATGCGGGTTGTCTTACGTCATCACCAGAAGTCGTAAAATTGGCCGTTCACCTGGCGAGTTTTTTGGGGGGATGAAGTCCTTCTTTAGCTGCCGTCTTGTTTTATCGTATACGGTCGCCTTTTCACCTGTCAATGTTTACTTTTGTATGCACATTAAATGAACCAAAAATATCCAGACTTTGGAACAATGTTCACGGACTCTAGTATTTGGCTCTCTATTAGGTGCAATGATTTCCCGCATTGGGACCATGATTTCGGTCCTAACTTGTTCACTTGTTCCACATATGGAAAGTATTTTTCCTTCTTGGTGTCTCAAAAATGGTAGAAACACAAGAACACACACACACACACACACACACACACACACGCACAGATGGCCCCTGTGCTTCACTTTGGGCAACCCAGCTGCAAAAGCTAACTGTTATTGGTCGTACTGTAGTCGTGCATACTATGGTCACATGTGGGACGCGGGTTGTCTTACGTCAGCACCAGAAGTCGTAAAATCGGCTGTTCACCTGGCGAGTTTTTGGGGGAGATGAAGTCCTTCTTTAGCTGCCGTCTTGTTTTATCATATATGGTCGCCTTTTCACCTGTCAATGTTTACTTTTGTATGCACATAAAATCAACAACAAAAATCCAGACTTTGGAACAATGTTCACAGCCTCTAGTATTTGGCTCTCCAATAGGTGCAGTGATTTTCCGCATTGGGACCATGATTTCGGTCCTAACTTGTTCATTTGTTCCACATATGGAACGTATTTTTCCTTCTTGGTGTCTCAAGAATGGTAGAAACACAAGAACACACACACACACACAGATGGCCCCTGTGCCTCACTTTGGGCAACCCAGCTGTAAAAGCTAACTGTTATTGACCGTACTGTAGTTGTGCATACTATGGTCACATGTGGGACGCGGGTTGTCTTACGTCATCACCAGAAGTCGTAAAATCGACTGTTCACCTGGCGAGTTTTTCGGGGGACTAAGTCCTTCTTTAGCTGCCGTCATGTTTTATCATATATGGTCGCCTTTTCGCCTGTCAATGTTTACTTTTGTATGCACATAAAATCAACAACAAAAATCCAGACTTTGGAACAATATTCACGGACTCTAGTATTTGGCTCTCCAATAGGTGCAGTGATTTTCCGCATTGGGACCATGATTTCGGTCCTAACTTGTTCATTTGTTCCACATATGGAACGTATTTTTCCTTCTTGGTGTCTCAAGAATGGTAGAAACACAAGAACACACACACACACACACACACACACACACACACACACACACACACACACAGATGGCCCCTGTGCTTCACTTTGGGCAACCCAGCTGTAAAAGCTAACTGTTATTGACCGTAGTGTAGTCGTGCATACTATGGTCACATATGGGACGCGGAATGTCTTAAGTCAGCACCAGAATTCGTAAAATCGGCTGTTCACCTGGCGAGTTTTTTGGCGGGATGAAGTCATTCTTTAGCTGCCGTCTTGTTTTATCATATATGGTCGCCTTTTCACCTGTCAATGTTTACTTTTGTAAGCACATTAAATCAATAACAAAAATCCAGACTTTGGAACAACGTTCACGGACTCTAGTATTTGGCTCTCTAATAGGTGCAGTGATTTTCCGCATTGGGACCATGATTTCGGTCCTAACTTCTTCACTTGTTCCACATATGGAAAGTATTTTTCCTTCTGGGTGTCTCAAAAATGGTAGAAACACAAGAACACACACACACACACACACACACACACACACACAGATGGCCCCTGTGCTTCACTTTGGGCAACCCAGCTGCAAAAGCTAACTGTTATTGGTCGTACTGTAGTTGTGCATACTATGGTCACATGTGGGACGCGGGTTGTCTTACGTCAGCACCAGAAGTCGTAAAATCGGCTGTTCACTTGGCGAGTTTTTCTGGGGGATGAAGTCTTTCTTTAGCTGCCGTCATGTTTTATCATATATGGTCGCCTTTTCACCTGTCAATTTTTACTCTTGTATGCACATTAAATCAACCAAAAAATCCAGACTTTGGAACAATGTTCACGGAGTCTAGTATTTGGCTCTCTATTAGGTGCAATGATTTCCCGCATTGGGACCATGATTTCGGTCCTAACTTGTTCCCTTGTTCCACATATGGAAAGTATTTTTCCTTCTTGGTGTCTCAAGAATGGTAGAAACACAAGAACACACACACACACACACACACACACACACACACACACACACACACACACACACACACACACACACACTCACTCTGTAACCAAAAAAAAAAAGCCAGTCATCCACTTATTCTTACTCTGAAAATGGCTTAATGACGATAATGAGCGCGATTACCAAAATGGAGGTCTGTATTCACAATAATCTAAACTCTTCGTCAGAAGGAGAAAAAAAGGATAAGTGTTTGTGGGTGCGTGTGCAAGTGTGTGTGTTTACAGTAGTGTTGTGTGGAAGATGAACTGGCATTAGCATGCTGTGAAAAGGGAGCAGGGCCCGGCTTGGAAGGCAGCAGGTGAAACTCTCACTTTGAATCATTTCCCCTCCCGCTCCCGCCCATTGTTCCAGTCCTCACACATGGCAGAGGCGCAAAGAAAAGATCCTATTATCCAGGCCCAAGCCTGTTCTCCTCATTAATGGTTTCAAGAGGGGGAAGAGACAGGGGGAATATTCTGATGGAAAGCAGGGCCTCAGTGGCAGCCGAGGAGTTGTGTGCCAGCTGAAAGGAGTCGGCGGGCTGAAGCAGTGCCGGTGCCCACCACCTGCCGAGAGCGCTTTCTCCTTCATCTCACCCTGCTTCTCTATGCCGGGCTTTTCACTGTCAAGTGACTCAGCAATATGGGGTCAATTCAGGCAAAAAAAAAAAAAAAGAGAAGGGTGCAGGGGGGGGCACGTACAGAGAGAAAAGATTAATTTATTGAGCGGGAAAGTAAGAAAGGCAGTCAGTTAGCTGTCTACTGTACTTTGTGTTGCATTCAAAGAGCAAAAGCAACACCTGGCAACCGGACTATGGAGAGAAGAGCAAACACAATGCTTGGTAAACCTTACATGCATGATAACTTTGTGACTTTCACGAAATGAAGAAGTTTTGCCGGAGCTAACGCCTCACTTTTTGTGTGGTTCGTTTTTTTTTTGCACGTAACAACTTATATTCAGGGCTTCACGGTGGCAGAGGGGTTAGTGCAGGGGTGTCAAACTCAAATACAGAGTGGGCCAAAATTTAAAAGTGAACAAAGCCGCGGGCCAAGGTTGAACAAATTAACCTTTTAATAGGGACCCAAACAAGTTTTGCATTGAATATTGAACAAGCAAGGCTTATATAACTTTATAGTGACATGCAAAATCAAGCTTCAAATAATAATAATAATAATTAAAAAATATCAATGACTTTTCAAATAAAAATTTAAATACAAATGTAATGCCTCCTTTCTATTTGCAGCCTTCTGAGGTAAATATCAAAATATATTGTAGCGTCCCGAAAGAGTTAGTGCTGCAAGGGGCACTGGGTATTTGTTTTGTTGTGTTTATGTTATGTTACTGTGCAGTTGTTCTCCCGAAATGTGTTTGTCATTCTTGTTTGGTGAGTTCACAGTGTGGCGCATATTTGTAACAGTTGTAAAGTTGTTTATACGGCCACCCTCAGTGTGACCTGTATGGTTGTTGACCAAGTATGCGTTGCATTCACTTATGTGTGTGTAATAGCCGCACATATTATGCGAGTGGGCTTGCACGCTGTTTGTATGGAGAAAATGCGGATGTGACGACAGGTTGAAGAGAATGCTGAAGGCAGTGCCTTTAAGGCACGCCCCCAATATTGTTGTCCGGGTGAAAATCTGGAGAATGCTTGTCCCGGGAGATTTTCGGGAGCGGCACTGAACTTCGGGAGGATTAGCAAGTGTGAAAAATTGCGGTGTTACAGCTGCACCGCTGCTGTGTAATAACGGCGGGCCAGCTGTAATGTTAATTTGATATTGCCTCAAGGGCCAAATTAAATTACACGGCGGGCCAAATTTGGCCCCCGGGCCAGAGTTTGACACCCATCATCTAGTCCGACCTGGTCTTTGTAAAAAGAGCTCAGAAGCGCATGCACTTTTTGCGTTGGATGAAAAGAGCACAGCTCCCTCTCCCCATTTTCACCAAATTCTACAGAGGCACTATAGAGAACCTGCTGACCAACAGCATCTCTGTCTGGACTGGAGCCTGCAATGCCTCAGACTGGAAGTATCTCCAGAGAGTGGTGAGGACGGCAGAAAAGATTATCAGGACTCCTCTTCCTCCTATCCAGGAGATCGCAAAAAGCCGCTGCCTGACCAGGGCTCAGAAAATCTGAGAAGACTCCTCCCCCCCCCCACCAAGGACTGTTTTCACTGCTGGACTCTAGGAAGAGGTTCCGCAGCCTCGGTAGCAGAACCTCCAGGTTCTGTAACAGCTTCTTCCCTCAGGCCGTAAGACTCTTGAACGCATCATAATTAAATTATCCCCTCAACTCCCCCCCAAAATGGATTAACTCGCTGGAATAAAAAAAAAATATAACATACATCCATAAACATGGACGATGTGAAAAAGTGCAATGTATTTATCCGTACAGTAATCTATTTATCTATATCAGCACCTCATTGCTTTTTTTTTTTTTTAATTATTTTTTTATCCTGCACTACCAAGAACAAATACAACAAATTTTCGTTTTTATTCGTACTGTAAAGTTCTAATTTGAATGACAATAAAAAGGAAGTCCTAAGAATAAGTCCAAGCCTAATCTAATCGTGGCTGTCCTCTTCCTGTATGATCGGTGTCAGAGCTTGGTCCGCATTGCCGGCAGTAAGATGGACCATTTCCCAGGGAGAGTTGCACTCTGCCCAGGGCTGCCGTTTGTCACCGATTCCATTCATAACTTTATGGACAGAATTTCTGATGGCTGTAGGATAACTTCTCTGCTTTTTGCAGATGATGTGGTCTTAATGGCTTCATCTGATCTTCAGCTCTCATGGATCGGTTCGCAGTGGAGTGTCAAGCGACTGGGATGAAAATCAGCACATTCAAGTCATAGTTCATGGTTCTGATCGGAAAATGGTGGAGAGCCATGCCCAGGTTTGGGACGAGATCCAGCCGCAAGTAGAGGAGTTCAAGTACCTCGGAGTTTTGTTCACAAGTAAGGGAAAAGTGAATCGTGAGATCAACAGGCGAATGAGTGCAACGTCTGCAGATGCGGACCCCGTACAGGTTCATTGTTGGTGAAGACGGAGCTCAGTTTATTACGATGATTTACTGGTCGATCTACATTCCTATCGTAATCTATGGTCATGAGCTTTGGGTTGTGACAGACAGGACAAAATCACGGGTACAAGCAGCCATAAAGAGTTGCCTCTGGTAGGACGCCACGGGAAAGAACCAGGGCATGTTGGAGAGACTAAGTCTTCCACCTTGCCTGGGAACGCCTAGTGCTTGGGTAGAGGGAAGTCTGGGCTTCTCTACTTAGGCTGCTGCCTCCATGACCCGACCTCGGATAAACGAAGAAGACGGATGATTGATTGATATTTAATAGAAAATACTTAATGTAGTGTATTAAAGGGAAAATTATCACCAGACCTATGTAAGCGTCAATATATACCTTGATGTTGCAGAAAAAAGACAATATTTTTTTAACCGACTTCCGAACTCTAAATGGGGTGAATTTTGGCGAATTATACGCCTTTCTATTATTCGCACTCGGAGCGATGACGTCACAACGTTACGTCACCTAGGTAGTCAATCCGCCATTTTCTCAAACACATTACAAACATTGAGTCAAATCAGCTGTTATTTTCCGTTTTTTCCCGACTGTTTTTCGTACCTTGGAGACATCATGCCTTGTCGGTGTGTTGTCGGAGGGTGTAACAACACGATCAGGAATGGATTCAAGTTGATTTACATAGAGTATGCATCAATTAGTACGGCATGCTAATCAATGCTAACATGCTATTTAGGCTAGCTGTATGTACATTTGTAGCTATATTTGCATCCAGCCTTTCCCTCCATCCACATTTAATGCCAAACAAACACTTACCAATCGACAGATTTAAGTTGCTCCAGTGTCACAAGATGCGAAAGTCCGATCGTTGTTCTGCACATTTTACCGCGATCCTAAGGCAGACATGGCCGAATAGCATCAATAGCTATTCGCTCAATAGCTTCCGTTTCTTCTTCAGTTTCGTTTTCGCTATCTGCCTCCATACTCCAACCATCCATTTCAATACATGCGTAATCTGTTGAATCGCTTAAACCGCCGAAATCCGAGTCTGAATCCGAGGTAATGTCGCTATATCTTGCTGTGCTATCCGCCATTTTGTTTGTATTGTCATCACTATGTGACGTCACAGGAAAATGGACGGGTGGATTCACAGATAGCGAAAATCAGGCACTTAAAAGCCTTTTTTCGGGATATTCCATGAAGGGGAAAAATTTGAAAAAAACTTTGAAAAATAAAATAAGCCACTGGGAACTGATTTTTATTGGTTTTAACCCTTGTGAAATTGTGATAATGTTCCCCTTTAACTGATTCGATTGATTTTGTGACAGTTAAAATCACGCTCCCCCACGCAAGCACACACACACACACACACACACACACAATCAGCTGTCTAGTAAGCCCCTCTGACGTGGCATTACTTCACAAATATTCATACTAAACAGAACTCTTAATTCAACAAACAACATCAGGGTAGTTATTAAAAACTAATTAAACATAGCGTCATCAACCTATTATTTACTTCCATCCAGGAAGAAGAAGCTCTTGAGCACATCACCCCTATATTAGCGTCCCTTCACTGGCTCCCTGTGCGTTATCGAATCAATTTTAAACTCCTTCTATTTGCTTTTAAATGTCTAAACAACCTCATGCCGACATATCTCTCCGACCTCCGTCATCCTTACTGCCCCACTCGATCCCTAAGATCAGCTGCTACTGACGATCCCTGACACAAGGCTGAAGCTTAGAGGTGACAGAGCTTTCGCCGCTGCTGCTCCCAAGCTCTGGAATGACCTACCTCTGAGTGTTAGACAAGCCTCCTCTCTTCCTGTTTTTAAATCTCTCTTAAAAATCTACTTTTATTCCATGGCTTTTAACACTGAGTGATATCCATCCTGCAATGGCGCCCCATCATACACCTGCTGTGAATGTTTTATTTATTTATTTTTTTATCATGTTCTGTTTGTGTTGTGTTGTTTGCTCGGTCCTCGTGTTATCTTTTAACCTGCCCATTGTACAGCACTTTGGCTACCCCTGTGGTAAATTTTATTACAACTTTTTTTATTTACTTTTTCACATATACAGAAAAAAGGTGCAAGTCGAAAAAGTACAATTTTAAAGTCAGTCAATTCTTCATATATGTTTACCCCTAAAACCAACCAACCAACCCTCCCACCCCACTCAGGTCAAACCAACCAGGGACACATTGCACAAACAACAAGTAAGACGACAAAGACACACACATTCACACATACACTCATACAAGACCAAAGACAGAAAGAGACTAGAAGGAAAGAGAAAGGGAGAAAAAAATAATAATAATAATAAAATGCTAGATACTAAATAAAACATTTATTCAGTATTTTTTAACTTTAGAAAGATACATGATTGACAACGATAATGATGCCAAAAAACATGAAAAAAGATGGGAAATCCTTAAAGGCTTGTTATGAAAATGTAATAATGTTTATAGATATGCAACAACAGCAACATATATGCTATCTGTTGTTGTGTTCCCTATTTTTGAGTGTACAAAATTAAGGTGTGTGTTGAGTCTGACTTGGACATAATATGGACTATACACATGTGCTTTTTATGAAAATGTAATTTTGTTTATAACTTATATGCAATCTGTTGTTTCCCTAATTTTTGTTGTTGTACATGGATGAGGGTGTGTGTTGCTGAGCCCGACTTGGACATTGTCTGGACTGGACCTGGTTTTAAAAACCTTTTAGACAAGTCTAATTTCATTAAACACCTGGTCTGATGAAGATAAGGTCATTTACTTATTTATTTTGAATAAAATAAAATGAGATTAAGAAAAAGGAAAAAAATGACATTTTCTTGGATAAAAAAGAAAGTAAAATCATACAAAACAATTATATTAAAAATAGTAATTAATGATAGTGTTAGTGGACCGGCGACACACACAATCATGTGTGTTTCAGGGACTGTGTCCCTTGCAGACTGTGTTATATATGTTGTGGGAACCAGAATTTTGGTAGCAATAAAAAACAACCCTTTTTTGTGTGAGTGGGTGTGGATGAGTGTGAATGAGGGAGGGAGGGGTTTTCTTTGGGGGGTTGATGGACTAATGGAAAGTGTATCTTGTGTATTTTTATGTTGATTTAATAAAAAATGAAAAAATAAATAAATAAAAGGGAGATTATTCCTCATCTGTGTCTGGACATAAGTCAAGAGAGTTGACATACAGTAAGAAGGGACTCCATGAACTTTCAAACACTTGAGCAGAGCCATTTAGTGAAAACCTAAGTTTTTCCAACCCCTGTGGTAAATTTTAAATGTTTTTTTATAAATAAAGTTGATTTGATTTGATTTGTAGCGTGCATACTAAAAATACCATAGCGACACACATTCATTTGACAAGCACTGCCTGGGTTAATTAGGCTCTTTCAAACTTAAAGTGTTATCTTTTTCATGCTTTTCAATGACAATCACAAGTCGATCTCATAAATTACTGTTTCGGGCATCCAGAGCGCTGTTGCTTTGAGGAAGTAACGGCAAAAAAAAAAGAAAAAAAGAATACTTCCCACCTGAAACTTTCCCAGGAGATCAGAGCCTAAAGTTACTTCTGTGTAATTTAGTCGTGTCACTTTTTTTGTACGATTTCCTACGAAGTCACGTGAGTGTCAGAGCAGTAGAGAACATCTCATGCTTTGGTCCTTTCAGCATGTCTTTACCTGCCAACGCAGGCCTTGGAAAACCTCCGGAATATTGGATCAGGTATCGATGCCCCCAGTGTACTCAGCCGTCCATCAATACTGATGGCTTATTGATGAAGGAGTGAGTGAAGCCTTGTATACCAGGCCAATATGAGACAAGAAACCATCTGTGTGTGTGTGTGTGTGTGTGTGTGTGTGTGTGTGTGTGTGTGTGTGTGTGTGTGTGTGTGTGTGTGTGTGTGTGTGTGTTTGTGTGCGCCTTGAAATAATGAGATGGGGCTAAAGCACAAAATGTTGTTCTATGTACTGTGCGTGTGTGTGTGTGTGTGTGTGTGTGTGTGTGTGTGTGTGTGTGTGTGTGTGTGTGTGTGTGTGTGTGTGTGTGTAAAGAAAAATCAATGCAATGCAACACAAATGGAGATATATACATCGCCTGCAGCGCTGCACTTTAGTGCTAGGACACGTGTCGACCCAGTGGGACAGCATACTGCGCTTGTTCCCAGAGGACCCACACCAAGAAGAAGAAGAAGAAGAAGGTGGTTAACCAAAGTGGATTGGAAGTGGGGAGGGGGGGTGGCGGTTGGAACAGGAAATAAAAAAATGTGCAGCGATAAAGGAAGTAACACAGGAGAATCTTAGTTGAGACGACATATGAAGGCATTTATTCCAACATATTGTAAATAGTTCATGCGTATCAAATCATGAGAGATTTCTGCACAAATGGTTAGAACGTCTAGGTCAAAGTCAAGGCCCGCAGGACAAATCTGGCCCGCGGAAGAATTATCTACGGCACCCCGGGATGATATTTGATGGGTATTCAAACCGGCCCGCAGGCCACAGCCTCCTGCTGCTGTTTTTGCAAGCACCAATACTCCATCAGTGTTGTCGCTAGCAGAGGTGGGTAGTAACGCGCTTATATATACTCCGTTACATCTACTTGAGTAACTTTTGGGATAAATTGTACTTCTAAGAGTAGTTTTTATGCAACATACTTTTACTTTTACCTGAGTATATTTATAGTGAAGAAACGCTACTTTTACTCCGCTCCTTTCATGTATGTTCAGCTCGTTACTCGCTACTTTTTTTTAAATCGATCTATTAATGTTTGTTTTGGTTTTCAAAGTAGGCTGTACGCATGCCTGCGTTTCACCAATCACATGCAGTCACTGGTGACGTTGGACCAATCAAACAGAGCCAGGCGGTCACATGACCATCACACGTCGAATACGACTTAAAAAAGTTGAAAAACTTATTGGGGTGTTACCATTTAGTGGTCAATTGTACGGAATATGTACTGTATTGTGCAATCTACTAATAAAAGTATCAATCAATCAATCAATCAATGGCTACTGAGCCTATGGTGCTGTTAAGTTATTGTGGCTCAATTTGCCTTTTTTTATTTTAATATATTATTATTTAATGTATATTATTGTTTTAGTTGCTTAAGAGATATTCCTGGCTCTGAATTTGTTCATTGCCATTTTTATGTTTTTGTGCATTATTTGTTGCTGGAATCATTAAACGAACAGGTTACTCATCAGTTACTCAGTACTTGAGTAGTTTTTTCACAACATACTTTTTACTTTTACTCAAGTAAATATTTGGGTGACTACTCCTTACTTTTACTTGAGTAATAAATCTCTAAAGTAACAGTACTCTTACTTGAGTACAGTTTTTGGCTACTCTACCCACCTCTGGTCGCTAGGAATTTTCAAAATGGGGTCCCAGGGACCCCATCAAGTCATAAAAATGGGGTCCCACAGTACAGGGACGGCGTGGCGCAGTGGGAGAGTGGCCGTGCGCAACCTGAGGGTCACTGGTTCAAATCCCACCGAGAACCAACCCCGTCACGTCCGTGGTGTCCTGAGCAAGACACTTCACCCTTGCTCCTGATGGGTGCTGGTTGGCGCCTTGCATGGCAGCTCCCTCCATCAGTGTGTGAATGTGTGTGTGAATGGGTAAATGTGGAAGTAGTGTCAAAGCGCTTTGAGTACCTTGAAGGTAGAAAAGCGCTATACAAGTACAACCCATTTATTTATTTATTTATTTATTTTTGGGTTCCCACTTTTTTGTAACCGTTTTGAAAACAAATGATAAATGTAGGCATTATCCTGTTGTATCTCACATCCAATATTGTGTTTTGGAAAAATGTTGTCACAAACGTTAAAGGTCTACTGAAATGAGATTTTCCTATTAAACGGGGATAGCAGGTCCATTCTATGTGTCATACTTGATCATTTTGCGACATTGCCATATTTTTGCTGAAAGGATTTAGAAGAGAACATCCACGATAAAGTTCGCAACTTTTGGTCGCTAATAAAAAAGCCTTGCCTTTACCGGAAGTCGCAGACGATGACGTCACCCGTGTGAGGGCTCCTAACATCCTCACATTGTTTTTAATGGGAGCCTCCAGCAGCAAGAGCTATTCGGACCTAGAAAATGACAATTTCCCCATTAATTTAAGCGAGGATGAAAGATTTGTGGATGATATTGATAGTGAAGGACTAGAAATGTTTTTGTTTTTAAAAATAACGTTAAAAAAAAGGCGACTGCATTGGGACGGATTCAGATGTTTTTAGACACATTTAGTAGGATAATTCTGGGAAATCCCTTATCTTTCTATTGTGTTGCTAGTGTTTTAGTGAGATTAAATAGTACCTGATAGTCAGAGGGGTGTGTCCACGGGTGTCTTGAGGCCAGTGTCTGAGGGAAGTCACGGCAGATACAAGGACAACGCAAACTCCACAGATCTCCGGTAAGAGGCGACTTTTTATCACAATTTTCTCACTTAAACCCGCCAGTTGACAAGTGGTCAGGTTTCATGTTCGCTTGACCGCTCTGATCCATAGTAAACTTCACCTCCAGGAATTTTAAACAAGGAATCACCGTGTGTTTGTGTGGCTAAAGGCTAAAGCTTCCCAACTCCATCTTTCTACTTTGACTACTCCAATATTAATTGAACAAATTGCAAAAGATTCAGCAACACAGATGTCCAAAAAACTGTATAATTATGCCGTTAAGCAGACGAAATTTAGCTGTGTGTGTGCGCAGCGCTCATACTTCCTAAAAACCCGTGACATCTTGCGTACACGTCATCTTTACACAACGTTTCGAAGACGAAACTCCCGGGAAATGTAAAATTGCAATTTAGTAAACTAAAAAGGCCGTATTGGCATGTGTTGCAATGTTAATATTTCATCATTGATGTATAAACTATCAGACTGCGTGGTCGGTAGTAGTGGGTTTCAGTGGGCCTTTAAGGTTTTAAGTGTTTTACGTGAATTGTGCGTACAAATGTTTTAAATTACATTTTTCTACAAGATTATATTTCTCCTCTTTTGTTGGGATTGAGTGTTGTATATTCTTGGGTAGCAGGTTATAGTTTGCGTTGTGTATAATTTTAGCTGTTTGCAAATTCACTATGTCGTGGAATTTCAGTATTTTTGATTCAATAAATAAAGTAAATATTTATGTATAGTAACTGATCTTTGTTGTAACACCGTTAATGAATTAAATGTACTTTTTGTAGTTATTTCCCCATATTTCTACACCATAACTCATATATGTTAACACTAGCGAGCAGTAGAGTGATTAGATCAATATTTTCATTTTCCCAAAACCTTTTTTTGGTCGTTTTTGTTGGTGTTTAAAAAAAAAATCAGGGTGTAATTCCCTGGACACAGGGAGGCCATTCAGGGTAACATCAAAGGATTTAAAACTAGCAGAGAGTAGTGTTTGCTTGTGTTTTGTTATTGTGTACTAGTGACTTGGTTTTGATCAAATATGTTGTGGTGAGGCGGAGCCGACGAGCCGACAGCGGGCCAGGGCAAACAGTGGTCCTGCCCAAGATGGCGGCCAGGAGGCGGAGCATGCACCAGAGCGGAGAGTTGCGGGGCACGGCTGGAGCGACACTACAGCCATCAGAGTCAGGTGCGTACACAACACACCTGTGCTCAATCCCTGCATCTTCTGCTGCAGCATAAAAGGGGAGAGGGAGGAGCAATCGTGGCAGAAGTAGGAGAAGGAACAACCACGAGAGCGACGAGATCAACCCTGAGCAAGATGAACGCATCATGGGGGTGGAAACATCATGCTTTGGGGCTGTTTTTCTGCTAAGGGGACAGGACGATTGATCCGTGTTAAGGAAAGAATGAACGGGGCCATGTATCGTGAGATTTTGAGCCAAAACCTCCTTCCATCAGTGAGAGCTTTGAATGGTTGACCAAATACTTATTTTCCACCATAATTTGCAAATAAATTCTTTAAAATTCCTACAATGTGAATTCCTGGATTTTTTTTTTCACATTCTGTCTCTCACAGTTGAAGTGTACCTATGATGAAAATTACAGACCTCTGTCATCATTTTAAGTGGGAGAACTTGCACAATCGGTGGCTGACTAAATACTTTTTTGCCCCACTGTATATCAAAGTGGTATCTATAATCATAAATAAACAAGTATAATGATAATAAATAACCGTAACGCCCCCAGTGCCAGCAGCAGGGATTCAGCCTGAATCTGTGAAGTAAAATATTTACCCTGTAATATAAAAACAGTTTCTGGCATCGGACAATATTTTAATTAAACATGTTCACTATTGTTACCTTTCTACACAATTTGGCTAGGGGGAGAAAAATTCCATGCTCGTGTCTAAAAGTGAGGTCCATTCTGACTTATCTGCGATGAGGTGGCAATTTGTCCAGGGTGTACCCCGCCTTCCGCCCGATTGTAGCTGAGATAGGCGCCAGCGCCCCCGCGACCCCGAAAGGGAATAAGCGGTAGAAATGGATGGATGGGCATTCTGACATATGTTGCACAATGAACGTCTATTTTCTTATTTAGCGGAAACAAAAAACAGTTATTTTACAAGAGTATTTTGGCTCTTATTTATTGTACAAGACGTAAAGAGTATTGTGACTGTATGATAATCAACAAGGAGATACAAACTCAGCATGGAACACAAAGCCAATGAGCAAGACAAGGCCAGGGCCCCGTCTGCCTAATATCAGCACAAAAGAGGTCCTCTGGCACTGGAGATAAAGATGGGTGTGGGCCCTGTCTTTGTGTGGGTGTGTGTGTGTTTGTGTGTGTGTGCGTGGGTGTGTGTCTGTACTTTCCAAGCAGACGTTGTCCGTCTCTCTGGCCCATCATGGGCAGGCCAGGCATCTCAACCACATTCCTCAGATTATAGAGAGCCATCCGAGACGAGCAGAGGCAAGTCTGGACCCACCTGGGCAGAGCCTGGTTAAATTCCACTCGTGCTCATGGTCTACTGGGATAAGGAAAAAAAAAAAAACGGGGCACGTTTAGGAAGACATCTACAAACACCCCGGGGCCAATGCCGTACCCACTTACTCAGTCGGTAGGTGCCGACTTCAGGGGGAGCTGTGGGGGCTGGGCTGGCTAGGTTTATCGACACCAGGACCATTGTGTCTCTGCAACCCCCATTCAGGGTCATTTAGCATGTGACACCTCAATGGGCAAAGAGTATTACTAATGGCACCTCAGCAGTGCAGTGGCCGTGCCATCTCTCTACCATCGTGACGTCACCCTGCGTGATGATGGATGCAAAATAAGACATCCCCATGCAGAGAGCACATCATGAACCAAATGTAGGAACATTCCCGACACACACATCCAAATACAGTGGGGCAAAAAAGTATTTAGTCAACCGCCGATTGTGCAAGTTCTACCACTTAAAATGATGACGGAGGTCTGTAATTTTCATCATAGGTACACTTCAACTGTGAGAGACAGAATGTGGAAAAAAAATCCAGGTATTCACATTGTAGGAATTTTAAAGAATTTATTTGTAAATTATGGTGGAAAATAAGTATTTGGTCAACCATTCAAAGCTCTCACTGATGGAAGGAAGTTTTGGCTCAAAATCTCACGATACATGGCCCCATTCATTCTTTCCTTAACACGGATCAATCGTCCTGTCCCCTTAGCAGAAAAACAGCCCCAAAGCATGATGTTTCCACCCCCATGATTCACAGTAGGTGTGGTGTTCTTGGGATGCAACTCAGTATTCTTCTTCCCCCAACACGACAGGTTGAGTTTATACCAAAAAGTTCTTTTTTGGTTTCATCTGACCACATGACATTCTCCCAATCCTCTGCTGTATCATCCATGTATCCATTTTGTAGGCCGTGACGTCACGTGTACGCGTCATCATTACGCGACGTTTTCAACAAGAAACTCACAGGAAATGTAAAATTGCAATTTAGTAAACTAAAAAGGCCGTATTGGCATGTGTTGCAATGTTAATATTTCATCATTGATATATAAACTTTCAGACTGTGTGGTCGGTAGGTCTACTGAAATGAGATTTTCTTATCCAAACGGGGATAGCAGGTCCATTCTATGTCATACTTGATTATTTCGCGATATTGCCACATTTTTGCTGAAAAGATTTAGTAGAGAACATCAACGATAAAGTTCGCAACTTTCGGTCGCTAACAGAAAAGCCCTGCCTCCACCGGAAGTCGCAGACGATGACGTCACAAGGGTGAGGGCTCCTCACATCCTCACATTGTTTTTAATGGGAGCCTCCAACAAAAACAGCTATTCAGACCGAGAAAACAACAATTTCCCCATTAATTTTAGCGAGGATGAAAGATTTGTGTTTGAGGATATTGATAGCAACGGACTAGAAAAAAAAAAAAAGTTTAAAAAAAAAAAGGCAATTGCATTGGGACAGATTCAGATGTTTTTAGACACATATAGTAGGATAATTCTGGGAAATCCGCTATCTTTCTATTGTGTTGCTAGTGTTTTAGTGAGTTTAACAGTAGCTGATAGTCGGAAGGGTGTGTCCACGGGTCGACGGGCAGCTTTATGGGCGGCACAAGCTCAGCTGATCTCCGGTAAGAAGCGACTTTTTACCACAATTTTGTCACCGAAACCTGCTGGTTGACATTCGGTTGTTCGCTTGACCGCTCTGATCCATAGTAAAGCTTCACCTCCGGGAATTTTAAACAAGGAATCACCGTGTGTTTGTGTGGCTAAAGGCTAAAGCTTCCCACGTCCATCTTTCTACTTTGACTTCTCCAATACTAATTGAACAAATTGCAAAAGATTCAGCAACACAGATGTCCAAAATACTGTGTAATTATGCGGTTAAAGCAGATGACTTTTAGCTGTGTGTGTGTGCAGCGCTAATATTTCCTAACAGTCCGTGACGTCTAGCGTACACGTCATCATTACGCGACGTTTTCAACAAGAAACTTGCGGGAAATTTAAAATTGCAATTTAGTAAACTAAAAAGGCGTATTGGCATGTGTTGCAATGTTAATATTTCATCATTGATATATAAACTATCTGACTGCGTGGTGGGTAGTAGTGGGTTTCGGTAGGCCTTTAAAACAATTTGCAATAGGTCTACACTGTGTTGTAGTAGATCTTATTAGAATGTGCAGATGTAACACTCCATAATGCAGATAAAGTTCAAAGGGCCTTATTTATATACCTGAAGAGGGCGTGTCGCGTGTGCTTACAGTCTGTCAGGGATTCTGGAGCATACCTGAGTGGGCATCAAAGGAGGTTTTAAAACAAAAAATGACTGGAAAAGGCCTATTGTTTACCTCTATCAGGACGTTGGACCTGACAATAAAACAGGCGCAATAAAAGTGACACAAAGCAATTCTATTTTGATGTTGTTGTTGATGTACAGCGCAATTAAAAGTTTTGAGACACATTATTTCAAATAAAAAGGCAATTAAAGCATGTGGTCAAAAGGACTATCATAACAAATGACAACAGAGGCTATGGAATTTGTTTTGATTTGCTGTACAACACTTTGAATACATTATTATAGACGACAACATGAGACAACCCGCTCAGTGGCCTAGTGGTTAGAGTGTCCGCCCTGAGATTGGAAGGTTATGAGTTCGAACCCTGGCCCAGTCATACCAAAGACTATAAAAAGGGGACCCATTACTTCCCTGCTTGGCACTCAGCATTAAGGGTTGGAATTGTGGGTTAAATCACCAAAAATGATTCTCGGGCACAGTCACCGCTGCTGCTCACTGCTCCCCTCACCTCCCAGGGGGTGAATAAGGGGATGGGTCGAATGCAGAGGATACATTTCACCACACCTAGTGTGTGTGTGACTATCATTGGTACTTTAACTTTAATAACGTACAGTCATACCTCGTCTTTAACACGCCCCACTTCACGGACCAAAATTGTCACCTAGAGTTTTCCGCGGTTTTGTGTATTGTCTCTGTTATGGTACGGCTAATCACTGCATGTACAAAACCCAAAACCAGTGAAGTTGGCACGTTTCTGTAATTCGTGAATAAAAACAGAATACAAAGATGTGCAAATCCTGTTCAACCTATATTCAATTGAATAGAGTGCAAAGACAAGATATTTAGTATTCAAACTGAGAAACTTTATTTTTTTTGTGCAAATAATCATTAACTTGGAATTGAATGGCAGCAACATATTGCAAACAAGTTGGCACAGGGGCATTTTTACCACTGTGTTACATCGCCTTTCCTTTTAACAACACTCAGTAAACGTTTGGGAACTGAGGAGACCAACTTTTTAAGCTTTTAAGGTGAAATTCTTTGCAATTCTTGCTTGATGTACAGCTTAATTTGTTCAACAGTCCGGGGTCTCCGTTGTGGTATTTTAGGCTTCATATTGCGCCACACATTTTCACTGGGAGACAGGTCTGGACTACAGGAGGTGGAGGGTCCGACACTTAAACAGCAAACAAAGTGGTTTTAATACAAAAGTTTTATTTACCCAATATCAAAAAGTACCAAGTTGGATTGAATTGCCCATGCAAACAGACAGCGTCCTTCCGAAAAGACATGGATGATCGAAATTATGCGAATCACAATCATAATATTGGTTTACTGACTTTTTATATGTTTCCCTCATGTGTCAAGGTCCCGTTGTTTTGCAAATGCTTGCTCCGCAACAACCTTGGATCCCTTAGTCATAACAAACAATCAAAACATTTTGTAGAATGGTTGGAGCGATCACAAATTCAACTTTCCCCTACATATGCTTTTCCAGTGATTCAGAGGCTTTTAGATAGACTTTCTTTTTGGACTAAAACAGACACAAAATATGGTATAAAAGGTCAGAAATTCCACTACAGTACCAGCACTCTTTTACTATGAAGCCACGCTGTGTGTAACACGCGGCTTGGCATTGTCTTACTGAAATAAGCAGGGGCGTCCATGAAAAAGACATTGCTTGGATGGCAACGTATGTTGCTCCAAAACCTGTATGTAAATTTCAGCATTACACTTTCAGCAAAACATAAATAAGCAAGGTATGTTTTGATGCCACACAAACGCGATGGAGTGATGTCAGAAGATTACTCAAAACCGGTCAGCGGATGCTATCTTTCTTGAGAGCAACTTTAGAGATTATTATATTACTTCAATCTTTCACCTTTTTTGACTGGATTATTTTGGCCTGCAGATTACTGGATCTCTATAGGAGGATGATTGTTGCGATGAAAGCGCATTCACTTTCAAAGGCCTACTGAAACCCACTACTACCGACCACGCAGTCTGATAGTTTATATATCAATGATGAAATATTAACATTGCAACACATGCCAATACGGCCTTTTTAGTTAAAATTGCAATTTTAAATTTCCCGCGGAGTTTCTTGTTGAAAACGTCGCGGAATGATGACGCGTGCATGTGACCTCACGGACTGTAAGGAAATATTAGCGCAGCACCATTTGCGGCTAAAAGTCGTCTCTTTTTATCACGCAATTAAACAGTATTGTGGACATCTGTGTTACTGAATCTTTTGCAATTTGTTCAATTAATAGTGGAAAAGTCAAAGTAGATTGATGGAGTTGGGAAGCTTTAGCCTTTAGCCACACAAACACATGGTGATTCTTTGTTTAAAATTCCCAGAGGTGAAGCTTTACTATAGATCAGAGCGGTCAAGCGAACATAGTTCCCAACCACTTGTCAACCGGCAGGTTTCAGCGAGAAAAATGTGTTAAAAAGTCGCCTCTTACCAGAGATCTGTGGCATTTGTGCTGTCCTTGTATTAATATCATCATCCACAAATCTTTCATCCTCGCTCAAATTAATTGGAAAAATGTCGTTTTCTCGTTCCGAATAGCACCTGCTGCTGGAGGCTCCCATTAAAAACAATGTGAGGATGTGAGGAGCCCTCACACTTGTGATGTCATCGTCTGCGACCTCCGGTACAGACAAGGCTTTTTTATCAGCACTAAAAGTTGCGAACTTTATCGTGGATGTTCTCTACTAAATCCTTTCAGCAAAAAAATGGCAATATCGCGAAATGATCAAGTATGACACATAGAATGGACCTGCTGTCCCCGTTTAAATAAGAATATCTCATTTCAGTAGGCCTTTAAGCTACATTTACACCAGTGGGAGTGGCACTGGGAGTAAAGGTGGGTGACACGGCATAACAGTGACTAGGATGGCAAAAGCTGGAACTTTCAAGGTTCTGGACAGCCGCTCTAACATTTGAGCCACACTGCCCCAGTCAAAAGAGACCCTCTCTAAACAGCTGTTTGCGCAATCACCTTAAAGTCTCCTCCATTTTGCCACAAGCCAGGTGAACAACCCACTGACATGCAAGACAATTGTTTACCAGCATCAACAACTTTATAGTGACCAGGCTCAACAATAAAAGGGTTAAAGGCCTACCGAAACCCACTACTACCGACCACACAGTCTGATAGTTTATATATCAATGATGAAATATTAACATTGCAACACATGCCAATACGGCCGGTTTAGTTTACTAAATTACAATTTTAAATTTCCCGCGATGTATCTTGTTGAAAACATCGCGGAATGATGACTTCAACGGTGGTAGCAGACATGTTCTCCCAGCACCACTCACGGCTAAAAGTAGTCTGTTTTTAATCGCATAATTACACAGTATTATGGACATCTGTGTTGCTGAATCTTTTGCAATTTGTTCAATTAATAATGGAGACTACAAAAAAGAACAATGTTGGTGGAAAGTGATGTATTGCAGCCGGCTGTAGCAACACAAACACAGCCGGTATTTCTTTGTTTGTTGTGAAGCTTTAATATGGAACGGAGCGGTCAAGTGAATATGGTTCTACCACATGTCAACCGGCAGGTTTTGGTGAGAAAATTGTGGTAATAAGTCGGCTCTTACCGTAAACATGAGCGGAGCTTGTGGCTTGTGTCGTTCTTCCTGCAGCTGTCAAAGAGGCAGCTGCAACTTTCTTGGCTCCTCCATGGCTTCCCTCAGGGACACTGGCGGTCACCACACCCCTCCGACTTTCAGGTATGTCTATATAATCTCACTAAAACACTAGTAACACAACAAGCAGATAAGGGATTTTCCAGAATTATCCTAGTAAATGTGTCTAATAACATCTGAATCGCTACCACTGCCCTTGTCTTTTTTTTTTCTTCTAGTCCTTCACTCTCACTATCCTCATCCACAAATCTTTCATCCACGCTCAAATTAATGGGGAAATTGTCGCTTTCTCGGTCCGAATCGCTCTGGCTGCTGGTGGCTATGATTGTAAACAATGTGAGGATGTGAGGAGCTCTACAACCAGTGACGTCACACACACATCGTCTGCTACCTCCAGTACAGGCAAGGCTTTTTTATTGGCGACCAAAAGTTGTGAACTTTATCGTCGATGTTCTCTACTAAATCCTTTCAGAAAAAATATGGGAATATCGCAAAATGATCAAGTAGTACACATAGAATGGACCTGCTATCCCCGTGTAAATAAGAAAATCTCATTTCAGTAGGCCTTTAATTCTTAGCCCAAAGTTTAAAACTGAAGAAGCCTTTTGGATGAAAGGTGAAATGTCTTTAACACACAAAGAGTTCAGTTTCCCCTAACATTTATATAAGTAGACATGATCTAAGCATTAGAGAACATCCAGTCAACCACGATTGAAAAAACAAGCAAAGGTTTTGGTTTTCAATCAAGCTTTTAATGAAAAGATCTTAAAATAACAGTTTCTTCTTCCTCACTGCTGTACATTAAGACTGCAAAGGTTGTGAGTACCGAGGTCAGCTGTAGTACACTTTAATGACACTTTTAGAGAGTTTGCTAGCGCCTTGGCAATGCACAGCGGCGGCGGCTCTGACCTGAATACAAGAGCTCTCTGACAAGGTAACGGACATGAAGAACAGAGAGAAAGAACTCGGACTGGGTGCTGCCAAAAAGCCAACAAAAAGACAGAAAAAAAAAAACCTTAATACTGATGTGTGTGTGGCATTGCAGTTTGAGATCATCTTGTTTGTTGATGGGCGCTATAGAGAAGTTGTGTGTGCATCTTTGCATGGAAAGTGTGTTTTGTAAGGGGCTTTTTATACTTAATTATTCATCAGCGAAGACCATACATGTCTGTTGCAGAGCTTCTCAGTCCACGGAGCCTGATACATTATTGAGCAGTTTTTTCCAAGGAAAACAGACCCGCCTGATACATCCATCTGAACGGATTACATCTTTTTTAGCTGCTAAAAATCTTTCTGGCAACGAAGTGCACTTTAATTTAAAACCTGGTGTGTATAAGACGTGCACGAAAATGTCCGAAGCTATAACTCACTAGTTCGGATAGAAACATAACGAGGTGTAATGGAGTAAATTGCTGTAAACACTGAAATGGGTATTTTGGTGTTGTGAATTACTGCATGTATTGTAAATACTGATGTTGCTGTGCACTAAGAAATATTAGAATAAGGTTCAGGTCTATCTGACATAAAGCCAAAGATGAGCTGACAACATTGGCCAGCATTTTATTGTTTAAGACTGTCTTTGGTTCAGACTTCTGAAGTGAAATGCAGAGGACGTCGCAACGCCCTAACAGGTCAACAGTGAGGTGGAAGATAGAAACGCAAAATAAACTTAAACATTTTACACTATCAAATGGGACGGCGGCACCAAAGTGGAGACTGTGGAGCGACGTTCGTTTTTTTGTTATTCAAAGACTGTTTTCCACCTCACAACGGACAACTGCCAAACTGCCAAAATCATTACGCATTGACTCGAAAGCTCGTAACAACGAAGGCAAACAAGGACCTGCTGCATTTACTTCTTGGCGTAAGATGCCAAATGTTATTGAGGAGGAGAATAAGGGGTAGTAAGCAACAGGGGAAGCAGCAGCAACTTGGATACTGCGGCGTATAACACAACTAGTATAACAAGGTACCATATTTCCTTGAATGGCTGCCGGGCATGTAATATGCGCCTGCCTTGAATTACTGCCGGTTCAAACTCGCTCCCCAAATTTATTAGCACATGCTTACTTTTACCGCCGGGTCAAAGTCGTGATGTCACAAGTGACGCCTCCCCTGTTGTCATTTCCAAAATGGCGGAGTCTTTTTTTTTTTGCTTTTACTATGTGTAAACCAGGGGTCTTGTTCCACAGCCATACAGTTCACACTGATGGTTGTGATACAAAACAACTTGTCTTTAATACTCTTACTAATATGCGCCACACTCTGTGAACCCACACCAAATACATTTCTGGAGAACATTGGCTCTGTAACACATTATAAAAGCAACATAAGAATTACCCAGAATTCCAATGCATCCATTACTCTTGGCTATATTATACACCCCGCTAGCACCAACCCCCCCCCCCTCTCTGTGCAACGGTTGAGGTGGGCGGGGTTGGGGGCGCGTGTATAATATGGCCAAGAGACATGGATGCATTGGAATTCTGGGTAATTCTTATGTTGCGTTTATAATGTGTTACAGAGCCAATGTTCTCCAGAAATGTGTTTGGTGTGGGTTCACAGAGTGTGGCGCATATTAGTAAGAGTGTTAAAGTTGTTTATATCACAACCATCAGTGTAAAAGTTATGGCTGTTGACCAAGTATGCATTGCAATGTCTAATAGGAAACAGGGATTATGAATGCGTCCGACCGGCACGCAGATAGCATGATGTTAAGGTGGGCGCGATGACGTGTTGTAGAGCAGTGGTCCCCAACCACCGGGCCACGGCCGCAGAATAATTTTTTATTATTTTATTTTTTATATCACACTCAATTTTTACTGCATGCCATTGGTAAGCACAGGGGTGAGAAGAGGTTTTAAATCAATTAGCGCCCAGGCGGCTATTCAAGGAAATACGGTATGTGTTTATTCTTGTCATTTGTAGCCATATGTGCTCAAATGTCAAATCTGCTCGAGCAATCAGGAAATAGTTAATGTCACCCGTGTGGGATCAGCTTGCCACTCTTAAACCTGATAGTGACTTCCTGGCAAAGCAAATGGGTACCATGCAGTGGAAAAAGGCCATTGGAGCAAAGTGTGGCCTCTCGGTCCAATTGTGTGGACATATTTTAAAGCTTTTGTAACACTGCATAAATATTTGGTAATGGAGTATATCACCAAGAGACACAAATGGGAGATGAGGTATTTCTAAAAACAGAGGCAGAGAACCGTCAGTAATAAGTAATATAAGAGCAGAGTGGGAGGTTTAAAAAAAAAAAAAAAAAAACGTTCAAAAGTGCACTTAGTAAAGAAGATATCTTACCCTGGGAATAAAAAACAAAAACGTGGAACTAAGTTAAAGTCGTAGAAATCGAGAGGTTTTAAGACGAAATTTTAGAAAATGGAGAGAGAACAATGTGCATGTTTGTTTTGTTTGTGGTTAAAGAAATGGCAGATTAATGGCAACACCCAGAGAGCATAATCTAAAACAATATAGTGGCCTCCATTCTGTTTGCACGTGAGGCCTTCAAGGACCCTCATGAGGCTTTCAGTGTGATGGGCAAACAAAAAAAAAAAAAACACCCGCAGAGAATTACATTAAGACTAAAAAATGAAATATATATATTTTTTTAAAAACCGAAAATCCCCCTAAAATAATGGCTGTTTTGTGTCACATTTATGATTCTCAGCTTGAAATCCTCAGAACATTAACAAAACCAAACAAAAAAAATTGGGGGTCCTGCCTCCACCTCCGTCTCACACAATTATTTGTAGAAGTGAGGGCAGGACCACAAATAAATACATTCATCACTGACAATAGACATCTGATTTAAAAAAAAAAAAAAAAAAAGCGAGAGAGAACACTGTCAAGTGTTTGCACCAACTTTGTAAGGAGGCTCAGCCAGCCAGAGGTTTGTGCTGCTTTAACCCAACGAACAGGCAGCTTCAAAAAAAAAGAAAAACAACATTCACAGTTAAGACTAAAGCAGATATATATATATTTTTTTACATGCGGTGGACAAATCAAAGCAACATTCAGAGATGACGTAGTGAGATGTAACAATAAGCCCCGCCTGCAGATGGAGCGCCAAGAGGGAGCCGTCAAGTGCATGAGGGCAAACACGATACACAACACAGAGCTAAAGACCCTGACTAACAATGCCTTTTGATAAACACATCAAGGATGCACTGCCCCCCCCCCAGACAGGCCAGAGGGCATGGCAGGAGGGAGTGATTAGGGGCATGAGGTCACACCAAAAGCCAGCTGGCAGAGGGTGGGGTTAGTGCACCTAAAAGCAAACACACCCCTCCCTCTAACTGAATATGCAGCAGTTCAACCCGTGCTTTTGTTTTGGCAGAAAACTGTTGTGGAAAAGCAGAAAAAAAAAAATTCTGACTGGCTGGGCCTCAAGTGAGGTCTGTAAAAACTGTAAAAGTTTGTAAACAATGAGATAAATACATGTTTCTTTTTTTTTTCTAGAGCCACACATGGTTCCAGAGTCATTCAAATGTGCTTTGGTTTAAAAAATAGTTTGTGGATTTTGGGTATGAGCTTTTTACTTTTTCTTCTTAGTTCTTTGTACAACTTTGCAATTATTCATGAACATACTGTGTCATTAACTAAAATTGTTGTTTCCAGCTGCCTCACCTTTTGTCAAGGCTCTTTGTGTTAGTTGAAAAAAGCCCCCGCTCCCACCCTTTTTTTGTTTTTACGTATGAAACTAGTGTTTTTTGCTTTATCCCCCCCCCATGGTTAAAATACAGACAAATTGATACAATACTATGTCTTACAAATGTAGCTGAGAGCCTGCATTCTACAGATGCAGAACAATCCCTGAAGTATTTTGTATAGTAGTAGTTCTAGTAGTAGTAATAGTAGAAGTAGTAATAGTAATATTAGTAGTAGTATGGTCACAGTTTGGAGTTTTTCTTTGTTTATGTCCGACAAGCAAGCATTCAAATGCAGCAATTACAGCAATGGCTGGATATCATGTACAAAAAAACAAAAACAAAACAAAAAACATCCTTTGCATGACAGACACTGAGCTGCACATTGAGGTACAAAAAGGCAATGTACTCCAGATTGATGAATACATGTTTGTACTTGGGGGGTAGGGGGCACATGCATGTACCATGCAATTACTAATCAACAAATAACTGCTTAACACCCAACCGAGTAGTAACTAATCCAGGGATGCAGGTACCTTAAAAACAGTAATGATGTTTGTAACTGTGGCTGCATCGCTACATTATGAATAATTCACATACCAAGACGACAACAAAGGTATCAGACAAACAAAAAAATCAAAAAATGAGGAATGCCTATACCAAAAACTTGTAGTGAAGTACAATGTAACTGTTAAGAATGGATTCACTGGACAGACTTTAGTGAAAATGACAAGATGGCCCAATTACAAGCACACTTATGAGGTAAAGCTTCGGGAGGTGAAAATAACTTAAAACCAATCTGTGATACAGTGAAACACATTTAGAGACGACGGCTAAAAAAAACAAAACAGTTTTTTGCAGGAGTAGCTGTCCAGTGCATCTCTGCTTCTCCCTTCTTGTTACAAGTTTTCACAAGTCTGGCTCAAAAGGAAATAACAAGTAACTTGAACTTCACATTAAAATTCTGATTAAAAGTCGTTTTTTTTTTTTTAATTTTTACTATTATTATTATTTTTCTTTTTTTTGGTCTGAACAGAACACAATGTCATCAGGTCCTGTTTTTAAAGTTAAAGGAATATAAAGTGATAAGGACTCTGGATATAAACAAAGCAAAAAAACAACAACTTTACCAGCAGTTTCTTTAGGTGGTAAAGTTCACCGGCCCACCAATCAGCACAAGCTTTCCTTGCAAAACACGAGAAGCTTCCTCACTCTAAGAGTCATTGGCAAAAACACCATCAAGAGTGGATTTTTTTTTTGTATGGACTTACGATATAATTCTTAATTCATATTGTACAGCAAAATAAAAACGAAATCAAAAAGTGAAATAATTTAGTATGCTATATATCTTAAGTACATCTTTTATTTAAAAGCTTTGGTTTTGAACTTGTCTAGCAATGTTTGTTAGTTAGCTCTCTTCTCCACATTCACAAGATCTTTGGAACACTATACCCCTCAACCAACTAAACATTACTTTCCTTCGAAAAGACGCTACAGTAGATTTTGAGGCAGCGCCACTGTGAGCGTAGCACCCGAAAAGCTAGAATATATTTGGAGTAAAGACGGTTGTTAAGCACAACATAAATGAGTGAAATCTATGAGTATTAAAAACCTGTGTTGAGAGATGGGCAGGTTAAAGCATCAGGTGAAGATAATCTACACACTTTTTACAATTAATTACATAGAAACTAATCAACATATAGTGTTCATAAGAGTAATCAGAGGTAGCGAGGTCACAAGCCCATATAGACTTTTTTTTCTCAAGGGGAGGAAAGCTATACAGACACAAAACAAAACGTACCCACTGAACATATTTGTCCAATCCAAAACACCCTCTTATTAGCCCCTTTAAAAAAAGACCCCCCCACCCTGACCAAATTCCTCCCTCACCACAAGTAAAATCCCAAGACCTTCCAGTTTAAACATTCACTGAAACATAAGTTCTTTAAAACAAGTACCTCAAGAGGTTCCTCTTTGCAAACCCAGATTATTGGTTCCCCAGTGCACTAGCAATGTCCTCTCTGGAATACATCCATGAGGAGAACTTTTTCAACGTCTTACTTTGAACTACAACCTGACCCAACGTGATCCCACCTGAAACCTTTTTTCCAGTTAAAGCATGGAGGTAGTCACACCCCAGTCCCCCCTCGTTTTACATCCACCATCGCTTAACATAAAAGAATATAAAGCTGTCAAGAGTAGAAACACTCTTTGTTTTTGCTGAATTATTGCCAGTATTGGTTTCATTGGGCTTTTTGGTTAGTATAGCGCCAGAGAGCAGAGGGGACTTTTGAAGTTTGGAAAACATCCGGACAAAATGCTTTAAAAAAGGTAGACGAGAGGAAGCCTACTGAGGTGGACATTAGGGCTGGACATTACATTGGTAGCCACATTCACATTTATCGGCCTTAAAAAGAGCACAAGTCACAAATTTATAACACTTCCGTTTTGTGACTCGGGGCTGAAAGACAGTCAAGATAGAGATAAAGAGGAGTAAACGGTCCCACTAGAACTCCTGAGAGGTGAGCGTGTGTCACTTTAAACCAATAAGGAACTGACAACTCCATCATTGCCCAGTGTGGCTACAACATTCACTTAGCCAGGGCTTCGTAAACCAAAGGTAATATGTAGAAGTGTGTGTTCAACGTGTACATGTGCATTTCTTCGTTGGAAAAAAAGGTAGAGCAATTTGTTTTTCTATTCCAAGAGTTCTTTGGCTTGTTTCTAGGAGGGTGAGGTGTGCATTCTCAGGTGGCTGATGAGGTTGCGTTGTTGAGTGAACTTCCCGCCGCAGAGCTGGCATTCGTACGGCTTCTCCCCAGAGTGGACACGCATGTGCTCCGTCAGGCGGTACTGCCGAGTAAAGCGCATGCCGCACTCTTCACATGCGAAGGGCTTGAGGCCCAGGTGGCTGCGCATGTGGCGCGTCATGGTGCCCCGCTGGGTGAACATCTTGCCACAAATGTTGCAAGGAAAGGGCCGGGTAAGCCAGTGGCTCTTTTCGTGTTGGCGCAGCGTAGCCGGGTCCTTGTAGCTCTTATTGCAGACAGTGCACTTGAAGGGGCGCGTTTCGGAGCCGAAGTTGGAGGGGCCTACGGGTGTGGAAAGGTCCTCGGCCTCCTCCTCATCTTCCTCTTTCACATAGGTCCCCCCTTCCTCTTTGATGTACAACTCATCCTCAGTGTGGGTCTCCACGTGAGCGTTGAGCTGCTCTGAGCTAGGAAAGCCTTTTCCACAGGGAATGCACACGTAAAGGTTGTCTCCGAATGCTGGTTCAAAACCTTCCTGGCGGTACACGTAGTTGGCGTTATGTTGGCCCAAGCCTGTTCCCACTCCTTTCCCTGTGCTCTCTCCATCACTTTGTCCACTCTCTTCGCTGTGGTCCTGGCCGTTCTCTCCCCCCTCTTCCTCGTCTTTACACTGGAGGGTTTGGTCGGAGTTGAAGCTGCTACCATTTCCTCCAGATGCCCCACTAAAGTTGCGGCCATCTTTAGGTACCACTATCACCCCATTAACAAGGGGCCTGTGATGATCGTCAGACCTCAACCCTGATGCCTCTCTCTTGGGCCATTCATTCTTGCGCCCACTCTGCCGGGACTTTTTCTGGGCTGGGGGTCCATCTTGCTGGGTGTCCTCGGCTTTGCAGTTGAGCTCATTGGGATCGGAGATGCAAATGTCCGCACACGGGAGGGTGGTCGAGGAGTCATCCAGCGAGGCACTGTTGGTTGTGGATACTGAGGCAGATTGAGGGGATTCTTGGGAGTTGCTGTGGGGGCTGAGTGCATCTGTGGCTGTTCCCGCAGAAGGGGGGCTCTTTTTGGTCAGGTCTAGCCCAAGATCAGGCTCACCCGCACTTCCTCCACTGCTGAGGTTACCGTTACTACTGCCGTTTCTCCTGGAGCTGCCAATCAACATCTCGTCATCTGAGAGTTTGTCCCGAAGGCCTTCATCTGGTTGTGGCTGGTCGGCATCTGAAGGGGTGGTAGGATAGTGGTTGTTGGGCCCAGCCGGCGTAGAGGACGAAAGGCGCTGGTTATTGAGGCGTAAGCGGCTAAGAGGACCTGGGGTGGAGGGTTTACCTGGCAAGGGTTTCCCACCATTACGCTTGAGCTTCTTTCTGCACAGCGCGGCAAGGTCATGGAGCTGGAGGTAGCTGGCTGCAGTTAAGAGGGCACTGAAATTCTGCTCACTGCTCTGATCCGAAGAGGACAGCAGCTTACCAGTGTAAATAAAGTCCAGAACTTGCCTGAACAGAGAGGGGTTAACCATCTCTGTGTCAAGGTTAATGAGGTTATCGTGGAGGACCAAAGATTTGAAGTAGATGCTGCTCGCCGCAAGGATGTTCTTGTGGGCACGAAAGAGCGCGTTCTCCACCACAATGATGACATCACAGAGGAACCCCTTGGCTCTCTGTTGGTTAAGTTGCAACAGCAGTTGTTTGGCATGATTTGGCAGTTCCATTTCCACCTTCCTTCTGTCCTTCCTTCCGTCTCGCTCACGCTCTGCCTACACGGACGCCACCTAAAGCTACAAAACACAGAAAACAAAAAATTATTAGTGTGAAATTACAACAACAACAAAAAGAACGGTAGTTAGTGGAGAGCAGAGAGTGTTATTGATCCTAAAGAACAATTCTCGATTCTTAATCTCCTTAATATAACCTATATAATATTTGCTTTTTTAATTAGGATTTATGCCCGCTGTTACAGGAAAATGTGGAAGAATGTCCTTCTTGGCAATGTCAGTGAAACACAACTGAACCAACAATCATTTAGGGATTCATTTTGGATTATGGCGCACCTAGACAAAGCAATTTCCTAATCAAGCTACACACAACTCAATAATTAAGAGGTGATAACCTGAAAACAAAGCCAGTTCAATAAACTACAATGTGTCACGGCTTGTCCTTTTAGTTACATCCGTCTAAACTTTCAAATGAAAGTTGGCCAAAATGTGCCACATAATTACATTACAGCAAAGAAAAGGGAACCCATCTCCCTGCTCTCATCTTCCTTTTTAAACACATTTCAACCAAACAAGGATCATGTTCTGTTCTGGCACAAAGGCCAAAAAGGGTGGAGAAGGAGTACAGTAACATGGTTTCATTTAAAACAAAAAAAAGTGTGTCCTCTCAACAGAGTTAACTCTGGTTTCAGTGGGATGCCCTCCTTGGAAATTGGGCTCGCCCTTTTCTCCATTAGGTCATGGTAATGTCAGCTCCGCACCATTGTCTGGGGGTGGGGGTCAGTGGCACAGCAGGGCCGGGGGCAGGGATTAGGTGACACTTGAGCAGGTAAAACTACACAAGCGCTATGACAGGAAAAGAGACGGGGGGTAGCTCAAAGACAAGAACTGCACCACCTGATCCTCTAGAGAGGCCCTCATTTATAGAATTAGGACAGATGAAACTCTTTCACTTTAAACCTATGTGATCTATTTCTAGTTTGGGACTGCAAATACGTTTTGATGAATAAAATATATTGCACAAGACTGTTAATTAAAGCAGTGTCACTTAGGGCAGTGTTGCACGCTTGGCTTTTTCATCAGTAGCACCGGTGATACCAAATGAAAAAAAATTAGTATCACAGGCATTTTTTTCTTTTAGCACATACCATTTTTTGTAGCAATATGAAATGTCTTAAGTATCACCATTTCCTTGTACACATGCAAGAGGGGGTTTGGGTTCTGGAGTACGGCGCACCCCTCATTGCCTGCTCGGCCGGCACGGGTTGCGGGGACTGCGGTATGGTGGCCTGCCATTCCCAGGCAAAGACCTCGCTGAAGTTAAATGTATTATTATTACATTTTTACTATTATTACTTTTCTAAATATATTTATTTTAATCCATTTATTGTTTAAATTTTTTAATTATTGACATTTTTTTAAATTATTTATTTGTGTGTGGTGTCGCACAAGTCTCGCTTCCTGTTGGGTGGGGTCCGTGTCCGTGTGCTCCGACCTTGCGCTGTGGTGTCTGTGTTGGTGACTTGATGCGGTGGAGGTGCGGCCCCCTTGTCTGGTCTAGATGCTGTGTCTTGGTTGTTTGGGCGGTGGTGTGTTTGTGCGCGTTGGGGTGGTGGGGTCTATTGGTGGAGGAGGTGTTAATGTCTCTTGTTTGCATGATGGCGTTTGGGCTGACTTGTGTACTGGCACGGGCTGGTCTACGTGATCCTGTTGGCGTGTGGTTGCCGGTCGCAGTTTCTTTGATCGCTTTGATAGGGTAGTGCTGGCTTTCTGGGGGTATTGCAGCTGCTGTTTCTGCTGCCGTTTGTTTATGGCGTGGACACCCGTGGCTGCTGGGTCCGGTGCAGGGGGGTGGCTGATGTGACTGGTGGCAGCGTGCGCTCGTGGTGGTTGTTGGGGCTGACGAACTTCATACTTGTTTATTGTCGTGTTGGTTGGCTTGTCGGGTGTGGCCCTGTGGTGCCCTTCACGCCTGGTTTTGGGCCGTCGTCGGAGGCGGGCTTGTCGGGGGTTGTCCCTGGGTGACGGGGGTGCGCGGCCGGACCTGTGGGGCTTGGGGGTGGGGAGGGATCGGGTAGTTCTCAGTGGGCGCCGGGACTTGATCGTTGTCCCGCCGGCCTGCGTGTGAATTTGTTGTTGTATACACATGAGTGTGTGTGTGTGGATGGATGTATGTATGTATGTATGTATGTAACTGTGCGTATGCATGTATATGTGTGTGCGCATACATACATATACAGTATATGTAGGTGTATGAGTGTATATATATATATATATATATATATATATACAGTATATATATATATATATATATATATATATATATTTATATATACATACAGTAAATATATATATATATATATTAGGGGTGTAACGGTACACAAAAATTTCGGTTCGTACATACCTCGGTTCAGAGGTCACGGTTCGGTTCATTTTCGGTACAGTAAGAAAAAAACTAAATATACATGTTTTGATTATTTATTTAACAAATTTGCTAAATCTTCAACCAAAACTATTTTTCCTAGTGCAGTATTTGATGTGAAGTAATCGGAAACTTGGATAGGTCAATAATTCATAATACCATTAGATTTTGATTCAATATTATGTTTTGAGCAAAGATAGTTTGGAAAAAAACAAAAAACAGCTTTGTTTTATTAGTCAACGTTGCAACTTTTTCTAAATTACATTTAGCATTAAGCTTTTTTATTTCACTTTTGTTTATGTTTTTGTTTATTTTAATAGTATTTTTAGAATGTGCCGTGGGCCTTTAAAACATTAGCTGTGGACCGCAAATGGCCTCCGGGGCACACTTTCGACACCCCTGCTATAGATAATAAAAATAAAATCTGATAAATCTTTGGGTAAAAAGCAGAGCCTGGCGACGCATGCGAATTTATCATAACTCTCTCGCTCTCTCTGCTCCTCCCTCACAAATCTTTCTGCGTGCACCACTTTTTTTTGTTTTTAACCCCTTCTTAACCCTGAATGTACATTGAAAATACACGTAAACCTAACTTAAAATGCCGGACATTCGAGGGATTTAAGAAACTCCACCTGGACAGCTCCGCAAAGAGGACATATCCGGTGAAAAGAGGAGGTGTGGTCAGTCTACCATAGCCCAGTTGTTGCTAGCATGCCGTGTGTTGTTTTTTTGATTGATTGAAACTTTTAGTAGTAGATTTCACAGTTCAGGACATATTCCGTACAATTGACCACTAAATGGTAACACCCGAATAAGTTTTTCTACTTGTTTAAATCAATTCATGGTTCCTCGGTGTGCATTGTTTACACATCGTGCGGTGCGCTACTTAATATGTCCGTGTCGTTCGGTACACCTCCAAACGGTTCAATAAAAATACACGTACCGTTACACCCCTAACAAATACACATATACTCACACACACACCGTTATTCATTCATTCATACATACATACATACATACATACATACATAGTTACGTACGCTCCCACATACATACACAAATATATTACATACCTACATACTCAAAGTTTGCAGATCCACACGCATATTCACAGTACAAACATATATATAAACATACTGTACATATACATTCACTGAACAAACATTCATTTACACATTCTGTACATATATACAAGTACATATACATACATACATACATACACTCATGCACAACCATGTTTCATCGAACATATATTAACGTTGTTGCCCTAGGGGAAACTGGGTAACACATGGCACAGTGACAAAGCTCAAACTATTGTTACTATAACAATCTACAAGATTAGTATAGGTTGCTTCTCTTTATTCCCCTCCATCTTTCGGTGTTCCTTTTTTATCTGTAGTTATCATTACGTATATGTATTATTGCATTTAAACAACTGTATTGTTGATAATAGAAGAAAATTACTGGTATTGTTCATTATCAATAGCGCTATTTATATTGGTATTTGTAATGCTGCAGTTGTAGTGTAAAAATGCTCATTTTCATTCCAGTATTATTTATTTCGCTAACAGCTTCTTTGCTATCACTTTTACCATCATTTTTACGTATCATATGTGCTGGTGTTGTTCTATTGTTGTTGTTGTTGTTATTGTTGTGTTTGCTGTTGTTGTTTTTGTCTCTGTCTAATCCCCCTCTTGTCCCCACAATTTCCCGCTGTCTTCCATGTTTTCTCTTTCTATCCCCTCCTGCACCAAATGATAATATAAATACATTTAATAAAGTCAAATTCAAATAGGGCAACAAGAGAAGTATCTTACACTTCTCTTTTGTAAAGTAAATCTGAACAGCCGATATGGGCATCTGCATCAACTATACGATTTGCCTGAGAAGCTGGACAGGACAAAAAAAATATATATATATCACCATTTCTTTCTTAACACTCAAACAAGGTACACGTGCCCTCATACATATTAACACAATGCCATCATAAGTCCTCCTGCAACACTCAAATTGACACTAAGAACATCCCAAAACTGTGCTAGTGTATGGCTAGGCAATTTAGCTCAAAACTCATATCCCGATATAGTTTGGCCCATAACTAACTCCATCCATCTATCCATTTTCTACCGCTTGTCCCGTTCGGGGTCGCAGGGGATGCTGGGGCCTATCTCAGCTGCATTCGGGCGGAAGGCGGCGTACACCGTGGACAAGTCGCCACCTCATCACAGATAGACAACATTCACACTCACATTCACACACTTGGGCCAATTTAGTGTTGCCAATCAACCTATTCCCAGGTGCATGTTTTTGGCGCATAAATGGAAATATTAGTTTACAGTACTAAACATCACCATTCCTTGTTCAATTATCAGGACTGATGGGGATCTCAAATACACAAAAACAGGTACCAACACGTAAGAAAAGTAAGTTTTGCATGATAGAATCCCAACTTAAGAGGTGGTAAGAAGAAGCTTTGAAATAATATAAGAAAAGTCAAATACAATCTCCGATCTTCTTTAAAAAAACATTTAGCTTTGCTCAATTCTTCAGCTAACAAACACAAACTAACACAATGTGAAATAAAGTCCTTTGGTTTCAGAGGACATGTTTAAATGTCAGCAACATGAAAATAATTGATCTTTACCAAAAATGTCATTGAATTACTAACATAATTACTCTTTAATAAATATAATGAATTACTAGAGAAAATAAGGCGTTACTTAAAAAATAAACTTCAAATATCCTGCATAATGCAGTTGAGATAGGTTTCATAAATATGACAGCAGTGTGTGCCTTTTAAAAGTTGGTGCCTGTTGCCTAGTGACAGGTGACATCAGCTAGTGTTCACTTTACAGCCACAGATGGTTCATCTAATTATTTACATAAATTACAAATTAATTTAGCATTTTTTCTTTGATGGCTCTGACATGAACATTCCTGGCAAATTTCTGAGCAGCTTGCATTTTCCTTTTTGTTTCTGCTTTAGTGAATTCTGCCTTGGATTTTATAGCCAATTTGTGTCTCTTCGACGCCATCTCTACTTCTAACTGCTCGATATGCAAAATCCATGAAGAGTACAAACAATGTTTATTATGTTAGCAAACTTCCTTTATCTGAAAAGCATGAAATAAATATATTGCAGTCATGTTTGTTTGAAAATGATTTAACTATTCAATGTCAAAATATAAACAGTAGAAATAATATACAATGTCAGCTACTGTCTTGTTCTAAAACACCAATGAAAATTTAATTTAGCATTTAAACAGGCTATACTTAAGCAACATTTATCACGTCTGCCACAATCATTTGTGTTCTTAAATGTGTATTCCAGTCTTCTCTGTCGAGAGCAGTTTTGATATGGGCTTACATGGTAAACAAATCAAATGAATGTTTTATTTAGACGCATACATTGGTCCAAATGTGGCCAAGTAGACGCATTGTGGGTTTCCTGGACATCATCTACATCGCTAAAAGAAAAATCTAATGAAGAGAAACCATCTGCGACCTTCCACTAGTTTTTTAATATATAAAGTCGCCCGCTTGAATAGTCCCTCTTCTCTTCTCCGACTCTCGTCGTCATTTGGGATGTGCGTGTCTGTTGTGATTTCCCTTCCTGGTTTGATGACCTGACCTTTCTTTTACAGAAAAGAGTCATTGTATTATTTTTAAAGTAGGATATAGAGGCCACACAAATCCACTTTTCGTTAGGTCAGGATTATTAAAACTAAAAGACATTGCATACTCTAATTGCATACTCTATTAGTGATGTTCGAAGCTCGAAATAAAGTTCTTCCGAAGGACTTACAAAGGTAATTCGTGTTCACGTCTGAAGATGCTAATCACAGAAGGCAGTATGACTTTAAACATTCAGGAGCGCTAACACATTTGAAACATTTTGAAACAATTTATCTGTTGCTGGTGTGAAAGCATGGAATTCTCTAAAGAAAGACTTAAAAAGTTGCAAGAATATTTTTAAATTTAAAAAGAGTTACAAAAAGAGACACATGGCATTATATCAAACTGGTTTTTGATTTTGATTGGACGTGTCATTGGGAAAATGCTTAAACGAAAATTAAAAAGTATGTTGGAGTTCAGGTGTTGATGGAGGGAACAGTGATAGTCATCTAAAATAATTTGTGTTAAAAAAGGGGGGCAGATTAATATAACAATATTTTTCTTCAATCTCTTCCTTTCTGATCATGGAAATGTGTAAGAAACAAACAAACAATGAAAGTGTTAACTGTACG
Organism: Nerophis ophidion; assembly: GCF_033978795.1. Lineage (NCBI taxonomy): Eukaryota > Metazoa > Chordata > Actinopteri > Syngnathiformes > Syngnathidae > Nerophis > Nerophis ophidion. The sequence goes on along the minus strand of NC_084611.1, from coordinate 21,688,884 downwards.
TGGCTTGTATATATGAATTTTCATGAAAGAAATAAAAGAAAATGATGATGATCTTGCCTCTGATTGGCCTGTCCGTAATGCTTTGCTCTAATCTTAACCAATCGTGACTCATCATACAAACCCCGTTTCCATATGAGTTGTCGGGCACAAAGTAAATAACATTTTAGTTAAATGCAAGTTGTGTCTTTGAGAAAAGATACAAACCCCGGTTCCATGTGAGCAAATAGTCAAACGGTTTAAGAACAACGTTTCTCAAAGTGCAATTGCAAGAAATTTAGGGATTTCAACATCTACGGTCCACAATATCATCAAAAAGGTTCAGAGAATCTGGAAAATCACTCCACGTAAGCGGCATGGCCGGAAACCAACATTGAATGAGAGTGACCTTCGATCCCTCAGACGGCACTGTGTCAAAAAACGACATCAATCTCTAAAGAATATCACCACGTGGGCTCAGGAACACTTCAGAAAACCACGGTCACTAAATACAGTTCGTCGCTACATCTGTAAGTGCAAGTTAAAGCTCTACTGTGCAAAGCAAAAGACATTCATGACCAACATCCAGAAACGCCACCGGCTTCTCTGGGCCCGAGATCATCTAAGATGGACTGATGCAAAGTGGAAAAGTGTTCTGTGGTCTGATGAGTTGACATTTCAAATTGTTTTTGGAAACATTGTGTCATCCGGACCAAAGGGGAAGCAAACCATCCAGACTGTTATCGATGCAAAGTTCAAAAGCCAGCATCTGTGATGGTATGGGGGTGCATTAGTGCCCAAGGCATGGGTAATTTACACATCTGTGAAGGCACCATTAATGCTGAAAGGTACATACAGGTTTTGGAACAACATATGCTGCCATCTAAGCGACGTCTTTTTCATGGACGCCCCTGCTTATTTCAGCAAGACAATGCCAAGCCACATTCAGCACGTGTTACAACAGCATGGCTTCGTAAAAAAAAGAGTGTGGGTACTTTCCTGGCCCGCCTGCAGTCCAGACCTGTCTCCCATCGAAAACGTGTGGCGCATTATGAAGCGTAAAATACGACAGCGGAGACCCGGGTCTGTTGAATGACTGAAGCTCTACATAAAACAAGAATGGGAAACAATTCCACTTTCAAAGTAGGGCTGGGCGATACATCGCTATATCGCGGGTTTGCCTCTGTGCGATATAGAAAATGACTATATCGTAATATTCAAGTATACGTTCTAATGCAGTTGCTTTAGCTGCGGGCATTCAGGCTCTTCTCACTCTTTCCTGTCTCTCCTCACAGACAAGCAGGCGCACATTATTACATACGTCACAACTGTCACTTCATACTTCACATACACACCCTCGCCCAACAGAGAGGTAGCGGAGTGGCTAACGTTAGCTGCTAACGTAGCTGTGGGAATACGAGAGAAAGAAGGTGCGGATCTGGTAACAAATGAAAGAAGACTTAATTCCCAATAAAAACAGCAGGGTTTCCATCGTCTGGCGGTGGTTCGGCTTCAAGTGGGAATATGTCGAACAGACAACCGTAATAAGTCAAGCATGCGGTACAAGCGTTGCTATAAAAACTAGCATTACTGCTAATATGTAGTATCATTTGAAAAGTCACCTGCTAGAGAATGAAAAGAATTTCATAACCGTAATAACATACCACATAGTGAAGGAAGAATACTATTTGATTTCCTATTATGCAGCTCATTTTTATCCATCCATCCATTTTCTACCGCTTATTCCCTTTTGGGGTCGCGGGGGGCGCTGGCGCCTATCTCAGCTACAATCATTTTTATTTGACACTTAAAATGTCTCTGACAATCTTGCACTTTATATTTTGGAAATGACTTGAATGTTTGTGCCATTGCTTAATAAATTTAATAAATACACTTTTGGTCAATTGACTTAGTTGTGATTTCCTTCTCTGCATGAAAGTTTAAAAGTAGCATATATGTATGCAGTATGAAGAAGGATGTTTTAATGTATACACATAGAATCATCATACTGCTGTTATTATATGCATCAAGTGTTCATTCAAGGCCAAGGCAAAATATTGTAATATATACCGTATATCGCGATATGGCATAAAAATATCGCGATATTAAAAAAAGGCAATATCGCCCAGCCCTATTTCACAGCTTCAACAATTAGTTTCCGCAGTTCCCAAACGTTTATTGAGTGTTGTTAAAAGAAAAGGTGATGTTACACAGTGGTGAAAGTGCCCTTTCCCAACTACTTTGGCACGTGTTGCAGCCATGAAATTACAAATTAATTATTTGCAAAAAAATAAATAAAGTGTATGAGTTTGAACATCAAATATATTTTCTTTGTATTGCATTCAATTGAATATGGGTTGAAAAGGATTTGCAAATCATTGTATTCCGTTTATATTTACATCCAACCCAATTTCCCAACTCATATTGAAACGGGGTTTGTAGTAAACCAACCAACCAATCATCATTGGTGTTTCCAGTATGTTTTGTCCCCTGCCTGTGGAGTTGCTTTGCTTCATAGCTTCAATTTTTAAGTTTAATCATTTTCAATGGAAAACCGTAGGTTTTACCACTGGATTATCAATATCCATACTCATTACGGGAATACCATAGTTGCTGGCAGGTATGGCAAAGACACGGATCAAGATTTTAACACAATGTAGGTCTGGAAAAACAAAAACAAAACAAAAAAAATTTTCTTTTTTAATTTTTACAGGGATAAAAAACACGGATTTCCGACTATAGACGGAAAAATCACATGCCTTAGTCGACTAATCGTTAAGATCATTGATGACTAATTGACTCTCAAAATAGTTGTTTGTTGCAGCCCCAGTATCAATACATTATTGTGCAGCAAAATCAATGCATAATCTTGTCTCATGTAAAATTTTTAATTACAATTCTGCCGATTAGGATATTTAACTTGCAACTGTCGACAGCTGCTAACTCAAGACATGCAAGAATCAAGATCTTCAGGTTTCTAATAGCACGTCTCATAACAGTCACATTGGTCTGCTTGCAAGTGCACGTCACGTACTATATTTGCATGTACTAAAACAATGCATTCATTCGGGTGAAACAAGCCTCCCTAAAATGCAGAAATACACCTTAGTGATACCTTTCCACAGTTCTTTTATGTTGTTAGTAATGCTCTGTGAGTTTAAATGGCAAATGTTTTTGTTATTGTAGTTAAGGTGTTATTAAGAGACATACTCAGTGGCCTTGTGGTTAGAGTGTTCGCACTGAGATCGGTATGTCGTGAGTTCAAACCCCGGCCGAGTCATACCAAAGACTATAAAAAGGGGACCCATTACCTCCTTGCTTGACACTTAGCATCAAGGGTTGGAATTGAGGGTTAAATCACCAAAATGATTCCTGTTCACTGCTCCCCTCACCTCCCAGGGAGTGATCAAGGGTGATGGGTCAAATGCAGAGAATAATTGTGCCACACAAAGTTGGTTTTAACGTTTTAAATTTAGTAAGATAATATTCTGCTTTCAGCATTCACCACTTTTGTTCTGAGTTTTAACCTATTATATTATTATATTTTTCTTTCAGTTTTTTTTCCATTCCTTTTTATTTATTTTCTCTTTCTTGGGTATTTTTTTAGCACCGTTGTCCAACACTTTGGTTAGCCCTACAAATACAGTTTGATTGAGTGATTGATATTTAAATACAAACTTTTCTGCAGTTGAGTGGATTATTGTTAACTGTTGGATTTCATGTCAATGACATTGTCTAAATTGTTGTATATGTACTTATGTCACTAAATGAAGTATGATTAAAGATGTCGGCTGTGTTTTTCCTCATCCACCGAAATATATTAATTGAGAGACGGACAATACTTTTTAAGTTGTCTAACGCTGTTAATGTTAAGCTTAGTTCAGGCTTACAAAACCCACACTAATTATTTTCAATCTATTTCAATTCTATTGCGAATACAATTTTTGTTGTTGAAATAAGCCGAAACGTGCAGATTATTACGTTTGTTGCTTGTTTCAATAACGCAGGAACAGTAGCTTACAGGTACTTATTTTCAACTATGCAGGATACTCACTTGCTCCTTGCTAGTACTTAAGTCTATACTTTAGGATATGCTACCGTTAAGACTTCTGGGTAATGTAGTAACTTTAGATGTAACAGACAGAAAACTTCCAGAAACAACCCGACCTTTTATAACTTTCACAAGTGTTAAGAACTTATATACAAATCTAAAATACACCATTCTCTCATTTGGTGACAATTCTGAAATATGTAAACCATGAATTGATTAACGTGGACCCCGACTTCAACAAGTTGAAAAACCTATTCCGGTGTTAACATTTAGTGGTCAATTGTACGGAATATCTACTGAACTGTGCAATCTACTAATAAAAGTATCAATCAATCAAGTGTTCAAAGTGTAGCCCAGGGGCAATATGTAAAATGCATCTTTTTAATAGGCCGATAACACAATGCAAAACTAAAAGAAAACCAATATCCATTAAAAATGGAAAAAGAGTTTAAAGGCATTATGTAATGAGAAAACGCTGAAATTATAAAATAAATATATATTAAAACAAATAATGAATAGAAAAAGATTTGTGTTTAATTATATGTACAGTACAGTATAACCTTTTCAGCCTCTGTATTAGCCTTTTCAGTACAAATTACATAACCTCCACCCTTTCTTGAACTTTGAAGATTGTACCACAAAACTATTAAAATAAGAATAAAAAATTTACTTTTAAGAGAAAAAAGTTGGGATTCGTGCAGACCTATTGTTGACTTCACAGAGATGTAAGAAAATGGAGAGACAAACTATTTCAAGAATCAAAATGTTTTAGTGCACATAAACGCACTGATGGAGTCAACTTGTCATTGCCAAGAAGTGGAGAAATCAACTTTGCTTGTGCCCCTTAAGATTATCCCTTTAATGCAGACAACATTGGCCCTTATTCATGGTGGTGGACCTAAAAAGTATGCTTCCAGGTAAAATTAACCCCAAAATAGACAGTCTGTTTCAGCACATTTCGGAATGCCCATTTTTAGCACCAAAATGTGGGAGGCCCTGCATCAACCTTCTGACATCACCGACAGGAGGCTGGAGGCAATTTGATATTGCGTGCTATGCATTTTAGTAGCGTCTTCATCCAAAATCATATTGTTTTTGTGCATAATTTAACATATATGCTTGCCAGATGCATTGTGGCAAAAATACAACTTTCGAATGGATCATCCAGCATACATTTTCAAATGATAGAACTAGTCCAGGGTGTACCCCGACTTCCGCCCGAATGCAGCTTGGATAAGCGTTAAACTACTCATTAAATAGACAGGACCTTCTCTGTGGTCGGCCCTAAGCTCTGGAACACTCTGCCGCTCCATGTTCAAACTGCTTCCACAGTGGAGTGTTTTAAGTCTCGTCTTAAGACCCACTTTTATTCTTTGGCTTTTAACACTACGTGAGTTGTGTGGTCCTCTGTTCTCCTCTGTGTTTTTTATACACTTTGATTTCTATTTTACTGTTTTAATTGATTTTACCCTTTAAAATAGTTTTTAATCATATTTGTTTTTATATTGTTTTTATTGGTTTTATATATATATATATATATATTTTTTTTTTTTGTTTTTGTTTTTATTCAGTCATTGGTGGAGCATAATATATATATATATATATATACACACTTTTTATTTTATTTTATTTTATTTACTTATTTATTTATTTTTTTTACAATTGTTTTTAACATGGCTGTGCAGCACTTTGGAAACGTTATTGTTGTTTAAATGTGCTATATAAATAAAGTGGATTGGATTGGATTGGATTAAATATTTAGTTTTTTTACCCTCAAAGTCATTGAGTGTCCAGGAACTTATTCTCTGAGTTTGTAACTATTGATAAAAATTACCCAAAAAATTATTGTGAAAATAAAAATATTGATCTAATCAGCCTATTATCGATCATACACTCATGGCACCACTTTATGGATTGATCCGCCCCCAACGTACGTGTCGGACAAACAGCAACAAAGCACAAAGCTTCTCTCTAGACCAGGGGTGTCAAACTGTTTTTTATTGAGGGCCACATCGTGGTTATGACTGCCCTTTAC